>NC_090924.1:1061256941-1061586483 GCF_040938575.1 Ambystoma mexicanum
TATGGCAGAGGAGAGGCGCAGAGGACCCCAGCCAAGATTCTCTATTATTGGTATGTGGTCGAGCAATCAAGGCCTAGCTTCTCAGGAGGTGATGCAGGCTGGTTCTTAAGTACAGTGTAGTCCTCAAGGACCCACAAAGGAATGTCCACACACTGTATAGGTTAAAACACAGTCTTAATATAATTAATATTCAAGGTTATGTACAATAACACAATAACTCACAATAACTCACTTTGTGCTCAGAAAATCAACAATGGTAAATATATACAGTTCTACAGTAGTGCCACAGATATTATTAGATCTCATTAAAGTGTGTCAACTATATTGTCAAAATGTCACACAGATCAATAAAGAGGAAACCAGCAGTAGAGAGAGGAAGGAAAGCAAGATGGTTGAACAATTGGCAGAATACTGGTCACTACCATTAAACACAGCTCTATGTGGAGATCCCTCCACCTGGGCAACCTGTAGAATAAAGATACAAGCCCAGTCCATATATTTTTCAAGCTAGACTTCCCAATAGTTCTGCAACCCCAAAGTACCTGGCGTTGTAGCATTCCTCATCGGGGAATCGACGGCCCGTTTTGAGTGCCCTCCCTTTAAGGCTGGAGTCACGGGTCGTCGAACGTCTGACGGAGAACAGGGTGAGCTACGACGGTGAAGTGGCAGCTTCGTTCCTGGTGGTTCCCGTTGACGGGGAAGCGTAAACGTCCTGCAAGGAAGAGGCATGCGGGGAACCTCGATGTTGATAGTTCTGGACCGCAAAGAGTTTGAAGAACTGTGGCCCAGCAAGGGTGTCGAGTCGTCGTCGTCTCTGTGGTCTTTGGGTGGCGGGAAACCCACCGGTGGATGCTCCTCAGTGCGTCGATGGTCAGGCCTTCTCCAGCAGATGATGTGGACGAGAGCATCTTTGGATTAATTAAGTTTTTAGGCAAACGGGAGCACGGCGGCTCCAGTCGGCGACGGCGGTCGTTGACAGTGGCGGACAACAGTCTGGGTGCTTCTCCTTGTGATTCCGCGGCGGTCCCCGTCTCGGGTCGGCAGCCTATCAAAGGTTTGTCTAACAGGGAGCTTGGGCAAAGATCTGCTGGTGCACGATGGTCCCTCTTAGCTCGGGAAGAGGGCGCCTTACCAGGTCCTCTCTGGGTCAGTCCTTGGAGGCACAGCAGCTTTCAGATTGTGAAGGAGAGCAACAGCAATTATTCTCATCCAGCAGGGCTTCAAGGTCAAGCTTCGGTTACTCCTGTTACTCGTTGTAGTGGACTACAGCTTCTGAACACGATTCCTAGCAGTGAGAGGTCCCCAGATATACTGTTGATCTCCCATTCATTCCGCTGGGTCATACTCAAGCATCCAATCATGACTAAGGGCATTCAGGCAAGCAGGCAGCCAATCAGGCACACAGTGCATTCAGGGCATTCACTTCTCTCCAGACACTCACAACAAGTTATATGTATTGGGACAAGTACCAAGCCATTCAACACTCCACACTGCATTCATACCGGTTTCGGGCAGGGCTGTCTCAGTCATTGTGTCAAACACCAGATACTAGACACCCACAACACAGAATGCATATTTGTCACACACTCCATTCACCCAGGTCCCACCCACAGGCGTACCCACAACATACACTCATTGGGAAGGCTCCAGCCAGTCTAGTCAGCACTTCCCCACCCTACCATATATGAAACTTCCACCCAACAGCCAGTCAGGGGGAAGGGACAGAGTCAGGGCTTCCCGGGACTTCGGGAAGATCAAGGTAACAGTCGATGGAAGGCAAGAGGCCATGGGGGCCATTTTGTCTCCATCAGGAATCTACAGATTCCAATGACAGGGCCTGGGCATCCCAAAATGGCGGGCGCTCTGGGCACCAGTCAATTCAGCACGTAGGTGCCACCAGCCCGTACCCTGCTCTGTGGGTCACACACAGGTGCCCAAAAACAAACACTAGGGGCACAGGGTTGCAACCCTACCCATGGGTGCCATAAGGGTATCCCATGGGTCTCTTCACCAAACCAAGAGAGAGAGCTGCACAGCCAGGAGTCCCACATGAACTGCACAGAAAACACGACAGAACACACGATAAAAAGCAGTAAAGGACAAGGATACGGAATCCCTGTCCATCCGTTGCATTTCCAGCATCACACCAAGGTTCTTATTCTGCCACTTTAATTGTTTTCTATCAGTTTGGTATGCAACATTGTTCTTAGTCTGCCACTTTAGCTTCTTTACTTTAGTTCGGTATTCAATATTTGTAATATGGCAGTGAGCGACTATGAAGTGTTCCGGGGTCACATAACACTAGTGAACTCACTGAGTGACGCATATGCGTCCACCCACTCCAATGCCACACTGCCTTTTGCTTCCTTCGCATCCCACTATACAGTGTGCTGCTTCCTTCTGCTTCCTGTGGCCCACGGCATTTGATAGAGGAGCGTTCCTCACTCCATGAGTGCTCTGGTGCTCGCCTATCATTGGTGCAAAAACAACTTTGGGGATAGCTTTTAAAATTCACGCTTCCCATTACTGCAACCTCTGCATTCACAGCCACCAGGGGACAAGCTTGCTGGAACAAGGAAATGTCTGCAACGCAGACTCTGCATACAGTGTCACCAAGGTTAGGGACCCACACAAAACAGGCAACCGCTTCACCATTAGCAGAGGCTCCGGTGTCTCTGTTGCCCTTCAACTTCTGCTGCCACTGCAATGTGGAGTCACAATTACTCCAGCTTCTGCTTCATCTCCTCCTGATGGCCTGCAACTGAGGGGGCCCTTTAGACTCACCAGTCCCTCTCAGGTATGGGTCATTAAATTCTCTAGACGGCCGGCACCTTGCAGTCTAGGACCTCCATATCCCTCTTCCTCGTCCCAGTACTTTGGGCCTTGACTTGACTTGAAGTCCCCAATATTCAAATTACCTTTTTCTCTCTTTACATTGGTTTTAAATGTTCGCATTTCACTTAAATCATTGATTATGTTTTCAGGGGGAAATTTAAAAGGAGTCAATGATTGGTTTGGAATTAAAGGAGAGTCAAATCTTAAGATGGTAATTTTCTGATGTCCACATTTAACGTTCTTGTCTTGAATACAAGAGTTCTTATCATTAAAGATGTGGACAACCTTGTCAGCGGGAACTTTACATCTTGTAATGTCCCGGTCGCCCCGGGATCTCAGGTGGCGGAAACAGTGTTATGGGGTTGTCGGCAACCCACCGGTAGAATCGGCAGGTTACCACCAACCTCATAATGAGGCGAACGGCCTCATTAGGAGGCAGGCGGCCACATAAAGAATGGTGCCAGTACGGGACCGGCACGGTTATTTACGGGCTGCCCTATTACGAGGACTGCTGTGGGACGCGCTACGGAACACCTGTTCAGACCAGGCGTCCTTAGCGGGTCCTGCTAGCAGTCCAGGATGCGAACAACGGGCCTCGTCGTTAACGGGCCCATTGTTAGCATCCTCCCCATTCCTATTGAGCCCTATGGGGCTCGATTGGGAATGGGGAATGTTTTTTTCCGGAGCCCAGAAAAGGCAATAACCGAGTCCGCCAAGGTCGGCATGACCCGTTTATTGTCCTTTTCTGGACCCCCGTAAAGAAAATATTTACTTCTAAATCTTTACAGCTCTGAGGCTTAGAAGAAAAGGACAAGTGCTCTGAAATCGTGGAGTCTCTGCTACGAAATGATAATAAACATGATATGAATATTTGTTAATAATAGATTATATAAATATGTACAGTTCAGTCAAAATACATTACACAAACTTATGTCAGATGTCACACAGTTCTGCGTGATCACACAAACCTAAATATCCACATTACAGGAAAAGAAATCCTACAAGGAGACATGGAAAAAAAATATTATTATCCAGCTCCACCGCTGTCACATGTGCAAAAATATGATCAACCTATGAAATTAAGGGGCATATTCTCTGGGAGTGTTTACCTCGTAAACCCTACAATGGGAAAAATTCACTAATCAGAAATTGAGTTGTAAATATAGCATAGTGTTGGAAAATATGAGCCTATTTAAGTCGAAACACACAAGAAGTGAAGAGAGAGCTCTAGGGATTTGAAGACTGCAGAAAGGGGAACCTACACCGAACAGGATAAGTGCTGAGGTGGTATGACATCCTGAGATGGGAGAGTGCATGTACTTAGTCCAAGAGGAAGGCTGGAGCAGATTTTATTTGAGACAGAATAGATTCCCAGAGGTGGATAACAGCAGACAGGAAATAACCCTGGCTTGCTGGGGAGATTACCTGGAGGCTATGAGGGTCCCTTCTAGCTTTGTGCTTTGAAGTATTATCAAAGTGATTATACAAGTCTCAATGTAATTATATATATAACAACATCTCTCTGCTAAATCCCTGGGCACAAGGTGGGAGTTATGAAGGGAGTAATTGATCTCAAATAGAATGCCTTTGCAAATGAGTGTGAAATTATGTGTGCTTTCTCACTACAATCAAACTCAAATGTGGTCTGATTTAGAGCAAAACAAATAGCATGTTCCTGCATACAACGCAGAGTGTCCGATAAACGATATTCAATAGAATGCCAATAGAATATTGTTGCATAGTAGTGTGAAATGTATCCTGCTTTCCGAGCACATAAAAGGAAGATACATCACAACTGGAACTCAATAGCCTTTTTGTGTAGAGTGTGAAGTCCCTTGCAACCAAAGCCAAGTAACCCACGTCCTGTGTGTTTTTACAGGCTTAGTCAACAAAAGAGGTTGCAGTCCAGCAGCCACGCTCAATAAACGAACAGAGAATGTATAAATCAACACCTGTGAAAGCCTATTCATTTAAAAAGAGATGTTGGGATGAAAGGAAGTTTAGCTTTACCACTCCAATAGAGAATTATGTAATTTCAAATGACCAGTTACATTTCATAAATGGCATTGTGCTCAAATGGGAAGTCCATGAATTGGATACATCATCACCCAAAGGAATTGGGTGGATAGTTGTTGTTCTTTCAGAAAATCATAATTTGAGGTTGGTACAAAGTGTAGATAAATCAATCTTCTGTGTGTTTAACATTCATTGCACAGGTTCCCCAAACCTAAGCCTGTAGATTTGGATGCACACCACCGTAGTTTGTATTTAAATTACAAGCAGAAGCTAGCAACTCACAGCCTCATATCTACAAATAGGGGGAATTCATTCCAATGTAACTCATATTAATCCTGATTTTTATGGAAGCTTTCTCTGATATAAATGTGTGATATTGATAACGTAGAAAATAAAGTGTTCTGAAGAATCAGTCAGCCATTAAAATAAAGCCATTTGTATGTATATGTAGTGTGAAGTATTTAAACAAACTTGCCAGTAAGCAGCAATATGGAAGCTCAGTCTGTAATCTCGATTTGCAGCCGGAGAATGGTTCTAAGCTAATCAGGTGGTTGGAACAGCAGGTGAGAAAACACATTATCTACCCACTGCTTCCAGCCACGTGAGGTCCTTCCCTGGGTGCCACAATTTATTTCATGTGATGAGGCAACATGGCACCTCTCACTGTTGCCTTCCCATCCCCCTCCCCACCAAAAAAATCCTTACCCCTTCATCACACCCTCCTTCCTTCCTGTGATGAAGCCGCAGAGTCATAACTGATTCCTCAGTGATGAGCTCTGCCCACATGGCTAGGGAATGGCAGCTGCTTCTTGATCCTAACCCTTGGGGTGGTTGTATGAGCAAGGATCATGTTGGGGGAGACGACGGCAAGGAGGAGGTGGTGACTGCATTGGAAGAAAAGTGGTATCCCCCATAGAAAACAAAACCTTTCACACTGAAAATTCTAATGGCAAACTGCCACTTCAGTCACATCACACATAACACCTCTTTAACATCTCCTGTATCTAATGGTTCTTTGACCAGATCTCCTGAAAAATATCACATTGAAAGTCACAGACATTTTATAAACGCCAACTCCCAGAAAGCCTCAAGTAACGGGACGAGGAAGAGGATGAAGGAGTTAATGAGGATCAAGAGAAACACAAACATGCAAACTAGTTGTTTTGAGGAGGTCCGAATGAGTGGGACATTTACGCATGGTAGCCGCTTTCACCACAAGAGAGCCAGGGAAGAAGGAAGCAGACCTGGAGCTGAGAGAAGCAGAGCTAAGGCAAGCCGTGCTGTCAAGAAGGACCATGCTGGAGGAAGCAGGCACTTCTACACCTCTGCTCGCAGGCGTTGCATACTGGTTTGGTGCAAGGCTGGTGGGGACAATGCAAGCACCAGGAAAGAATCATTGGAAGACCTGCAGCAACAACAAAACTACCCAAAACACGATTGTGCAGCAGCACAGCAGCCATGCAGGCAAATGAGCATGGCGCTGCCCAGAGAACTGAAAAGAGGCCTGCTGTACAGGGGAGACTGTCCAAGAGCAGGAGGTTCCCCAAAGCCACATGCCACGGGTCGAGAACACTTCAGTACACCGGTGAGTCTACCCAGGGCCATTGGGGACCCCAGGGCGAACCGAAAGGCAAGGGAGCAATTGAGATACTATTCTGAATACTGACCAAGTTAAGTAAAAAGACAGAATTTTACCAATTCCCCATACATGGAATATCAAGGTTGGGAAAGTTAGAGCAAGCATTGCCCCAAGCAAATGAACAGTAATGAAGATGTAAAAAGACAGAACCAGAGCAAATCCCCATACATTACATTTCAGTGTGGGGAAAGTTGAACAAGTAGGACCTCAAGCCAATGTAGTAGAAACACAGTGAAGTAGTACACTGTGTTGAATTAAAGGGCAGTGAACACAGGAAAAGGTCCTGTTGGAAGGAGTACACCAGACAGTGAACATCGGGAGGCAGAATATCTGGCAGGAGAGTATACCAGGGGATCTGTAAGACGCAGCGAGGGATTCCTGGCAGGGGAGTATACCGCGTGGTCCGGTAAAGTTGCATAAAGAGAGACAAGAAACATGGCAGGAGAGAATACGTGGAGATCCATTAACATTCTATAAGGAAACATATTTGTTTTACTACGTAAGTTGAAAAGAAGTACACCAGAGATACTTCTGCCATCTTAACGGAACTATTGTTTGAAATAGACACTCTGCCATCCTTAACAAGCTTTTGTTTGAAAGAGACATTTTGCCATTCTTAAGAAGCTTTTTGTTTTTGTTTGAAAGAGACACTTTTTCTATCATACTTAAATAATCCAGGGGAAGGGAACTCACCCTCTGTATGCAAGGACTCCTCCTTGGAAAAGACAGCTTCTGTTGGATTTGTCTACTTGCCTTAGTTGTGAACACTTGTTGCTAAACAGAAGCCAGATACATGCTCCCCACTTACTTGCTCGACCTGAGCTTTGAGATCCGGTCCAGGTGCTCCTGCCGTCTGCCACCATAGAAATTAAAAATGCGCGTGGTCTCTTTTCCCTATGGTGGCAGCCATCTTTTTTTCATCCCCACCACCTCCCATGTGAGATTAGCTGCGCAAGCAACACCAATCTCCAGAGGAAAAAAAATAACGTTTGTACCCCGGATAAACCCCAGGATGTGAATGGCTTTCAACCCCTGGGGTGTGGGTAGACATAGCCTTTATTAAGCCTTGCTCCACTCTGGCCTACCTCGCCCCAGGCTGGTAGGCTTTTAAGGGCCATAGATGCCCCCCACAGTGGGGGTGAACACCAGAAACAAATGTTTACAAATATATACATTTCATTAAGGTGGGTGATTGCTTGGGTTATACAATTTGTGGGAATGCTGCAGGCACACTAATTTTCCTCTGTAGACACGCTGCCTGTAAATGGAATGAGTTGGTTGGTGACAGCATAAAGAGTTAGGTACGACCTTTGGTTGCCATTTTTCATTTGCATGAAGTAGCATTTAAATCCAAATACACCCTGTTTCTTGGGCCTGAATTATAGGAATGTGTACCAGAGGGTATTAAATCAGAGCGTGTGTCTTAGTGGAATTAAGAATTGCATTCACATGAAAAGCGATAGTCGCTTTTAAAAAAGTGTCCTCCAGGTGCCTCTTTATTTATGTGTACAGTGTAATGTTAATGGATTGCAGGCATGGCTACCAGCTGTCACATTATAAGGGGGTGCATTTTTTCTCCACATTTGAGAAGTCTTTCCCGATGTGAGCAAATTTGTTAGGTCATTTTCGCTGAATATTAATTAATGAGTATACAAGTTACAGCGGTATAAAATGCCATGTCAACTTAACTACGCACTCTTGACATTTTGAGATGGTCATGTCCTCTTAATAGCTTGAGCCCCCACAGGCACAAGAGCTGCATACTTTACAAACAAATATCTACATAGCCTTAAAAGTACTTAGAGAATCTACAAATAGGAGGGATTGCTCAGCTCGCCATTTCCAAGACCTTTTTAAATGATTGCAGCAATATCTTTTACTAATAAATATCAGACTTCAAATAGTGTAATCCCAGTCGTGTTGATACGGTAACCACCCAGGGAGATAACACGATGACGAAGACAGCCAAAAGCAATTGCAATTGTCTTGTACTGCATCAGTGGGTATCACTGTGAGATAGACCTTGTAATGGGATTGTATTTGTAATTTGCTGGATGACATGCACCTTTAGTGATTTGAAAGTATATTGTATTTGTGTTAAATACTTACTCTTGGGTGTCTAATCCAAGAAAGAATGCATAATGAGTACAAGCAGCACTATCGCTGTAATACCTAGGCTGCCATTTGCTTCGCTATAGTGATGCAAAAAATGCATACACATGCTTGTTTGCTCATAAGAAATATGTGAGATAACGGCATGATTGTGAATCTGTCTCTTCATCATACATTTTGGGTTTTCAACAATCATTGGTTTGCCTTTTAATCTACCCGGAAGTCATAAAGATTCAAACGCTATCATGCCCTCGTTTTGTGAAAAAAGGACACATTTACCAAGGAAGTGCATCTTTCATGGTGTTCGGCGTCTAGATGAGGGGGGAGGGGATACATTGGTCACTGGAAATCTACATCTTTCGTTTTTATGAATGCTAGTTTAAATGGTTGGGAAGATTAGCAGGCGTTACTGATATTCCATGGCATACAGACATCAATAGGAGCAATTTAGAACTAATTATGTTCTAATTAATTACCCCAAATCCTATCTCCCATCATTAATTCGATTGCAAATGAAGGAGCTCTACGTGCAGGCCATCACTTCATGTAACGACCACCTATGCTCTGGCAGTAAATCTAGGTCAGATGAATTCTGACTCATTTTATTTATTTATGTATTTATTTATCAATTGCTCACTACATTCAGAAAGATCAATGCACTAATGATACACGGTTCTAATATATTAATTTCTAAATTTAACTGAGCATGTAGAGTAACAGGGCAATGCTAAAAATAACCAAAGTATAGTCCAAAGTATTTTTCCCCAAAAAACAGAAGCATTCATAAAATGCCAACATCTAGGTTCGCATTGGACAGATATTTGTAACATAATTTATCAATAGGGGTGGGTGGGGGTTGCAAGACGAACACAATGCTAACTAGAAAGAAATAGGATAGCAGGTAAGGCACAATAATTTCAAGGCAAGCCAATACATTTCAACATCTATGGCCTCATTATCAAATTCGGGAGAAATTCTTCCCCATTCCCATTTGAGGCCCATAGGGCTCAATGGGAATGGGGAAGCCAGATGCACCGGCACCGTTATGAACGGTGCCGGTGCATCCGACATGCTGAGCTCGCGGGTGCCACTCTGTCCGCCTGGTCCATAGTTTGCCTGTCCGGGATCAATGGTACCAGCAAGCTTACCGATACCATAGTTTCTGGACCGGCAAACTTATAATGAGGCCCCTAATCTACTAGCAATATAATCAATGCACACCATATTCAGGCATATACGTCATTAAAAGATCCCCAAATTGAATGATATTCATTCAAAATTTGTTTCAAGAAAGGCCCTTTCTCCATGGGTGATGAGATTACCATATTTTTCAGCCATCCCTAATGCTTGGGTTTCTCATCACTCTTCCATTTCCTTAATACTAGTTTTTTTGCTACCAGCAATGCTTTGTATATTCATGTTCTAATACCAAATGACAGCTTTAGAGATGTTAACATATGCCCCAATTTGCAGAATAATGATGTGTGTGGTAATGTAGACTAAGTAACCATCTATCTTTGGCCAAGAACTTCATCCCAATACTGGCTGATCTTGTCACAGTTCCAAAACATCTGTCTATATGTACCAACCACCTTTCCACAAGTCCAACATGTATCAGATTGCAAATGTCTACTTGTGTTTATCCTCCATGGTGGCCAATATAAGCAATTAAGAATTGTCTGCTGAGTGATTCACATCAGACTAATTTCCGTCACTCAGTTGTGTGGTATTCTCTTTTATACATGTCCAACCACAGCGATGAACAGAACCGGCTCTAGGCTGAGAGGTCATCCCTGACATGGCAGCTATATACGTAGAACAACTAGGTTGTTGATGAAGGGTGGTCCTTGGCAAATGGCAAGCTGAACCACCACCCAACCAATGTATTAACATCCATGTCACAACAAAAGTTAGGGCACTAAGTGGAGAAAAAGGAACTTCAGGCTTCCCATACAGACATGTACATTCTATATCATGACTGCAGCACAACGCATATTGCACACTCAAAACCAGAGCATGGGTTGCATTTCCCAGTGATGCTTTGTTCCTCCTTTCTTTGTTCCTCCTTTTGTAAATCATTTCATTAGAATCAGAGATGGTCGGTTTGTCCTGCATTAACTATGGAGAGAAGAAGCAATCAAATAGCCGGAACAGATGTTCTCCAAATTCTGCTAGGTAAGTTCGTACTAGAGCGTATTTATTTCACATACTCTAAATCCTATCTCTGAGTCTATCTGGGTGAACTTTATGGAGAATAGGATGTATGACTCAGAATATAGAAATGTTGCGGTTGCATGGAGAAATCATAGATGGCACCTTCATTTTTGTCCAGAAAATGTGGGGAGGCACAATGCGGACTTGAAGAACTCAAGGGCTCCGGGGCCAAATGGGTTGTCTGCTGCTATGTTGAAGGGGGACATCCAATAATGGCTGAGTAAACTGAGCAGTTTGTTCCACAACGTATGTGTTGATCGCTTGATCCCTGGATTGATATTAGTCCAGGTATTTAAAGCTGAAGATTGCTTAATATCCAGAAACTATCAGTTATTATCGATATCATAAGTAAAGTTTTCTCCACTTTTGTATTGAAACATTTACAAGCATGGGTCACTATGAACAACATACTACACCCTTTCCAAACAGGTTTCCTTATGGGGTCTAGCACAGTTCATACCATACAAATATTGTATACAATAATTACTCAGGTAACACAGTGTAATTCTCCCTCGGTATAGATTACATTTGTTCACTTTAGGTCAGCTTTTGACCAAGTAAACCGTACAAACCTTTGAAAAAAAATGAAAAAATGGGATTGCCCAGGCTGGCTATTGGAGATTGTGGTGGCCTTACATACTGAAACATACTGAAGCTACGGCTCAGATCCGCCTTGATAACTGTGGGAATCTGACAAGACCACTGCATATCAACAAGGGTATAAATCAGGGGTGCATGGTGGTGCCCATACTGTTTAATATCTACATCTCTCATTTGCTAGCTCTTTTGTCAAGATGTGCAAATTGTTCCCCAAAATTGTACACATGCGTTGGTGGTTTTTGACCATTTGCTAAGTGGTATGAAATAAATACTAAATAAACTGGGCAGTTACGCCGGGGAGCATAATTTATCGGTGAACTTGGGTTAAACTAAAACTATGTTAGTATCTTGAAAAAAGGTGAATAGGCACACACTAAACACATTTTTGGGGAACATCGGATATACTAACACCTATACATATTTAGGCCTAGAAATGTCATGCAAAAGTGACAAAAATGCCATCATTGAATCCAAGTATAGAAGCGATAAACAAATGACCCAACTGATCCGTAAACATGTAAAGGATTGTGCAGGCTTTTCTATGAGGGGCACACTTATTCTATAGAAATAGTGGTTCTGCCCCTCTATTCTGTATGGGCTTCAGGCACTAACCCATAGGAATGTGAAGTGGTTGGATTTAGCAGAAAGGTATTTTTGGGGTTACGTCTTGGGTTTATCTCGGAATACGCTGATTGAGTATATTCGCCTGGAGCTGTGCCTGATATCATTAAATTCCAGCTACTCAAATGGAAGGCTAAACTATTTCTCAGGGCATCTATGTCTCCATAATGTCCCCTTTTGGCGATACTTGGTGTACAATATGTGATAGTCGAGACCATAACTAGGGTAGACCCTTTCGTGGTGCTATTTAGAGAACTGTGTGCTGCAAAAAACTGGCACTTGGACCTCAAAAGATGCTCTAATTGTGCTTAAGTAAAAGGTGCCATGGGCTCAGAGTGTTTAAATGAGACTAGCTAGCTAAATAATTATAAAAACATTGGTATCAGTTGCATATGTACCCCATGGTGGCCCAGGTGATCTATAAATAATTGCGACCCAAACAATATCTATTACTATGTCCGGGCCCATCGGTCCGTAGATTTCGCTTAATGGTGCTTACAAATCAGTTGCCAGTATGTGCTACACACAGGAGCAGTTGGAATATACCCCCTGCATCCAGATTCTGTAGAATATATATGATTCGAACTAACCAGGAATCGGTTAAACACATATTGACAGAATGTCCGTGGCTGGGGCCACTCAACATGACCACTTTGGGAAAATGTGTTTATAATTTAGATGCAATTAAATCTGGGGAGTTTTTTGGCTTTTTGGCTGAACTCAGATACGGTGACACTGCACTTGGCACTTTGTAGGGTTTGGAGGGAAGCCCAGAAATACCTTCAGATCCGATTTAAAAAGTGTACTTTATGATCTGAGTATGAGCCTGGAAATACATACAATGAAGTATAACGAAATGGTATGAAATGACTCAGGAATTAAATTAATGAGGAATATTTTAAATTAAATTGTCAATCAAATATTATGATGATGTATTTGTATTTATATTTTAATTAAACATGGTATTGTTAATGTCTGTAGGTTTGTCTGACGGTTTATGTTTGGGTGAAACATGTTGCTGTGTATTGAAATGTGATGTTATAAAGCTGATTTAAATATGTAAATATGTTATTTATTCAAGTGAAATTTGAGTTAATTGTAAAGTTTTTGATAAAACTATAAACAATAAATAAATTATAATTAATTTGACATGTCTTCAAAGAGGAATCTAATCACAGTGTGACCTATCTGGATAAAATGGCAAGGTGTGATGTGGACAGTCTGGATGTGTATACAGTATGAGTATGGCTTAGGCCATTAAACTAAGAGTTTTCTACATGTATACTTGCTACGAGAAAGTGTTTGTTTAATAATACAAAACTGTTGTATTTTAACCAAGTTTATGATGATATTTCCTTAAAGCATGGGGCAGGCACATTCATCTCTGTATTTTATCAATATATATTGGTTACTTATATCATGCTTTATGTCAGACGTCTTTACCTTCTTAACGTTGGACCAAGGATCGAACTCATGTTGCATGGCATCATCTTGTTTCCATTGTCTGAGCTGGCATCTTGATAGCTGGCGTTCACTAACATGAACAAATTGGCAAGAGTTCTGTTCATATTTTACACATGTTTCACTATTTTCACATTATCCTAGCTTTATTTAATTATGTGATATAACATGTTGTCCAGAGTGTGCTATCATACGGATGTGTGCAATTCCATCTAATGTGTTTTGTGTTTTTGCACTCCTCTTAAATGTATCATGGCTTCCTTTTGTGCTAACATTGGGTCTTCATTTTGGGTGAACATTGACCTCGTAAAACTGCTTTGAGATGTATTGCTAAGCAGGTCTTCTGAAATGCATGTTTATTGATAAGCTTTACCTTTCTATGTCTCAGTTAACTCTCATATGATCAGCTGGTACAGGAGAACCAAATGAGGATACCGGTTCAGTTCTAAGGAAATAACTTTGCAAAGCGAAAGCACCTGGAAAAAAAGGTAATTGATTGACATGATTGATTGACATATAATATGCGGGCTAAAGGTATGTTTAGATCGTAGGCGAATTCAAGATAATAAGCAATCTACACTAACAGAGGAGCAAAATACAATCTGTTCTGATTTATAAATAGGGTCCATTAAGCTCCAGTCTTTCTTTGCTGGGACCTCTACCTAGTGGAAGTGGCAATGGTTCAAGCAAATGTTATACACTGAATCAATAAAACCAAAGGTAGCCGTGCAAACATTTGTGTACGTTTGCGTTCACAGTACGGAGAAACCACCTTGTATGCCAAGATGAGGCCATGGTTGGGATGAGTGTTTGAAAAAGTGGAATGTAGCCACAAAATTCAAATTAACCAGCCTCGTTACCAGTGAGGTGGTAATCTGGCAGTAAATCTGCCAAAAAATCAGCCTAACAAATTACTGTTACCGCAACTTGATCAGGCGGAATTCCCGCCTGATTACAAGTGGTGATGGCAGTGTAATTTGTCATTTATTTTGAGTCAATTTGAACCAATGGGGCTTTTTTGGTGGATTACCGCGGCGGAATTTCCACCATGGTAATTTCGCCGATTATGATGATTTTTGGGCGGTGAGTGTGAGGATTTACCTCCGTCATTTTCCTGGAGGCAAATCCTCCACTCTAGGCCCCAACTAGTAATTTGGCCTAGTGGTAAAGTTGGTGGTAACAAATTTACCACCAACTTTACCACTTACCGCTACACTCGTAATGAGCCCAAATGAGTTTAGCTGCAGTATGTTATTCACATAGTGCATTTCCGGGATTCACATGGAGCCTCTACTTGAGAACCTAAATTGGTAAAATATTGAAGAGACTTACTCATTTGGGAAGCATCATACAAATATAAAATTATGACTGATCATATGAGGACCCATACTACCTTTAAATGTCTCCTAAATAGTGCTTTAATTATTTGCACTGTTATTTAGTCACATTTTTACCTTCATCTTACATCTGTTTTTAACTCTCTCAATAATATTATATTCAAGCGTGTCCACTTCCTTCAACAGTATCATTTTGTTCTCAGCAACCTATGGATACCTTGAAATCCTGGGCTTGGGAGGATGCACCAGAGTGCAGCCATGCATATTTGAGGTTAATTTAAATAGTTCACCTGTGAGACGCATAACGCAGTCAACTTCACAATCCAATTAAAGCAACTAATAACAGAGAATTTAGAATTAGCATATTTATCGTGACAGTTGAAAATTCTGTTAAAGAAGGATAGAAAATGAGGTTTGTTCCTGTATTGCCGAAATGAAGGCAACACTACACACAGATCATGGCAGGTGCAGGAAGTTGGGGATGGAGAGCTATTTTGGAACTAAGTTCAATTCCTTGCAATTGATCCGGATTTGCGGTTTCCTGGATTGATAGGCCAGGTTCATAATAATGGTTTTCCAATGGGATGCACACATTGAAAAAACAGTTTGTGAATCGCGCCCTATCAGTGTGTACTCCACACTGTGCGGTTTATTGCATGAATAGAGGAAAATGATGTTGAAAATTTGCGCTCAGAGAACATCTTTCCATAACTAATGAATGTGCTTGGATGTCATTATTACCCACTGAATTTCCTGAATTTGCGACAACAGATTGACTGTAGGTTTAAATCCCTTGAATTTCATCTAACCAGCCTACTGTCATTCAATTGTTTTGGGGAGGTGTTACCTCCATGTGCCTCAGTCTACTCTCATCACACCCCTTTCACCCTTCATTTATGTAAGTGCATTGTCCTCCTCTTACCATCCAATTCTAACCCAAAACCCCTTAGGTAAAGGTTTGCCTAATATTTTTCCTTATCATTTCTCTTCCAGCTGGCAAGGCAGGATTTGTAAATTAGGCAAAAATTAAAGCCAATATAGCTGTATACAACACTACCACATAAGTATACAGTAAAACTATCCAACGTATTCTTCCTTCCAAACGTGAATAATAACGTGTTTCCGTTTAAAGAGAAATCTAACAGATTTGAAAACAAAATAGGCTTGAATGATTAGTGCGCTCAGACAAGTTATTCTGTGTATGTCTGTACATCATTCTGACGCCAGCAAGTGGATAATGAACTGTGTGACCTCTTCTTCCATGTGTTGTTAAATGTTCAATCCAGCAGCCCCTGGCATTCCGGAAAGTTTCGTTTTTTACTCTGCATGCATGCAGGTTGGCCCTAACATTCTCGCTATGCAGATGTTGTGGGCTATAACCTCGTGGCTACCTGAAGGTCTCAAACATTGCATGGACCCACTGAGCAGCTACACAGGAGACCTGCCGAACCTTCGGCGCTTGCACTATTCGCATTTGTCCTCACTGTGCCGATGGAATAACCCATTATCAATTCGTATTTTGCTTGTGAACTCCTGCATATGGCTGGCTGTGTTTTTGGAAATTGCATGTGTAGAACATTCTCTAGACATTTGACTATGTAAAATAAGCGATCATGCTTGATTCCTGGAGTTAGGATGAATGCACCTGGGGCTCAAGCGAACAGGATGTGGATACAAGCTCGAACAATGCATGTGATTTAATTTGCTAATGGCCGCCCTTCCTGACTTAATGGTTTACTCGGCACTGTTAGGAAATGCGCGGATCCATGCATAATTACTTGCAACATGTATCAAGTCACAGCATCAAACCAATTTCAACTGCTACTCCTGCACTAATGTACTGGAAAGCTATTGATTGTCTCCATGACGATCACTCGGGGATTTGAATCAAACATATAATCGGCAGTGTGAGTTCATGTTCAGTTAACATTTACAGTCACGAGAAATGTAACAAGTGGAGAAAATATATTTCCCGGTGATCACATGGCAGGCGTGCAGTGAGCCAGGCCTTAAAAATAGCCCCAGGCAACACTATGATATCTGTGTGAGAATGTCTGCGACTTTATGCCAGACCTGTGCATTGCTCCTATCACCTCGCCTTATGCAGATCCCCTTTCAGCTTTTAGTCCCCATGACTGAATGCAAAGGAAAGCAACTCAAGACATGGAGGGTTCATGCAGAGTCCAGTGATCTGCATGCAACTTTATTCCTATTTCATTTCCAGATTGGTAGCGAGGAGGAAGCTCCTTCCCGTGTGAATTGTGCATTGTTATCCCTTTTAATCGTGGACCATGATGCTACTTGAGGATAGCAACCCTAATTCGATTGATCACAAGGTAGGAGTAGGTCATTCACATTGGAACAGAGGTTACAAGTTGAGCAGAGGCTATCTGGCATTACTGGGAATTGCATGCTTGTGGCTCTGCTAGTACATGTGCCCCCCCTAAGGGGCCAATTACTTGATAGGGGATCCAAGCTGGTGGTGGTTTGTCTATGGAGCCACCACTTCCCCACCAGATGCGGGTTTATACACAGTAGCCACTTAAAGACGCTGGACCTAGCATGATCAAAGGGATGTGTTGCTGGCTGTCCTACTAATGTGAATTCAAGGGCATCCGGGAATCACCAGGTCCCCCTCATCTGAGAGCCTCCAAAGCAAGTGGCATGTCTGCCAGAGCAACTTCTTCTGCTACAAGCAGATCTCAACACAACAACGTGCAGTTACCACAAGTTACGCATATGGTTGCTACCTATTATTACATTGGGGTCAAAACAAGGGCCTTCAGGGTGTCACTTGAGTAACTCCTTACCATGCAGGAGCGAAACTGATCAGCTGGAGCTGACCACTAGACAAGTGTCAGCCTAAGGTTGGCCTGAAGGTACCCCTCAGAAAGGGCCCCTCACTTGGAAGCCGCAAGTGACATCATTCCATCAGAAATATACAATAATGGCGTTCCTGATACTCAGCTTCTATTAATTAAACGGCAGGGGTTATTCTCATTGTGACCACAATTTGATTAAACCTGAAACATAATCATTCAATTAGCAAAAGGTAAAGTGGTAAAGATAATAATGCATAGTGGGGAACAGCCCGAGAGGAAGCTAAGAGTCTACATGCTTTATGCAGTCTCATGTGTCAATAAAGTTGCCGGAAACTGGTAAGAGTGCTTTGTGTTTTTTGTTACCATTGTGTATTTCAAGTCCATTCCTTCATGCTTTAAAAACAAGATAGCCTTAGACCAGAGAGGTTCTCACTGCCGTTTACTTGCAGGGAAGTCTTTGCTGCACTGACTTCGAAGATGATTTGCTTAGACTCGAGTGACCCTATCAATTGTTTTAATACTTATCAGAACGTGTTTGCCCCTTTAAACAGCAAGAAAGGAACATGTCCCTGAAAGCCGATTCAGGCGCATTGAACTGCTCCCAGAACAAGCGCAATGTGCTTAGCATCACTACGGGTGATATCCAGCAGACTCTTCTGCATGTCCTGCTAAAGTCTGACGCCAAGTCATGAGCACATTTCTGATATAGAGGGGGCGTTACCCCACAAACACATGCACATTATTATTATTGGGGTATGTATTGGCCGTAGGTGGTGCGCCGGGCAGCAGTGCAAGTCCTAGAGGGGGGGGGGGAGTACACATTGAGGGAAGCAGAGAGACAAGGGAGCAGGGATCCTTCAGTGGGGGAGGAGGTGGCGGGCAAGTTGCCACCAAGAGATCTATGAGCAATGAGGGCAGGACACAGGGTAACATTTGCTGTCTGATGAAGGCACTGTTCTAAGTAAACTTATTTTAAACGTTTTACTGTTTAGGAATGGTCGCAACTTCTTTCGCTTTTGACAGCCCACAAACACGTGAGGCCTGGGCTCGCCAGGCAAGTGCGCCATCCTCGCCAAGTTTAGAGACGCCAGATAGAGCTGCCGGCCAGGGCCCTTTCTGTCACGCGTTAACACGCCTGCGCTCTGCCTGACGGCGAGACTGACCTTTTCACATCACTTTCCTCTCCATCAGAGAGCGCCTGCGGAGATCCTCCCCTCGCCGCACCGGGCAGTACATGGGTCATGCTTCTGTGTCACAGGACGCCACTCACTGGCGGGTAGAGCTAGGCGGTACATCATTTATACGAGCCCCGGCCTGCTACTTGCATGAATTGCTGTCACACAGCAAGGTAGGTCTGCAGGCATTACATGAGCTCGGTAGGCGCCTTATCACAGCAGAGTATCACTCATGACTATCTCCATTCTATCTGAAATGGCAACAATGTGTTTAGACGTGTCGTTAAATTGAAAAAGATAAGGAAGGTAAACATGCAGGCATCCATATTCGTGTACATAAACATGCACACACGAAGTCTGCATCCCGGGTGCTGTGTGTGCATAGGCACAACTACACCTGTGTGCTCTGTTTGGAAAAGACAAGATGTCTGCCTCCTGGGAATGTAGTGCAGCATACGAAAACGTGTACACAGTGCAAAGTGTGCAGCCACACGAATCATTACAGCATGCGCCCTCGCCTCAAACACTCAACACGGGGAGACCCAACTCCCCGAGCACAACATGCTAGAGAACCCGTTTACAGCACACACTGCAGAGTGACAGATGTCACCGTATGAAGGCTATACCACGAGAAGCAGCGATACGTAGAACAATGTTATGTTTAATGGTAAACGTTACACGCGCCCACACAGGCTGCCCCGCTCTCCGGTGACCTCTTTACCCCAGTACCAGGCACACCCGGACCAGCCTGCGAGCGGCGCGGCAGGGGATTCGCCCTCTGCTCCTTGTTCTACACAGGCCACACGCGATGTCTCGCCGCACTTCTCGCGTGTGCCTGCTTATTTTGATGAGAACATTAAAAAAAAGAAAAAAATCAGGAGTGCCACTTGGTGGACTACCCCCGGCTCTGCCGGCAATTGGGGAGACACGCACTCTGAACCAGGCATCTAAGAGTAATTTCAGGTTGTGCACTGCCACGTTCATTTTATGGATGCGATTTAATAGAAGAACGCTTCAGAGTTATAGCCTAATAGTTTCTAATTCTTGACGTGATCAGGCAAGCTGCCAAGGTACTGATGCCGCCTCGCTGCCAGCCAGCAGATGAGTATGCCAATGATGTCACATCATGGCCCAACTGCAGCCTCTGATCCGAAAACACCAGGTGTGCTCAACTGCATCTCTGCTACCACTCCTTCAGCATGCACGCTCGTCTTAGAGCACACACGCGCCCGTGCACCACTGTGGCACTTTCCAGACTCGATGAACAGGCCAGCGTGGAAGTCCTTTGCAAGAGACTTCTGAGTGGGTGGCTTGCTGCTGCCTGTGGCCTGCCAGCACTTCCCAGCACATGGTTCTCTTTCCCAAAGTACTGATGCAGCGTACTCCGCCAGGCAACGCAAACAGATAACAGAAAGTGTGGCAGCACTCTGCAATATTACACACCATGCACTATGGGCAGGATCACATTATCTGGCGCTGAGCAAACACACACGCGTTCCCTGTGAAACCCATGCAAAGTTCAGTTCTACCCTTGATGGGGAGCCATCAAGGGTAGTGTGCGCGCGGTTCCACTTTTGGGAACACTTGGCATCGCACGGGCTGTGGGAGTGTTGTTTAAAATGACACATGTGGAAGCATGTGCATGCTCAATGCAATCTCTACCTTCACATATACTGGCGGACAGATCCATGGACATATGTCGTATGTGCATTAAGGTGCAAATGCAGAACAAAGTATAGGGCAGGGTACTTCTACATAAACAAAAAAACAACACTTTTATCACACACAGGTGTAAACATAGCACATCAACCATGTGTACATATAGTCAACATGCTGTTTAGCTGCATTCTTAGCATAAAATACGTGTCAATTGCGGCCGTGGATATTAGTAAACCAGCGTCACCCCCAGCAGCAGTTGTAACATCATGTCCTCACACGCGGGTTGCTGTCTATCGTGGGTGAGTGCATGCATGTGTTGCCATCTATCCACTCACGCACACAACAATAAACATTTGCATTGAGAGGGAAAGGGAATTTCTTCATTACCGGTAATGAAGATCCATTCTTGCGCAGGGGTCCCCGGAAGACTCCCTTGACGCCACGAAAGTGCCCATTGCTAAGATGCGTGGAGCTGATGACAAGGTAATAGCACGCCATACGGTCCGGTGTCTCCCATATGTGCCCTGCCTTGGCAAGCGTGGCCCAGCTCAGCCCTGGCAGCTTCGCCGGATGGAGCTGGAAACATGAAGCCTTGACATCCAGCAGCACTCGGGTTACTGCCGGCCCCCACTGAAGCGTCTCTGCCCCTCCAGTCCCTATTGTTATTTGCCGATCGCGAATCAGTGTTCAGAAGACCCCCCTGCGGTGCCCGGCTGAGATCCCTGGGAACAGCATGGACTGGCAGCGTCCGTCTATTGCCCTGGCAGCCCCCAGATGCAGCGGCTGCCCACGCGCGGTGTCACTGCTCCATGCCTTCACGTGAAGCGAGCCTGTGCTGGCGTGTGCTCCCTGTCCAGGGGAACGCGAGCTGAGACAGTCTCCCCTGCGCACAGCCGCCCCGCCGGCTGTCTGAGGAAACAGGTAGAAGTTACGCCCGCCCGCACTACCAAAACAACCGACCACCCAGCTGGTGCACGTCTCGCACTGCAGGCGACATTCGCATCCAAAAGATGACAGGCGCGGCCATTTGGGGGAAACGAGGCAATTAGTTTACCATGTCCAATTCTATGAAGAGACTCCAGTCCTGACAGGATCCCGGTTCCCTGGCAGAACTTTGCCCTCGTCGGCAGCCTTCACCGCTGGCAGGCTGGCTGGCTGTCTCCTCGTGTCTGTCTCTCCCTGTCTGCTGCTTCCCCCGTCCCCTCTCTGCTGCTACCTGCCTGCTACAGCCTCTGCTCAGTGCCCGGCTCCAGGCAGCCAGCCACAGCATCGCCGAGAGGAGCAGCAGCAGCTCCCCAGCTGACGGCTAGAATGATCAATCCAGTCCTAAAGAGGGTGCAGAGACAACGGCGCGAGGACAATCGGGGTGCCGGATCCCAACAATTACCTCCAGCCAGTGGCATTTCAGCGAGTTACGCCATTTATGGAAACGAGAAGCGCCAGGGTGTGTACGGGAAAGAGAACGGGGCGGGCAGCTTACACATTGCCTAACATTTGAGCTAGGAACCCCCTCTTCTCTTTTACCTTGAGGCTCCCCAGCCTAAATATTTAATACGCCTCCAATAATCAACAATCTCCAGCTCGCTGTGCGGGCAGAGGCGCGGGTCCCCCTCTTCCCGCGCTGCCCCCCTTCCCCCCACTCGCACACGACTGTGTTATTGAATTAATTAAGCAGATTCCCACTAATGCCTCGCTATTGATTGGAAACCAATTCCACGGCGCTCTGCTGAGAGAAAACACATTCCTCTGAAAGCCCGCTCCACCAAATCAGCCCGCGCTAGCCTCTGTGTCAGGTGCGTCAGATCCTTTCCCACTTCCGCAATCTGCAGAGCGCCTGGAAGGTTTACAGTGCTGCTCTGCTGAAAAAAGGCGCCTATTTCTCGCCTGAGGGCCACACACAATATAATTGAAGCATAAGTTGTGTATGTACATCCGGCGAGATGACAATGGCATACAAACACTGTGTGTATTTTATTGTACTTGAATACAAGTGTATTGTATTGTATTGTAAGTGTATTGTATTGTATTGTGTAGTTTTATTGTACTTGAATACACTGCTAGACAATAAAAAGCGTACTACAATAAAAAGTTGCACCCCTGAGCGTACTTCAAATGACGCTGTGGTAAAACAGACCTGCTTCCTAAAATAGTTTTTAGTTTTATTCTTAAAACCTTTTGGCCTTGCATATTTAGCAGACACACCTCTTCCCTCACAATACAGCTCAATACATATATCTTAAGACTAGAAATAGGGCAGCCTTTCAGAAAGCATGTGCCTACTGTAGCTGCTGTGCACATTTAAATGAAGCGTATTGCAAGCACGCAGGCCTCCATTCTGCCAGCACTGTGGAAAGATATGTAGATGTCATTCTTTATTTATGGGGTAGGGGTGGATCTCAAGTCAGAGTAAACCCATACGCCTTGCACATATTATAAGTGGAGAGGTTATTATTAGCATGTTCTTCATTGAGCGCAATGGTGCACTTTACAAGTCATAGGGGAAGGACATGGTGAGGAAAGCAGAGATACAAGGGAGGGGGAACTAACAATGAGGGAGGGGCAGGGGGGACATTTGGCAGCAAGGGATCTAGAACCAGGGGAGAAAATGGTGGGAGCAGATCAGCCATCCTCAGGTTAGGTGGAGAGCACATGGTGTGTGGACCTAGGTATTTGGGAGGAGCCATTCCTTGAAGAGGAGGGTCTGAACTCCTTTGTGTAATGTAGAAGCAAGGGGGTGAATCTGGTGTTGACAGGAAGGAAGATCCAGAGTAGGAGGGTTGAGACAGAGAAGGCCTGTCTTCTGGTTCTTTCCTTCCTGCTCCGGCAGAGTTCTAGTCGTCACATTCTTGTGGTTGATCGTAGGCCTTAGGAGATGTTGCATTTATCAGCAACTTAGCTTGGGGAATTCAGTGTGACAGCTTTGTAGATAATGCAACAGGATTTGAAGATATGTGCTTGCATCAGGAGCCAGTGCAGGTTGATGAGAGTTTCAGCATGTAAGGCACATCTTAGGGGTTCCAGAAGAGTTGCACGAAGGCTTTCTAGAAGGGCATTGCCACCATTCAGGTGGGGGAGGACCAAGGTTTGAACAGCATATCTGGAATTGTTTTCTTGGATGAAGGGCTTACTTTTCTGAAGGAAGGAACATTGGTACCAAGCTGCTTGTGTCTTCCTTGCTATCTGCTGCTTGAAAGAGATGTGTCTGTCAATGCCAAACCCGAGGGACTTGGGACAGGTGGTCAGCAAGAGAGTGAAGCTCTTGATGTTCATAGAGGAGAGCCAGGTCTGGATGTCAGAATGTTCAGTGTTGTTGATCAGCAGTAGTAATTCAGTCTTGGATGAGCTGAGTTTCACATATGCTCTGCACATCCAGGATTGGATCAATGCGAGGAAGGCTTTAAGCCTATGATACCTTTGTTGGAGGACTTATTCTGGCAGAGCTGAGTGTCATCTGCATATTAGGGGTAATGGAGGTTATGTGGAGCCAGGAGGGTTTTGGCAGTTTTGTGTACAGGATAAAGGTCACGGCTAGACAATGGATTCTACGGTAGTCGTCAGGTGAGGGGTACAGTTGGTGATCTGGATAATTCCATTTGCTTGAATTGGTGGTGGTTAGGAAGGAAGGATATGAACCAGCTGAGGATGATGTTGCTGATCCCCATGTAGTGATGTATAATATCAGTAAGTATAGTTTGTGAACTGGAGAAATCCAGTTGTTCGAATTGGTGGCAATTAGCAAGGTAGCTTTGAACCAACAAAGGATGATCTACTGATCCCAATGCAGTGATGTAGAATTTTTGTGAGTATCTAGTGGTCTACTTTGTTGAATGCTCCTAAAAAGTTTAGGAGAGACAGGAGGCAAGCTTGTCCATCATTGAGTATGTTAAGGTTGTGAGAAATGTCCACCTGGAAAGGGTGTACAAGCTCTGGTTTCATTGATTTGCATTACATAATACAATGATGTGGGTAATTCCATCTCAAAAAGGGTGAACCAGGTGGCCAGCTCTATGCCAACATCTTAATGGACACCTGTGCCCAGATGCAATGGTAGCCTGATCTGCAGCATCTGCTCTGTAGTGGTCAAATGTGCCACCTTAACAGCAGCATTGACAGCCACATCTCTACAGCACATAGAACATATTCATTATATGATGGCAAATTAAAATGTAATTAAAAGCCGTATCTAAGTTAAAGTATGGTTGCCAGCATCTCTCATAGGTATCCAAGCCATATCAATTCAATATCACACGTGTGAGCCATGTAAGCCTATTTCAGCTGGGGAAGGGTTTCGTTTATTCTCCCCAGACAGGCTGTACTTGCTGCTGTTATTAACACTTTAGCCTTGGGGGTTGCATCTCTTGTTTCTTTGTGTGGGCAGGTACACCATGCCAAGACAGACAACCACTCCACAGGAAGCTATTCTAGCAGGAATCAAAGGACTCACCCTTTCACAAAAGAAGAAGCCTCACACCAGGGTGCTATATGTCAAAGGCCTCTGAGAAGAGAAGTGGGCGTGGTTAGTATAGCCAGAGGGAGCTCTTTACAGCTGGTGGAACGGTACACCATAATGTTTCTCTCTCAGTCTTTCTTTCCTGTCCTATCTTTTTCCTGTATCACAAAGCACTTTGGGTGTAGTGTCAGGAGGCAAGTCAACTTGTCCTAAGGACAGGGTCTAACTAATTGAATTCTGCTAAGCAGGAGTGCAAGGATGTGTAGGGGTAAAATGGCCCACCCAACCCTCACATTCTACAGACCAAAATCCAACACAATCATAAAGGTAAAACAGAGAGAGTTAAAAGATATGCCTCCTTCACCTTTTCTGGTAATCTGGGCCAAGGTAAGGATATGCTCTTAAAAGGGTTGTGAAGGTGAACCAGTAGTGACTCAAACAAAACAGTAGCACAGTCCAAAATAAAGTGAATGTCCAATCAAGGCTCTATAAAAAATATATACTTTAATCAAGCATATCATCTGCAATAGATCAAAAAATAAACGCTACACAAAAACCCACTCCGAATGAAGAACAGAGAAGATATGACAAACTGAGGAAAGTAGCATTCTGAGCACAGTTCCAGGAGTGGTAGAAAAATTACTAGCCACAAAAAGGATATGCAATTATACAAAACAGAATCATGAGCTAACCAGTCTCTAGGAACAAAGTGGACCGAGGCGGCAGTTCATGGTCAACAGTAACTGGATTGAGTTCAGGGTGGGCTGACAGAGTCATACCCACTGCTGAATGTAGATTTGAGCAGTTGGAGCTCAGTTTAGGCATGTTGGATCATGTAGGCCTAAGCAGCAAGCAGACGTTGAGTAGGGTCAAATGCTTTTGCTCTTTGCGATAGAAGGGTGGTACTCAAAGATGCAGGTTGGGTGGTCCCAGGAACTCTTTGCAGTTGACCAGGCTGAGTTGTGCTTTTGCCGCTTCAAGGGGTAGACGAGTAATGCTCCAGTGGTTTGAGTCAGTGTGCAACGGTCATCAAAGTGGTGATTTTGGTTGCGTTGATGTGCAAGCCGATGAGGCTACTGTTAAAGGCTAGCTGGGCCAAGTTGTGGTTGTAATCCCTAGCCAGAATCAGCTTGTGACTCACCAGTGATTCAGTTCAGGTCCTGGCATTCAGCAGTTGCTTCAGACATAGCAGGCAATGAGCTTGGCTGGGGTGTAATGCAGTTTCAAGCTGGTACAAAATGCAGCACTAGTTCTGTTTGGTGGGGGGCAGCAAAAGATAGCACTGGCACCTTTCCTTCCATTCAAGGTCTGGTGAACACATAAGGACTGGTTTGGTACAATAGAACTGTGAGCTTTGGCTCGATTGACCATCCGGTTGCTGTGAGGCACAATCAGGTGGTTCAAGGGCAGGATGGTTCCGTTCAGGGTCTGTTATTCCATCTGCTAGGAGATTTTGGTGCAGAGTGGTAGGTGCTGGTCCACAGCAGAGGTCACTCCCGATGTGCCCTAGAAGCGGGTAGGGGAGAGATCTTCATTTTACCTTGCACAGCTTTTTCGTCACCTCAGGCTGAGGGCTTTGGAAAGTTCAGCTTTCCCAAAGGAACTCCAGTGAGTTCTTCACAGCAAATCTGCAGCCTTAAGATGACCGAAGAGGATCTGAGAGAATCTGTAGAAGGGGTGGAAGGCCCCCTCTTTTAAATGCAAAAGATCTCAGGTAATTGGGAAAAAGCTACCCTGCCTTAGTGGGACAACCCCAGCTCTTGGATGAAGTGGACCTTGCCCTGTTGATGTCACACCCAACATGTTTTGCTCCAGAGGAAGTGGAGGGAACAGGAACGAACAGGAAAGGGAGAGAGAGAAACAAAATGGCAGAAGTCTCCTTCCAGTGACCAGAGCACTCCTGTTAAGTGACTTCAATTCAGCACTCCAACTAAGTCAATGCCTAGTCTGGGATGCCCAAGGGAAGCCCTTATTTATATATTTTTATGACAAGTTCATAGATCTGGATGATAAGCCCTTGTATAACACCCCTCTCTTTGAATCCCCCTGACCTCACTGAGCCAAGAAGTAGGTTTGTTTTGCAAATTAAAAGATTCATTTGAAAAATTAAACAATATATATATATATCACACTTTTATGAATACATTAATATTTGATAGCACACTTATGAATATGACAGTGATCAACAATGGATATTATTACACTAGCACCCTTTTTTCAATCAGTGAGGAGTTAGTATAGAAAGGATAAGGTAGCAGAGTATACTCTTATGGTTTCAAGGAAAAGCAATGATGGAAAGAATGCAGCACAGAAATAAACTGATATGGTTTCAACAAGAGATAATATGATCACTTTTCCTTGTGACAATTCACCGCCCCCCCCCCTATGCAATATAAAAAGATGGAAGAAGAGCACACCATTTTCAGGAATATAATCAAATGCAATACAAATTCTAGTTCCCCCCTAGCAAGCTTAGAGCAACCGGTATGCTTTTAAAACATGCAAAAATACTTTTAATGTGATTTGCAATGAAGTGAAAATATGCTAAAAATGATTTTAATTCCCTATAGGAGATTCAGGGTCGGTGATAGCTAATTTGAATTAGTTCAGGTCAACACTAGCAATGATTCATGAGGGATTATCAGGTTGAAAACGAATTTCAGCAATGGAAGCAAAAGACAGCTAATTTTGACAGGTGAAAAAGTTTGAGTCAAATTGCAATTCGCTGCACTTTTTCCGAGTTAGTCGAGTGCGATTACGGAAAAACTATAAGGAGTAGAAAGTCGGGGTTTGGGCTTGTTGGAAAGCCTAGGTTCTTAGCTTTAAAATGAAAGTTAAATCTCGTTCCTAGAACGTGTGGTTCAAAGGATACAGACGATTTAGTGGAGGTAGATTCTCAGAAATAAAGTAAGATTCAAATGACAAATGACACTTTCACAGGTTTGAAATCGCAGAATGTACACACAATTTCTATGCAGTTCTAAATAGGTTGAAATGGATGGGATGAGATTATTTTAGACTAAGAGATTGGTTCTGCACAGTTCTGGCTGGATACTCACACTATAAATTTGAAATAGGCTGTCAAGATCTGGTCAACAGGTTTAGACTGGAATTCTAGCGTATGGTTCAGAAGTCACAGCTATCTGGGTCAGCTCTGCTCTGCTGGTCTGGATCTCTGGTTCTGGCAAAAGTTCTGGCACTGCACAGCGGTCTGGTCTGGGTCTGGTCTGCGGTTTGGATACAGCTTTGCTTTCTGGATCTGGTACTGGCACCGCAGTCTGGTCTGGGTCTCTGGTCCCGGCAAAAGTTCTAGCCAGAAGCGAACAGCACAGCCCGGCTGTTGAATAGTTTGGTTAGGTGGCTGGATTCTGAGGCCTCTGAAGGATTCAGCTTGCGGACTAGGTCTCTCTGCTACAAGTTCTGAAGTCTGGATTCTAAATTCTGGTTCTGGAGTCTTCTGGCAAAGCGCTTCGCAAGAAATCAGTTTGAAGTGGAAAGTGAATGTCCCTACCTGGGTCTCAGTGGCTCTTTTTATGTCTTTTGAAAGTGGGTGGGAAGGCTGACTTTCTATGCCCGACCCTCTGAGGATCCTGATAGGCTATAGGATTCTCTGTCGCCTGACTGGGGAACTGAATTGTGAGTCATCCTGTGTCATCAGGCATCATTTTTATGGCATACAGAAATAACACTCCCCTTGTCACTTTGCACACAAATCTATTTTTGATTCCAATTCATATTAATCTATGTACAATTTTTCTAATATTATTTGTCCAGTTAACATATTTTCTGTAGCGCCAAACCATCCGATCCCTGTCTTTGTAAGATGTTGTGTTCACTTCTGACAGAATTGTGCCCTTTTCATCCAGAACACAATCTCTAAACTTTTCCAGAATTTACGCAAATGTGCGCAAGGAATATGGGCATCAGATGATGAAGTGTCAGATTTTTAACATACAGACATTTGGAGTAATACCCTATTTTCCGCTACTACCCCCTCTTAATATACCACAGAGTCCTAACACCTCTTAAAATGTGCACAGAAAAATCACAGGAATAACGATATTATCGATATAATGTTGACAATCTTGTACTAGGAACTATCAATTTTTTCAAATTTATGCTCTGGCCCAGAGGGGTGTGGTTTCCCAAAGCACATGGGAGAATTTCTGGTTTGTCCACTTCCTCCAAGCTCAGCTGGTTCACAGAGGTAGTGCCCCTCCCATTTCCTTCCAAGAAGAAGCCATTTACGACCCCCTGATTTAGCAATTGCTTGGAGCAAAGGGAAGTTCATTGTTCTGTTTCCCTGCTCCCAGGTACCCCTCTCCTGATTCAATCAGAGAGGTGTGATCTCCTTTTGGTGGGGCAGCAGAAGGCAGGCCAGGCCTGTGAATACAGTTGCTGGGCAAGTTTCAACTCCTGTCGGGGGTAGTTGCCAGGCAGATTTCAGTCCCTTTAAGCCAGGCTTCAGCCAAAGGTCACTTTTGTTCCCATTTTTCTTCATTCAAATCAAACTTACACTTTTGACACATGCAGCTAGAACGCTGATTCTAAGTTCAAAACCATGACATTTAAACAGTTGCAACGTATGTGACACTCAAAATTAGGTCACTCATTTATTTTAAACATTAGGATTTTAGTGGCTTTAAATCCCATTTCACTTAAGCTGATGACATCCACAGCTAAGCCAGTTTTGTTATGAACATTATTTTAGGCTCTTCATCTTTCCAGATTAAGTATGCACACAAGACTTCATTCTACCAGACGTCTGCTGGTGTTCAGTAAGATTTTTGAATATCTTGCAATGTTTGAAATAGGCATTTTGAGCTTGCATTCAGAGAAACAAAGGTGATTTCAAAGCACTTTTTGAGCTAACAGGCACTGCTGTTTTTCCTTTGGCACCACGTTTCACTAATGGCGCTTCTGGTCCATCACGCTCCCACTGGTGGGTGGCAACCATTTTGGTTTGCGCAAAAACTGCACGGTTTTCCTGGATTCTGGCGCAATTGTGGGCTTTTCAGCCATCTTGGATTTTCTAAGCCCACAGCACCAAATGTTGCAGCATAATAACTAGAACCTGGGTCGATACACCTGACAAGCCCCCCGCCCGACTGCACTTTGGTTTTGAGTCGAGGGGGAGTCGGGTGCAAAGGATGTTTTGACCCATGCGCTGGGATGTCCGCGTCATCTTCTTCCGATTCCGCAGATGGCACAGTTCAGTATCTTTTCCTCCATCGGGGTGGATCGATCGGTTTTCCTCGCCGGTCCTGATGGGAGTTTCGGGCAGTACCTCGGGCCCCTCGGATCTTTGCTCCGGGTCCCCTAGTTGTCCTCCTTGGTCAGTCTCCATGGTTTATCTCTCCTAGGATGACAAAGCAAAGCGGCAGAAACATATTCGTAGACATTTCCCCACCACTATTAACGGTGGGGCGAACATAAACATTTTATACATCAGGAGACATTTGCATTCAAGAATCATAGAATTTTATAGGCTATATGTGGAATCTTTTAGGGTTGGAAATGTATTACTCTGGAGCGGCCCCCTCTGGGATTGCAGAGGACTCCTCCAGTTGCTGCAGAGTGTGCCTGGGATGGCAACACTTTAGCTGATTTATATGGACCCACTTGTCTTCCCCTTCCGCCAAACTGCCTTTGGGGATGCAGATCTTGTAGGCGACTGGGGAGATCTTGTCTACAATTTCAAAAGGTCCCTTCCATGTAGGCAGACATTTCCGCTGTTTGGCCTGGTTCCTTTGGAAATTGTATAGATAGACCCGGTCTCCCACATTGTATTCTTTCCTAGTAGTCTTTAAATCGTAATGAGTCTTCATGCTATCGGCTGATCTTTCTAGGTTTTGCTGAGCATAGGCAAAAGCATGTTGGAGGTGTTTCCTTAAATTTTCAACATACTCATGAGTTGTGGAGGCATTGATCAATGTCTGCTCTTGGGTCCCGTAGAGCAAATGCTGGGGAAGCTCCATCCTGTGTCCAGTCATCAGCTCATACGGTGACATTTTAGTTGCAGATGAAGGGGTAGATCTGATGGCCATTAGGCACAGAGGTAATCGGATATCCCAACTTGGCTCAGAATCTGCCACAAACTTTTTTAAGATGCTCACAATGGTTTGGTTGTAACGTTCTACTGCACCAGAAGAGGCTGGCCGGTAAGCAATGTGTAGCTTCCTTTTAACCCCCAGTATCTCCCACATCTTAATCATTACTTCGCTAGTGAAATGGCTACCTCTGTCTGACTCGATCTTTTGGTGTAGACCGAAATGGGAAAAGATGTGGTTGATCATCAGGGAAGCTGTTGTTTCTGCCTTGCAGTTTGGGCCGGGAGACATTCCACCCATTTAGTAAATAAGCATGTCACCATCAACATGTACTTGTTCCCCCTAGAGGAGCGAATCACGGGCCCTATGTAGTCGACTTGCAAATCTGACCATGGCAGTGTCATCCCCCTCTTTTGGAGAGGCGCACGGTGTGTGAGGGATGTTGGCTGAAATTGTGCACACACAAGGCACTCTTTCAAGTATTGGTCGAGGTCCTGCCCCATGTGTGGCCAGTATGCAACCTCTCTTAAGATCTCAAGTGTTGTGTGAAACACCCTATGACCGGTGGTTGCCGCATCATGGGCGTGTCTTAACATCAGGCTTCGGAATGAGGTAGGGACCACCCACTGATCATGGCCAGCTTGGGATTTCCTTACCAACAAACCGTCTTGGATCCGGAACATTTTTGGACATTTCATCAACACTCTAATGACCTCTTTCCTAATGTAATCGGTATCCGTCAGGGGAAAGTTCTCAGGGTCCCCTTCTGAGCCTTAAACAAATCAGCATCTGGGGTTTCCTTACTCCATTGTGCAGTTGAAAGATCATTGTGAGCATTTGTCTGGGACCTAGTGATAGCAGTGACCTGGATTTCCCCCAACATGGACTCAATCTCTATGAGATCCCCTTGGATGGCCCCGGTTTTGGCCAGATGATCAGCTGAGTCATTTCCAGTTTTGTCTGGTCCCTCTACTTTGGAATGACCCTTGATTTTCTTCTAGTAGATGGTCATCCCATTCACGGTGACCAGATCATCAATGTTTTGAATGAACTTCCCATGTTTCAAGGGTTTGATATTAGCACATAACATGCCTCTGGTTTTCCAATTAACCAGGTGCTCCAAGGACCCATTCCGTACATAATCCGAATCTGTGATTATGACCAATTCGTGGAGTTGATGTTGGACAGTAGTGAGGATGGCTTGATACACAGCCATCAACTCTGCCACCTGACTACTTCGGGGACCAATCTTGTACCCAGCGGAGGGTCCTGGGGACTCATTCACCCATGCATTCCCTACGCCGGCCACCAGTTCCTTCTCCCCGTTGTTGTCAACATGGTAAGAGCATCCATCCACATAGACAGTGGGCATTCCCTCACACTTGTCTTCTTCAAATACTTTGTGTGGGGAATTAAGGTATGCCTCCATGTTGTCCTTGATTTTTAGACTTTCGTCCTCGAGACAGTTTTCTCTGGCACAATCATGCAAGTCAGCCAGACCAGGGACTCTTCTTGTTTTGGCCATATCTGACCTCCACAAGAAAGCCTTGCATTGACAAAATCCAGGAAGTAATTTCGGGAATTACTCACACATTGCAGAGGCTGGTGTGGAATCTCGACTATGATGTGTTCCCCCTGGATAAACGGACGGTAATTCTTCAATGCCCACACCATTGCCAGGAGTGCCTTCTCACAATTGTTACATTTTCCCTCCACAGAGGATAACGTTTTGCTCACATAGGAGATTACTTTATTGACCTTGTCATGCTTTTGATATAATACTGCAGTCAAGCATGTATTAGAGAACCCTGTCTCCAAGAAAAACTCCTTGTTTCTGACAGGGAAAGATAGGCAGGGCGCTTGTGAGAGGCTTCTTTTGATCTGTCTTACTGCCTCAGATTGTTCTGGACCCCATTCCCACTTGACCCCCCTTCAAGAGATGAATCAGGGGTCTGGTGATCGCTGCGTAGCCCTCAATGAACGTTCTGCTGTAATTAGTCCAAGGAAGCTCCTTAGTTCCCCAGAGTTGTGGGGTCTTTTAGTTTCTGAAGTGCTTCCACTTTCTTTTCCTGGGGACAGAGACCCTGTGGAGTAATCTCATGCCCCAAAAAATTAACAAGGGTTCTACACCACTGTGCTTTCTGAAAGGAAAGTTTTGCTCCGGCGGCCCTCAACTGTGTCAGAACATAACAGATCTCCGCAATGTGTTCCTCCACAGATGAACTTTTGATGAGGAGATCATCTACATAAGCCAGGTTACCCCTCGCACCCAGGTCGGGCATGGCCTTGTGTAGGAAAATGTTGAATTCATTGCCGGAGTTGAGGTTTCCGAAGGGAGTCCGGGTCCATGTGTACTGCTGGCCCCCAAAAGTAAAAGCCAGTTTGTATTGGTCCTCCCTACTGACAGGCACGGTCCAGTATCCATTGGTCAGGTCTATTGCAGCGAATACCTGTGACCCCTGGATCTGAGCCAGCCCTTGGTCAATGTAGGGAAGAGGCCATCGGGAAGTATGGACCCATTTGTTGAGCTCCCTAAGGTCGGCGTAGAGTCTCCACTGGCCGTTTGGCTTTAATATTCCCAGCACCGGATTATTGAAGGTGCTGTGGACTGGACGGATTATCCCCTGGGACTCAAGGTTCTTAATTATTTCAGTAACGGTCTCCATTGATGCAAGAGGCAAGCGATATTGCTTCACAAACACTGGAGTCATGCCAGGATCCGTCCGAATTGTTGCTGTGTGGATGTCAGTGCGACCACAGTCACAAGAGTCCACCGCAAAGAGATCTTGGAAATCCAAGAAAACTTGTTTCAACTTTTGCTCCTGCTCCAGAGTCACACAGGCATCAGCTAGGTTGACTCTCTCTTCCACCATCTGCCTGAAGCCTGGAAAGACTTCTGCTTTTGCTATCTCAGCGGCCTCCTCCAGCTGGGTGGAGAAGTCCTTTGTCAGAGTGCTGATTTGGATGGGAGGCTTCAGTTGGGAAAGGCAGCCCTCATGGACCTGGAAAATCACCTCATCCCTCCTGAAGTCACAAGTCACATCTTCCTTACCATAAGGGCAGGAAGTGTACACCAGGAAGTTCCGCCCATGCCGGGTAAAGATCCTGTCTGGTGTTGTACTGTCATCACTATCACTGTCAAAACAGTCCTTGGGGATTGGTCCTAACAGTTAATTTCCTAAATCAATGGAAGAATGTCGGTCATCAACCGCCATTCCAATAATGGTGCCTGCGGCTAGAGTAATACTCTTCAAGTCGCTGTTATCCACCTCTATTGGAATGGTGTCATGTTCTATTGTCGAAATGGAAAGTATACTGTGCCTCCTATTGTAATAAATATATTTAATATTGGCTACGCCAAGCTGCTCGAAAGTCGCTTGCGAAACAAAATCTGTGTTGCAAGGTCCTTACCTTAAATCCATGTAGGCCGCCATTTTAGGTCAAGCCGCCATTTTAGGATTTGTTGTGTAAAAGTCACACTGTGAGCTAAAATGGTGGACGATGTCATTCCAGAATACAACATGGCCGTCTTGACCTCTGTACATAGCTAATGTGTAATTTGCCTGCAGGCCACTTGTTGAGGTCATGAACTGAGACCTTCTCCTTCACTGACCTATCTGTAGAAGGATTACTCGTACAATAAAAACTAATCCACAAGCATATGTTGAGACAATGTATTCAAATACTGAACGAAGAACATCTGTTTAACTACATTGTATTAATGTTTAAGAAAGCCTGTATGGAAAACTTTAGAATACACAGTTATTGCATGCGCTTGTTGATACATGTATTAAAGGCAAACCAGTTATATGCGGTTATTTGAGACTTGCCACGAACCCATGATCGGTGATGTATTAAAAGGAATATTAACCCGAAGTGGGGCTGGGCATCGCGCCCACTAAAATGTATAAAAAGCGAATGCATTCTAATGTACAGGGTCTCTCACTGAACAAACTGAACCACGCTGGAGTTCGTTGTGTTGTACTGAGGGCCGATAGCTATCTGATTTTGCTCTGTTTTTGTAACTGGATTCAGTATAAAATAAAAGTAACCCGTGTTCGGTGTATTTCCTTTTGGGTTATTCAGCCTCGATATTCTTTTTCTGTTTTCACAGTTGGCGCCCGAATAGGGACCCTCAAGATTGATGCCGGATTGTTGAAGGTTGACAGACGCTATCGGACCGGGATCGGATGGTGTGACATAAGGGGCCCCCTGAACGAGACGCGACACCTCAACAGCGCTGCACGACCCGATCCTTGGACGATAAGCGTGTGGTCCGAGACGGCATCTTGACGAGTGTCCACTTATCGAAGCGGGCAGATTTGCCGAAATCACCATACACGAGGTAAGATTAGTTAGGTAAGATTCTTAGAAGTACCGATCGGTCCTCCTTAGGTTTGGTCAGATGAGTCGTGACCCGATTCTTAATTTAACCCTGACAATTTGAATTTTGGTGCATTGTATCTGCAGACACAATTATTGACCAGGTAAAACCAAGAATTTGAGATATGCCTGGGAAATTGTCTACCTGCTTTAGGGCATTATTCCGCAGTGATAGACAATCTTTGGAATTTAGCCATCCCGCACCACAGGAGGGGTCGCCGGCATGTACTATGTACTGTAAGTATGGCATTGGAAGTATAGTATTTAATGATATTTGGCACAGACAAACCAGACATGCCTCCGAACTTCAGTTGCCAATCAATGGTAGTTTTGAGATCCTTCGTATTGAATATTTGGAGTCAGTCTTGTTAAAGAAAAAGGCTAGACCTGCAGCATTTGATGTTTTGTAGAATTGGAAAAAAGAAGCGTTGCAACAACTTAAAGGTAGAGAGAAACATGCACATCGTCATAAAACAAACGCTGAAAAAGCATTGTTTCATGACCAAAACAAACAGTCTGAGGCGACTAAAAATATGGATAGTGCTTTCTCACTTGGAATTCAGAAAATCTATCCTTCTAAAGATCTTCATATTTCTGATGAGTTTATTGACAAAATATTAAATGAACAAAGGCCTGGTGCCTCTGAGCCACCTCCGTATGTTCCTCTTCCCACTGCTGTACCTCTTCCTGCTGTTATTCCTGCTCTTCCTGCTCAACCTGTTGTTCCTATTCCTCTGGTTTTTGTCCCTCCACCTGCTCCTCCACCTCTTTTTATCGCACCAGTTATAGTACCTCCATCAAATTTGCCTGCTGCCTCTCTTCCAAGTGGTCCTGAGCCGCTTGTAATTGATCGAGGTACAGGAACAAAAGTGGTCACTCGCAATACTGTACCGCCAGAGAAGAAACGTGAGTTAATTGCATGGGCTAAGCATTGTATGGAGAAGGATGATCAAGCTAGCGTTTTTGACACATTTTGTAATACGGATAATTTTCCTGAGAAAAATGTTTTTATTGAAGGTTTAGGGATTCAGTTATGTATAATGTGGGGAAGATTAAATAATGTGGATGTTCCGCAAAGGTTAAGGGATCTAAATACTCTAGCGCTTTCTAGAGACACTGTGGAGAAGGTAAATGAGCATGTCGAGAGGTTATTTGGGTATAGAAAGGAGTTAGAAAAGTTACAGAATGAGGATGATGAAGAGGAGAATATGTATGTACAGAAACGGTTCCTTCCGTGTCGTAAACCGATATCGGCGGAAATGCGAATTTGTAAGAAAGACGCGATTAGATGGCTTTCAGACATAACGATAACTCCAGTTGAGGTATATGACACCTATAGTCAATATACGTTGGAAATGCAGAGGAAAGTGATACAGGTTATGGTAGAATACCTGCAGGATGAATGTGTAAAAAGGAAGATTAATTGTCCCACAGAGTTATTGAGCATTTATGAGAGAGCTTTTTCACTTGACACTTCTTCGACTGCTTTAGCGCTCGACTTGGCTCTGTTGCTTAGTAAGCGTTCGGAGTCGCCTATTTCTCACTTGCCTATGAGAGAGGTTCCTCCGAAATTTGTCCCGAAGGTTGAGGTTGCGGCCGATGCTGTAAATAATATAGTCGCTGTGAACATTCCTGCACATTATGTATCACAGTTTGTTCACGTCCCATTCTCAAGACAGGAACTGAATACTATTAGGCAATCTATCCCCGATATTAGGAAAAATCCGACAGGGTTCTATAAAGAGATGGAATCCATTTTGCAATCCTCAGTGTTCACCTTAGGTGACATTGATTTGTTGTTTCCTGTACTCCTGCCCATAGATTTATGGAAACACGTTAGAACTATTGACGATGTACCCGGGTTGGGAGATACATGGGCGAATATAACCAGACTCGATGGGGAAAGGCCAGCTGGCGAAAGATCACAACAGGTGATATTAACTCTGTCTGACAGAATCATTGCTTAATTTAAAACCATAATTCCCGAAAAGAGAATTATTTGGGACAAGCTTACGGCCTGTGTCCAAGGAAAGTCTGAAGGTGCTACCGAGTTCTTTAATCGGTTCGAACAGGTATTCTGGGATTTCAGTGGACAAGACTTAGGAACAGAGTCTGGGAAAAGATCCTTTGTGGACAAATTTGTACGTGGATTGCTGCCTGACATCCAGTCACAAATTATGTCTTCTAAGAGCGCTTGGCAGGCGAAATCACAATCAGAAGTACTGCACATGGCTCAGTACTATGAGAACCGTGTCAATAATGAAAAAGATAGGATTGAAAAACAGAAAGACGATTTAAAAACTAAAGTGCTATTGCAGCAAATTGTTAGGGGCCCCAGAGGGGGAAGTTCTCAGGTTAGAAGTCAGTATGTCCCTCAGGGGAATGTGCCCTTGGGTCCTGTGAATATTAACCAGTGCGCTTATTGTCGTCGAGAGGGTCATTGGCGAGCACAATGCCCCGTCCTTCAACAAAGGTTGAATAATACATTTGGTAATATGGGTAGGTGATCTAGAGGTCACCTGGGCGTATGGGGCCCTGGTAGAGGTCAGTTTACACAGGAACCACAGCAACCTTTTTCGCAGGACAATCAGACTCCGAGTGCAGACACCAGGAATATATTTGATTATATTCCGCTGCATATTTATCTGAAGAGCTTCCTTTTGATGATATTCTGTTTCGTTAGGATTGCCCGAAGCAGGGTTTGGAACCTACACCTATTCCCATCAATCAGAAAGGTCCCTACGTTGAAATGGTGGTGGGAAATAGGAAAGATCAGTTTTTGATAGAAACTGGAGCACAGAAGTGTTCCATTGATCATTCGCGGGTTCCAAACATTCCACTGTCAGGGCAAACCAATGTTTCTGTAGGGTTTTCCGGTACACCAGTTGTTTGTCCGGTTTCTGTGCTGGTACCTATTTCTTTGGGTCCCTTTACGGACCAGTGTCCATTTCTGTTGACTTCGGATTGCGGAGAGAACTTGCTGGGTTTGAATTTGTTAAAAGAATTAAATGCAGTGATTTACTGTTCTTCTGATGGAGTGCGCTTGACGATTCCACCACAGCAATTTTCTGCCTCGCAATTTTTGACTAGACCTTTGCCTCCAGAATTCATTGATGTACCAGAGAGCTTGTGGGCTGTCGACGACAATGATGTCAGCGTTTTATAGATTGAGCCTGTTAAGATAGTTTTGAAACATGGAATTGAGCTGCCACGCATTCCCCAGTATAAGATTTCGGTTGAGGGCGAGCAAGCTTTGAAATGTATTGTTTCCGATTTTGTGTATCGTGGTGTGATTGAAGAAATTTCAGGAAGTTTGTGTAATAGTCCGATTTTACCCGTGTACAAGAAAGGCGATAATGTAATTCCATTCCGTTTTATAATTGATTTACGTGCCATTAATAAAGTTGTGGCACCACAATTTCCAATTGTGCCTGATGTAACGACAATCCTAACCATGATTCCAGCTACAGCTACTTACTTTAGTGTTGTGGACTTAAAGAATGCGTTCTTTAGTATTCCTATACACAAGGATAGTAGATATTTGTTCGCGTTCACCTTAGGGGGACGCTCGTTTACATTTACTCGTGCACCTCAAGGGTACACAGAGAGTCCTAGTATTTATAGTAGGGCTTTGAAAGAACAACTTGATACCCTAGAATTGCCCTCTACCTGTACTTTGCTTCAGTATGTTGACGATTTGCTTCTAGCTGCTGACTCTGAGAGTGCCTGTAAGGAGGGCACTGTGTTATTACTTATTCATCTAGCTAAGCATGGTCACAAAGCTTTGCTTAAAAAATTTCAATATTGTTGTCAGGAGGTCGCCTATTTAGGCTATCTCCTGTCAAAGGAGGGAAGAAAATTGACACCTGAAAGAATAAAACACATTTCTGGCATGTCTGTCCCAACTACACAGAAGGAAGTTAGGGCTTTAATGGGTATGGCTTCTTACTGTAGGTTGTGGATCCCAAATTTCTCACTAGTGATGAAACTGATGGTGGCTTTGACAAAGAAGGGCATTTCTTCGCCATTGCCATGGAACACGGTACACCAGCAGTCGTTTGACTTGCTTGAGACTGCATTATGCTTTGCACCAGTTTTGGGCACACCAAACTATGAAAAGGCCTTTGTGTTGTTTGTGCATGAATGTGATGGATGTGCTTTGGCTGTATTAACGCAGGAACATGGAGGGAAAAATAGGCCGTGCGGTTACTATTCTTCCGCCCTTGATCCTGTAGCATGCGCTTTGCCAAGATGTTTGCGTGCTGTCGCTGCTGCTGCCGCGTCTGTAAAACAGAGTGAGGGAATGGTCCTAGGCCATGATCTAACCCTGATTGTGCCTCACTCTGTAGATGTTCTATTGAACCAAACTCAAACGCAACACCTCACTTCTGCACGGTTAACAAGATATGAATTGATCTTGTTTGCTCCTCACATTCAAATGAAGAGGTGTTGTGTCCATAATCCGGCTGAACTCCTACCTTTTCCGCAAGATACTACTTGCGGCGATGAAGAGTCACATGATTGTTTGTATACGGCCGAACAAGAAACAAAGGGTAGAATAGATTTGAAAGATACTCCTATGGATAATCCGCAAGGAGAGCTGTTTTGTGACTGCTCCTGCTTTAAACTGCTGGATGCTACATCCACAGCTGCTTATGCAATCACTACATTGAGCACGGTTGTGGAAACTAAGAGAATTACGCATAATTCTGCGCAGGCTGCAGAAATTATAGCATTGACCCGAACTTGTGAACTTTCCGAAGGGCTTGCAGTAAATATATATACTGATAGTCAATATGCCTTGGGGGTGGTCCACAACTTTGGGAGGCTTTGGTCAGAAAGAGGGTTCCTAATTTCGCAAGACACCAAGATTCAAAATGGCTCCCTAATAGTGCAACTACTCTCAGCGCTTGCGCTCCCTACTGAGTTAACAGTTATGAAATGTGCAGCACATCGAAAGATTGTAGATGATATTGGAAAAGGGAATGCTTTTGCTGATCAGATAGCTAGACAAACTGACACAGATCTCTTCACGGAGATGTATGCTTCAAGGGAGACTGTAGATGCCTATATAATGGATGAGGGTGTCGGGTCTGTACGGGATATCCAAGCTGATTCCAAAATGGAAGAGTCTAAGAGGTGGTAATGGGGAGAAATGTCAAACTTTAAAGAATGTTGAAAAATTTACCACTTTCAGATTATTGTAGCCAATTGACTAAAAACCTGTATTTGATTTATCACCAGGTACGAGAAGGTTTACCTGTACGATACGAGGGCCCGGGCCACGGCATACGGCCTGGGAGTTGGGTGCTCATCAAATCATTTGAGCGCACCTCCTGCCTCGCGCCTCACTGGTGTGGGCCATTCCAGGTCCTGTTGGTCACCCAGACAGCGGTGCGGGTAGCTGGACGAAAGAACTGGATCCACGCATCACACATCAAGAAACTTCCTCGCCCTGTGCCACACGCTACAGAAGAAACAGAACCCCTCGCTGATACTGCAACCAATGATCCCAAAGCAGTAAGCAGCACTGAGAGCGTGTCAGAGAATATCTCTGAGCCCGGGAGGCTTGGGGAAGTTGCCATTTTGTCTCCACACTCTCCACAAATTGTGCACCTGGAAACGGCCTTTTCAGATTCAGCCTATTCACTTGCCTCCGACAAGTTGCCTCCAGCAGGAAGTGACGACATATTGTTTCCGGATCAATCAGTACCAGGAAAAGTACGATATAATTTGCGACCACGAAGATAGACTTAAGGCACGGTTCAGCTGTGCATTCGGAGAAGGAAAAGATTCATCAAGGGACTGCTTTTGCCCAAATTTGAGGAAAAAAAGGGATTCTGTTGGCTAGGGTTGTGGAAGGACAAAGAAATCGCATGACCGGGGGGGTCGCCAACAACGAACATTGGGGTTTCCATCCGAAGACTACAATGCCTGCTATCGCCACCGCTCGTATTGGACTTATAAATAAGGGGGTGACCAACTGGGACAATGGACAAAATGCCTGGGCCCCAAAAACGTATTGCTGTATTCTTATAATGATATTTGGGTTTTTAGGAGTATGGTACCTCGAGCAAACTCACTCTTTAGAACTGTTGTTGCCTCCCCAGATAAGACTTCCAAAGAATACGTATTGAAGGATATTTTAGCAAAATACCTAATGGCAATAGATATTTCTGATAGTGATTCAGGGTGCATGGACAATGATTCATGGAGTTATTTGCAAGAAGATCCCAAGTAGTTTTAGCACTTGGCATAGGCCAAAAGGAGGGTTTGTCGAAATAGAAAGTATACCGTGCCTCCTATTGTAATAAATATATTTAATATTGGCCTACGCCAAGCTGCTCGAAAGTCGCTTGCAAAAGAAATCTGTGTTGCAAGGTCCTGACCTTAAATCCATGTAGGCCGCCATTTTAGGTCAAGCCGCCATTTTAGGATTCGTTGTGTAAAAGTCACCCTGTGAGCTAAAATGGTGGACCATGTCATTCCAGAATACAACATGGCCGTCTTGACCTCTGCACATAGCTAATGTGTAATTTGCCTGCAGGCCACTTGTTGAGGTCATGAACTGAGACCTTGTCCTTCACTGACCTATGTGTAGAAGGATTACTCGTACAATGAAAACTAATCCACGAGCATATGTTGAGACAATGTATTCAAATACTGAACGAAGAACATCTGTTTAACTACATTGTATTAATGTTTAAGAAAGCCTGTATGGAAAACTTTAGAATACACAGTTATTGCATACGCTTGTTGATACATGTATTAAAGGCAAACCAGTTATATGCGGTTATTTGAGACTTGGCACGAACCATAGATCGGTGATGTATTAAAAGGAATATTAACCCAAAGTGGGGCTGGGCATCGCGCCCACTAAAATGTATAAAAAGCGAATGCATTCTAATGTACAGGGTCTCTCACTGGACGCACTGAACCACGCTGGAGTTCGTTGTGTTGTACTGAGGGCCGATAGCTATCTGATTTTGCTCTGTTTTTGTAACTGGATTCAATATAAAATAAAGTACTTTGTATGTTCCTTTGTGACCCGTGTTCGGTGTATTTCCTTTTGGGGTATTCAGCCTCAATATTCGTTTTCTGTTTTCACACTGTGTTGACTAATGGTGTTGGGTTTACCCCTAACCCTTGCTGTTGGAGAAAAGCATTTAGATGAATATAAGCATCAGGGTTTTTCAATTTTTGTCCTCTTTTAACTTTCACTTCCAGGGAGAATTGCCGGGTCCTTTCTGGGATGGTGACTTCCTCTTTAATCTGAATTTCAACTGCATAAGGTAGCAATTGAGCTGACCTGAATGCTTTTTCTGGATCATCAAAGCCCATGGGATTATCCGCTAATCGGGACCACGCTTTGAAGTTTATTAGGTCCAAACTAATGGCAAAGCAATTGAGAATGTCACTGCCTAAGTAAAAGGCGGCAGTGACGTCTCGCACGACCCAACAATTATGGACTATGCTCTTGTTGCCAATGGAGATTTTGAGCATACACCTGCTCTGCAGGAGATGTTTGGAATTGGGTGTTTCCAGATCCATTTCCCATTTGTCTATCAGTTTGAATGTGGGAATGGCTGGATCTTTTGGGAGTTGGCGGAACATGGCTTCGCTGATGAAGCTCTTACCGTTGTTCACACACACTCGGGCGAGAACAGAGTCCTTCCCATCATTTAACTGAACAGGGATGAACAACTGCTCTCCAATTTGCTGAATATCAGCCAGGCTCTGAGCTGATTTCACATCTTTCTGGACTGGACTATAGAAGTGGGAGTTTCTGGCTGTGGATTAGAAAATAATTTCAGAGTGTTTCCTTCCAGTGTGGAATACCACCTTAAACTGTAAGGAAGGTTGATTTTCAGAAATAGAGAGGACCCCCCATCACCAGTCTGTTGTCCTACTGCTATTACTGTCACGTAATTTTGAACCAGGGGATTTTGATGCGTTTGGTTCTGGGATGAGATGATGGGCGGCGCTAGCTCAGTTCCCACATCTCCCCAGTCGGGATGTGAATCCCTTGGGACCCATCTTTCTTTGGGAGGAGTTCCCCCATCTCTGAAGGAGAAGATCCTTTTCCCAGGATTCTCTGAGGATCCCTCTCCCTCAAATAGGAAGATCTGTACCTCCTCCACAAACTGGGTCTGTTTGGGTCCTTTGTTTCTCCTACCTCTTCTCTGTTTGTTGGGTGGCAAACTTTCAGGGGTAGGAGATTTTGTTTCCGGTTCCTAGATTTCCAGGGGATGTTTACAAGTGGGGAAGGAAGCTTCCTCCAAGGCTTTACACCCCCCTTCCCCTTGTGCCTCCTCCCTGGCAACCGGTGGGTTATCAGGGTGCTGCCCCCGTCATTGTTCTGGAGCACCAGGCCCAGAGTTTGGGGCATGCTCATCTAATGGTTCTGTTGAGCCCTCAGCATGTGACCCAGATCCCGTGCCATATTTTGGACCTTGCGCTCTAACTGTGAAACCCGCTCAGGCTGATACGGGGTTCGGTTTTCTCCCCTGGGCTGATCCTGGGAAGGGTAGCTATCCCTTCTCTGGTAGTACCCCGGGTTGGGAAGATTTGGGTACCCCTACACCCTTGGCCTCCCCTCTCCCGGATTAAGTGGTCTGGGCTCAGGGAATTGGGGAAAGAAGGATGGATGATTTTGGGGTTGGAAATTGGGTGGATACCTGGGAAAAAAGTTTTGCCCAGTATTTGGGGAATTTCTGCCTTCCTGTGGGAAGTTAGGAGGGGAGTTCCCTGGGTTAGGTGCTTGGCTGGATCCCCCCCTTGGGCCGGAGGAGTCCACAAATGACCCAGGATGGGTCGGTTTCCCTCATTCCCCTGATTATGTAAATTGTAACGGGGATTTACATAATCAGGGGAATGAGGGATCCCATTTGTGGGACTATCTCCTTGACTCTCTGTTTGTGACTGGCCCGAGGGCCTTCTGGGCTTAGAGTTATTCTACGCAGGCAATTTTTTAGGCCCCCCCATCTCCAAATCTAAAATGGGGGCAACCTTTACCTCTGCCACCTTAGCAGCAACAGGGGTGCTGGTTGATTTGGGGCTTTTCTGGGCGTTATCTTTATTTTCTATGGGCTTCTGCACCTCATAGATCCGGGTAGCCTGTTCAATGACCCAGTCTAGTGACCTTTTCTTGTGAAAATCTCTCACTAGCTGGGTCATTAAGTATTTGGGTAAGGCACGAAAAAACGTATTTACAAACTCTTTAATGTCCATGTGCACCCTTTTGGTAGTCTGCACAAAGGCACGCTTCAATTCCTGCACAAATTCTTGTGGGGCCTGATCCTCCCCATATTGCAAATTGTAGGCTGCCTTGCGAGCCTCTTGGGGATTCCGGTGAACAGAAAAATGTTTCAAGATGGCCGCCCTATATGTGGACCATCTTGAATGGTTTTGGTCTTCCAGCCCCGCAAAGAAACTGGAGTATTCTGGGGAGAATGTCGATTTTACATATTGAATGCAGCTATTGCTGTCTTTCAAATGGAAAGTCTCCATCATTTGCTCAAAGAGCTCCAAAGGTTCCCAAACAGAATACTTGGCGTTCTTGTGATAAGGGGTGATGACACTCTTTATTGCCTTAATCTGTTTTAAGGGGTCCTTAAGCAAGGCCCTTTTTGGCTTATTGGCCTTTTTGTTTCGGGCAACCCTGGTCCATTCATCCTCTGACTCAGACGCACTGCTCCCAGAGGTGCCCGTCTGATCTTCCAGGTTTTGCCGGATTCTGCGAGCCTGGGAATGGCTGGCAGGATGTGGGGACCTGGTCTCCTGTGTCCTGTGATGTTCAGAGGAGTCTTCAGTTTCCTCCTTGCTGCCAGGATTTGATGGGTACCCCCCACTGACCTAACTGGGTGGAGGTTTTCAGAATGCCCTTAGAGGGCCTACTCTCCCGGGGTTCCCCACTAAATTACTCTGTATTTGGGTGCCCATACCCAGATGCCCGCCCATCCATTCCTGGGTGGTACTGGCCTATGAGCCCCATACTTTTGGCTGGATAGTAATCTGCCATCCCTGTGGCCCTGTGCTCACATGCACCAGGGGACATGGGGGGGGGGCAGAGTCCAGGGATTTGGAGAGATGAAGGCCTCTGGTACTAGGGCTCCTGAGGTTATGCTCAGGTGTTTCCCTTTTCCAGCGAACTTCATCACTATCAGCCCCTGCTCCCTGTTGCCATGCAAAAGCCTGTGCTTTCAGTTCCTCAGTCAAAGCCTTACTAGACTCTATCAGTCTCTCCTGCATGGCTACCTGTTGCTGGAGCATATCATTGTCCTGGCAGTGAGCCTCATTCTCTCTCTGTGCTTCCTGGTTTGTCCTGGAATACTGGGCAAGTCTTTGCTGCAGGAGGGTTGCCTCCTGTGTCCCATCCCTACTGGCCTGCTCCTTTCTTGCCAGAGCATCTTCCACCCTCTTGGTGTGCTCCTACAAGTTCTGATGCTCTTTTTGGAGGTCACCCATCCCTGGAGGGCCAGGTGATTTTCTTCATTTTTTCTTTTTAAGTGGCAGACTTCCTGGCCTAAGGTGTCCCTTTCCTGACTAGGAGCCTGCATCTGTGCCACCAGGTCGTCCCTCTGCCTTTGAAAGGCACCAGCTTTCTGGCGCTCCTCCTCAAATTCTGTCTGGGTATCCAGGTCTTTCAGAATCAGTTTGTTACTCTCTGCCTTCTCCCTATCTAGGTGGCTTTGCAAGGTGACTACCTGCTCTGTGCATGCCCTATTGAAGTCCAGTTGTTGCTCCAGCTTTTTATGGCTCTGCAGTAGGGCGTCCAAACCTTCTTGGTACTCCTTCTGCAACTTCAGAAATCTGGTATCCTGGTCAGACTTTTCCTGTTGCAGGATACCCATATCCATACCCAGGTCAGATTGGGTCTTCTCTAATGCCACCTGTTTCCTATTTGCTAGGTCTTGGCCTTCAGCATATTTGTCCTGTATGGCTCCCAGATATATATATATAAATATGCCGCTATCCTGACAATCTTGTCATGCTCATCTTTGGCTTTAGGGGCCATATATAGTTCACTCGGGGCCACATGTAATGGACCCTGATCTCTCCATGTGTCTGACCCTGTTGCAGTGATCTGGGGTGCGATTGCCTGCAACCACACCGTCTGGTCCTGTTCTGTCCATTCGCCTCTCACAAATAGCTTATGTAAGAGGTGCTCTCTGGCTATTTTGATATCTACCAAGGTCGTCATTCTGGAAATTGATTTCCTTCCTGACTTACAGAAGTTAGTATTTTATTTTGCAAAACAGACCGTCTCCTTAGAGCGTCCTTCTTTTGAGGGGTGCTTTTACACTGTAACACAGCGTGGTGATCCAACAGGATTTATGTATCCTGTTAGTTAGCACACTGTATTAAGCTGCACAAGTGGTAGACATAATCCAGACGTCCCGGCTCGAGCCACCACTCTGTTAAGTGACTTCAATTCAGCACTCCAACTAAGTCAATGCCTAGTCTGGGATGCCCAAGGGAAGCCCTTATTTATATATTTGTATGACAAGTTCATAGATCTGGATGATAGGCCCTTGTATAACGCCCCTCTCTTTGAATCCCCTTGACCTCACTGAGCCAAGAAGTAGGTTTGTTTTGCAAACTAAAAGATTCATTTGAAAAATTAAACAATATATATATATATCACACTTTTATGAATACATTAATATTTGATAGCAAACTTATGAATATGACAGTGATCAACAATGGATAGTATTACACTAGCACACTTTTTTCAATCAGAGAGGAGTTAGTATAGAAAGGATAAGGTAGCAGAGAATACTCTTATGGTTTCAAGGAAAAGCAATGATGGAAAGAATGCAGCACAGAAATAAACTGATATGGTTTCAATAAGAGATAATATGATCACGTTTCCTTGTGACAATTCACTCCCCCCCCCAATGCAATATAAAGAAATGGAAGCAGAGCACACAATTTTCAGGAATATAATCAAATGCAATACAAATTCTAGTTCCCCCTAGCAAGCTTAAGGCAACCGGTATGCTTTTAAAACATGCAAAAATACTTTTAATGTGATTTGCAATGAAGTGAAAATATGCTAAAAATTATTTTAATTCCCTATAGGAGATTCAGGGTGGGTGACAGCTACTTTGAATTAGTTCAGGTCAAAACTAGCAATGATTCATGAGGGATTATTAGGTTGAAAATGAATTTCAGCAATGGAAGCAAAAGACAGCTAATTTTGACAGGTGAAGAAGTTTGAGACAAATTGCAATTCGTGGCACTTTTTCTGAGTGCGTCAAGCGTGATTACGGAAATACTATAAGGAGTAGAAAGTCAGGTTTGGGCTTGTTTGAAAGCTTAGGTTCTTAGCTTTAAAATGTAAGTTAAATCACGTTCCTAGCAACGTAGCAAAGGATACGGACGATTTAGTGGAGGTAGATTCTCAGAAATAAAGTAAGATTCAAATGACAAATGACAAATGACACTTTCACAGGTTTGAAATCACAGAATGTACACACTATTTCTATGCAGTTCTAAATAGGTTGAAATGGATGGTATGAGATTATTTTAGACTAAGAGATTGGTTCTGCATAGTTCTGGCTGGATACTCTCACTATAAATTTGAAATAGGCCGTCAAGATCTGGTCAACAGGTTTAGACTGGACTTCTAGCAGGTGGTTCTGAAGTCACAGCTATCTGGGTCAGCTCTGCTCTGCTGGTATGGATCTCTGGTTCTGGCAAAAGTTCTGGCACTGCACAGCGGTCTGGTCTGGGTCTGGTCTGCGGTTTGGATACAGCTCTGCTGTCTGGTACTGGCACCGCAGTCTGGTCTGGGTCTCTGGTCCCGGCAAAAGTTCAAGCCAGAAGCGAACAGCACAGCCCGGCTATTGAATAGTTTGGTTAGGTGGCTGGATTCTAAGGCCTCTGAAGGATTCAGCTTGTGGACTAGGCCTCTCTGCTACAATTTCTGAAGTCTGGATTCTAAGTTCTGGTTCTGGAGTCTTCTGGCAAAGCGCTTCGCAAGAAATCAGTTTGAAGTGGAAAGTGAATGTCCCTACCTGGGTCTCAGTGGCTCTTTTATTGCCTTTTGAAAGTGGGTGGGAAGGCTGACTTTCTATGCCCAACTCTCTGAGGATCCTGATAGGCTATAGGATTCTCTGTCGCCTGGCTGGGGAACTGAATTGTGAGTCATCCTGTGTCATCAGGCATCATTTTTATGGCATACAGAAAGAACACTTCCCTTGTCACTTTGCACACAAATCTATTTTTGATTCCAATGCATATTTATCTATGTACAACTTTTCTAATATTATATGTCCAGTTTACATATTTTCTGTAGCGCCAAACCATCCGATCCCTGTCTTTGTAAGATGTGTTCACTTCTGACAGAATTCTGCCCTTTTCATCCAGAACATAATCTCTAAACATTTCCAGAATTTACACAAATGTGCGCAAGGAATATGGGCATCAGATGATGAAGTGTCAGATCTTTAACATACAGACATTTGGAGACTATTCCCTCTTAACATACCACAGAGTCCTAACACCTCTTAAAATGTGCACAGAAAAATCACAGGAATAATGATATTATTGATATAATTTTGACAATCTTGTACTATGAATTATCCATCTTTTCAAATGTATGCTCTGGCCCAGAGGGGTGTGGATTCCCAAAGCACATGGGGGAATTTCTGGTTTGTCCACTTCCTCCAAGCTCAGCTGGCTCACAGAGGCAGTGCCTCTCCCATTTGCTTCCAAGAGGAAGCCATTTATGACCCCCTGATTTAGCAATTGCTTGGAGCAAAGGGTAGTTCATTGTTCTGTTTCCCTGCTCCCAGGTACCCCTCCCCTGATTCAATCAGAGAGGTTTGACATCCTTTTGGTGGGGCAGCAGAAGGCAGGCCAGGCCTGTGAATACAGTTGCTGGGCAAGTTTCAACTCCTGTCGGGGGTAGTTGCCGGGCAGAATTCAGTCCCTTTAAACCAGGCTTCAGCCAAAGGTCACTTTTGTTCCCATTTTTCTTCATTCAAATCAAACTTACAATTTTGACACATGCAGCTAGAACGCTGATTCTAAGTACAAAACCATGACATTTAAACAGTTGCAACCTATGTGACACTCAAAAGTAGGTCACTCATTTATTTTAAACATTACGATTTTAGTGGCTTTAAATCCCATTTCACTTATGCTGCTGACATCCACAGCTCAGCCAGTTTTGTTATGAACATTATTTTAGGCTTTTCATCTTTACAGATTTGGTATGCACACAAGACTTCATTCTACCAGACGTCTGCTGTTGTACAGTAAGATTTTTGAATATCTTGCAATGTTTGAAATAGGCATTTTGAGCTTGCATTCAGAGAAACAAAGATGATTTCAAAGCGCTTTTTGAGCTAACAGGCACTTCTGTTTTTCCTTTGGCACCACGTTTCACTCATGGCGCTTCTGACCCATCACCCTCGCACTGGTGGGTGGCGACCATTTTGGTGTGCGCAAAAACTGCACGGTTTTCCTGGATTCTGGCACAATTGTGGGCTTTTCGGCCATCTTGGATTTTCTAAGCCCACAGCAGCAAATGTTGCAGCATAATAACTTGAAGGTGGGTCGATACACCTGACACTCCTGCCTGCCCTAATTCTTCCCCCTCCCTTCTCATTAAGAACAAATGCCTTTAGAAATGCAGCTCCCTGGTGTGAGGCTACTACATTTGAATGCAAGTGATCCTTTGATAATATGGCCCAGGACAGCTGGCTGCTGTGTGGTGGTCACTAGGTGAGGTCATTACCATCTCCCACAAAGGGATCAAAGAAGAGGCCTGGTCCTCTGGGTTTCAGATTTGCCATTTGGCAGTATCAGCCCATCTGAGCAGAATACACACCACCTTCCAAATCAGAGGAGACTTACAGGAGCTGATGCATGTCCAATATCAATTAGGGTGTGGCGCCCATGATCATAAGTAGTGCATAAACTAATGCATAGCTTTATTTTAGAGTGTACATTGTCACCACTATGGGTTACTTATGATCACAATAGTTTTGTTACAGGGGGGCACATCCTAAATTCTGCCACTGCACTGCAGAGACTTGGCTGTCACTTCACCTGTCCAGTGAGCATCTTGTGACCTTCAGGCTACTGATGCATCAGGGAACAAGGACACTATGCTTTGGCATGGAGTTGATGAACAGGGAAATCTGGTTAACAGATCCTTTTGGAGATGGAATTAACCACATCATTGTATTCATTAATGCAAATAAAAAAACCAGGGCTATGCACCCTTGCCAGATAGCAATTCCTCACACAGGGATCGGATCATTAAAGAGGCTTGAGTTTATCCAATGACATGTAAACTTTTGCCTTTATAAGAAAGGGTTTCACACCACTTATTTGAATCTGTTGACTTCAAGCCTTCAAGAAGATTTCATTGCACCTTGTTGGGAAAGCAGTCCTTTCCAAAGTCCTCAAGTTGTGAGGTGAAGACAGTTGTTGGAAGGCAGAGGCAAACAGTGTCCCCTACATATCCTGTGGGACCACTTGGTTTGAATCTGCTGCTGTATCAAGACCTGCATCTCCACCAGGCACACTGTTGCCAGGACCATGCCATGCTAAAGGTTCCCTAAAGGATCCCTGAAGATTTGTGTTACTCCCTCCCCATTTGGGAGCCCAAGAAAAGGACTCAACGTGTCCTTGAGACCCTGGAGTGGTACTCACAGCCCCTAAGAGCCAAGCCAATCAGGATTCCTGCAACTAAATCATCGAACCACTGCAAGCTGTGATTATAACTAACTAACCACCTGCTGTAGTTCTGCAGCCTTTTGTGGAGCCCAGAAGCATGTTTCTTTCCTCTTTGTTGTCTATATATCAGAAGCATAATTTAGGCACATGTTTGTGTGAAAGACATTTTTTGAGTGCTTGATTCACACCCCGGTGTTGTTTATGCAAGAGTTTTCCGCCAGCTCCTTTGTATACTGAATTATGTACAATTGTCTGCTATTGCACTCCCATCAACCTACCTGGTCTGGGTAAAGGCATTAAAGTGGGGCAGTAAGTATAAGGGTGTTGTTCCAGAAGTAGTCCTGCGTATTGTGTTGGATTAGTTGTTGACAATTGTGACTTTCTGCATGACCAAGAACAAAACCTCTTCAGGCCTATTAATTAATAGTTAATTAGTCTATTTTTACATGCTTAATACCAGAGTCCAGTTTCTAAGCATGTGACTGGGATTTGAACCAGTATTTTTCTGAGTTGTCTTGCTTCGAAGACAAACATGTTGTTCGTAAGCTATCCTTCCAGCTCATAACAAAGATGGGAATATACTGAGCAGAGTTTCGATTGAGCACTTCAAAAAAAGCCCTGGGTGAACTCAATGCATGGATTAGTGTAGCTGGAAGTTTCAATCATGGACTCTCAAATGGAGTACAAACACCTTTATAATGTGGATGCTCCTGTATATAGTGATGCATCAGTGCTGCTTGAAATACCCCTAACCCAGGATACTCTTGCTACACCTACAGCTACATGGTTTCATGGTATAACAAAGCCAAACAAGGTATGCTCAATGGAAAACTGCCAAAGAGTTGCAGCAATCACCGAAGTAGGGACAGTGCTGAAATCCAAATTTCCAACAACAATTAATGTTACCACTTCCAAGAGTAGTCCTGGTGTGAGTTGAAAGAAAACCAAAAGGTTGGCAACGAAAGCAGCTCATAGTCCAGTCCAAGATGAACACTTACTACTGGGAAGCACCCAGATGGTGCCTTCCCGAAAAAGAGAAAAAACAATCAATCTCCCATAAAGTTGGGGCCACATAGGCCTTAACAGAACTGCCATACAGATTAAACCTGCACAAGGCACAAGGATGTTGCCTTATAAGCCACGTGAACCCAATATGTTAAAGGTTGACCATTGGCAGGCCTGTGTATGTGAGTATCAATTGGGTGGCTTGGTAGTTTATGGAAATTGATACAAAATGCAACTCTATCTTGTGTATCCATGGTAAAATATACATTCGAGTGGCTCTGATTCTGATTTATGTGTATAATATCCCAGGAAAGCAAAGGGAAAAAGTGAATATTTGTGAGCATCTGCTAGAATGTTTGATCTCTTACACAATCCAGAAGATAATGCTAATAAAGTGGGGTGGGCAAAGCTACTACGCATCTTATTGGTGCATGATTTTAATGCAATAACTCTTTACCTTTGGACAATCGGGAGGACTATTTGCTGGCTGAGGAGGCCTGGGGAGTGCCAAGAATGGAAATGAAAGGGGACAAACTGGATTAACCTGGTATTTGGCTGATGGAAATACTTTTTATCTTTGGCCTAAACTACCTAAATGGACGGGCAGGTATGGATACTCCTGCAGCTCCAACTTGTGTTACTAGGTTATCAGCTTGTGGGATGTTTCAACCCACTAGTCTAGGCCCTGCAACATTACTGTGCATTGCTTGCATCAGGAACATCAGAATGCCGCCGGAAAGCATGCTGCTCGCTAAAAATCACCCAAAAGTGCGCAGAAAAATCTGAAAAATAGGCTGCCATCCACTTTTGCCTATCTCAGTGGTAACACAGGAGACCACTGCCAAAACCCATCATTTGGCTGCCCACAGAGCAAGGCTGATTGAAAAGAAACACAGAGCTGTGTGAAAATCCATTTTTCTTGGTTATCAAATTTGCAAAAATCATGGCTCACAAACCACCCAAAAGATCCAACCTCCTTGTTGGGTGTTAAACATAATTCTACTTCAAGAATCCACATAAATACAATGTCCACAGAAGTACACTTATCAGAAGAAAATCCACATTGAAGATTGCTTGCTAGGAAAATGATGTTGAAAATGGGTCCAATACCGTTACTCGCCTCTGTCAGACGCTGGTGATCTCTAAATCTGACAGGTGAAACTTGTGTCTCAAAAGCTAAATATGCCAAAGAAAGACTTGCTATCAGAAGCCTGGTCAGAAGAGGTGGATACAATTCAAAACTATATTTTAAAAAGGCTTGAATTAAGAAATTGGTTGATGTATTTGTTAAAAATGTGATTTATATTTTAGGACAAGACAATTTCAGACATTGGGCCTCATTACACGGAAGGCGGTGATCCAGGGTGCTATTAGCACCCTGGACCATGCCAGTAAATTACCGGCACCGCCTTGGCGGAAAGGGGATTTACCGCCCCATTCCAAGGTTGGTGGGGCGGTAAATCCCCCTTCCGCCATTGCCCTTCCCCATTCCCATTTCTGCCCCATAGGGCTCTATGGGAATGGGGAAGGCGCTAATTACGGCACCGCAATTATGCCGTGCCGTAATTAGCTCCGAGGTCCCTTAGCGGGTTGGTTTTTAACGCCTGCAAAAAGCAGGCGTTAAAGCACCAACCCGCTAAGGGACCTCGTAGTAAGGCGGTAATGGTTAACGGTCACCGTTACCATTAACGGTGGCCGTTAACCATTACCGCCTTCCGTGTAATGAGGCCCATTGTGTTTAAAAGTTAAAGTTAGGCACACTGAGCTTCAAAGACATTCCACAACTTCTATACAACAAAAGAATCTTCCCCCCCGCTCTGCTAAGATACCGGCAGGCTGGTGTGAAAGGAACTGAGAGGGGGACTTTTGGCCTTTTGTCCTGATAGCAGGCAAAGGACTCCCTTGAACTGAATGGAAATACTAATTTGGGGTGTCAATAGAAAGCAGCCCTGGCAGGAAGGAGCTCAAGTTACTCTCTGGATCAGCCAAGACCTTGGAGGCGAGCCAGACTGAAAATGTGGATTTGAAACTGGAGTAAATATATGTTTAAGGAAAAAAATTATAAAATATTGTACAGAACTGACAAAAATATGAAACTTAGAGATTATTAAAATGAAAAATTCACTCACAGTTTAAAACTAATCTGGAATCTGTGCAACATTCAGAGACTAAACCACAACATTTTTAATATTTTAGCTATTGTGAATATGTTAGGAACATGAAAAATTACAGGAATATGTCCAGAGGGTATATGCAGGTATGTATGAAAAATTGTACAGATCAGATAATGTGTAACCAACCAAAAGTATGAAAAATTGTCATTTATGAACCAAAACTCGTAGGAAGATAAGAATTTGACAGAAATGTACCTTAGTCAATCTGTCATGCAATTATGTATTATTAACACGTTGTGCATATTGAAAATATGTTTTTGGGGAAAAATAGATTTTCTAGGTAAAAGCAAAGGGGAGGTTCTTCCCTAGATTGTAAATGGCAGCATCACTCTGACACATCATGACACATCATGACACACTGTTCCTTTCCCAAATCAAGAGAGGGGGAATTCTTTGACCTATCAGATCCTTAGAGGGTTGGGCATAGACAATCAGCCTCCCCACCCACTTTGGAAAATGGATAAATAGGGACTGCTGAGGACAGGCAAACACACAGACATTCACACATTCAACACACAGACATTCACTCATCAACTGATCCACTGGTGAAGCACCCTGCAGGAAGATCCAGACTCCAGAACCAGACTCCAGAACCCTGAAGCAGAGGCCTAACCCAAATATCTGAACCCTTTTCAGCAGGCCTTTAAAATCTAGCAACCTGATTTTAACTCCTAAACTTCCACGGGGCCTAAACCATTCAACAGCTTGGCTGAGCTGTTTGCTGCTTCTGGCCAGGAACCCATGCTAGAACCAGAGATCCAAACCAGTCCAGCAGAGCTGTAACCCAGAACCCGTCAGATCCAGTCCAAGAGGCCATGCAGAGCAGAGTGCCTTGCTGAGAGCAGAGTCCAGGTGCCCTGATCCTGTCCGGTGGTGAGTGAAGTCCAAGCCAAACCTTTGACCAGATCTTTGATGGGCCCATTCCATTCCAAAGCCATAGTTGTAAGTATTTAGTATAGAACTGTCCATAGTCATCACTTAGCTTAAGTAATCTCATCCAACCCATTCCAACGTATCCATAACTGCATTATAGAATCTCTTTTGTCTGCCTGGAATTCTTCGCTCATCCACATAATCCTATGATAACCATAGTGATAATCATCTTGGTGCTAATATATATTTTCTGGAGAAAGGCAATCGTCTCAGGCAGATAGAAACCATCCGGAGGCGCCTCTGGATAGGTGGCTGTGCTGTCCGTATAGTTTGCGGCTCCATAGACTCCCTAGTGTTAAGAAATGTTTGTTCTAAATCTTCAACAGCGCATCTTTCAATTTTGAAATCTTGACCTTTTTGAGAAAAATCTACCTTCCCTAAAACCTCTGTAACTTATGAACCATACGTCCTAGAAACGAAATTTGAATGTCATTTTGAAGCTAACATTCTCAGCTTTCTCGCACGCCGAAAAGTTGCAGTGATTTTGTATTTGGCTCAATTTCACTCCATATAAAATAGCTATTTCTTGATTTCAACTTCTGAATTTCGTTTTCCATCTGCTAATCATTCTACAATCATTGCTAGAGTTGACGTGAACCAACCCAAAGCCACTCTCACTAGTTCTGAATTCAATTTAGCGAATTAAAATCATTTTGAGCATTTTCCCATTTAATCCAAACCACATTTAAAAGCAATTGACCTGTTTTAAAATCATTACTGTTCTCTCTAAGCTTGCTGGGGGGGGGTCGGGATTGAAACTGAAATTGTTGATTGTTATTCCTGATACCTGTGTGCCCTCATTCCATCTCTTCATATTACATATTGGGGGGAGTGAGTAATAACAGGGGGAAAGAGTAATTACATTGTCTTTGGTTGAATTCATATTGTTTTATTTCTGTGTTGCATTCTTTCCTAGCATTGCAATTTCTTGAACCATACAAAGTATTTGCTGGCACATTATTCTTCCTATTCCTACTCCTAATTCATTAAAGAGAATGTTGCTATTGTAATATTACCCATTGCTGATCATTGTTCATATTCATAAGTGTGATATTTAGATAGTATTCCTAATCCTAAATGTGTAATCTATATATTGTTCAATTCTTCAAATAAATCTTTTAACTTTGCAAAACAACCTCTTCTTGGTTCAGTGAGACCAGGGGGATTCAAAGAGAGGGGCGTTATATAAGGGTACATCATCCAGAATTAAAAGAACTTTTTACATAAATATATAAATAAGGGTTTCCATTGTGCATCCCATACTAGGCATTGACTTAGTTGGAGTGCTGGATTGAAATCACTTACAATCTACCCCAACTGATTATGCCTTCATTAACTTAAGTTCTTGGAATATGGTTGTCAATTTCCAGGTGGTGGAATGAGTGGAAAGTCATCATTATCCCTTAATGTGTCTTCTGAACTGTGAGGATACCTCTGAATGAATTATCTGAGACCCTTATGTGATGAATTGCCATCTGGCAAGGGTGTGACAACCCTGGTATTTATTTTTGTTTGTTTTTTATTAAATAACAAAATAATGTGGTAATTCCATCCCTGAAATGGAAATCTACGGATCAGATTCCACTTTCATAAGTTCCATGCCAAAAGCATAGAATACTGTGTACCTTTGTCCAGCTGCATCAGTACTCTGATTTTCACCGCCTGCCTGACTTTTTACAGAGCAGGTTCAGAGGTCACAAGTGCCCATTTGACAGCTGAAGTGACAGCTAAGTCTCTGCAGCACAGGGACTGGATTTAAGATATGCACCCCGGTTCCAAAACCCTATCATTATGGGTCTATCCTCTGGTGGCAGACTCATCTTTGAATATAAGACATGCCTGAGTTAGTGGATGATGGATGATATTCAGTAAAATATACAGCCACATCCACATTGATATCTCAAATGTATCAGCTCCTGTGAGCCAAGCTCAGTTATGGAAGTTAATGTGTATTTGGCCCAGAAGGGTTCAGCCTGACAGGACAGGAACCTGAATGACCAAGCCTCTTCTTTGAACCAGGCACACCCTTTCAAAAGGAGTTACCCCACACCAGGGAGCTACATTTCTAAAGGCCTTTGATCCTATTGAGGGGGGGGCAGAGTTAGGATGAGTCAGAGAGGGATCGGCTCCAATTTTGGAAGGTTCTGCCATTTTAATTCTGTCTGCCTCTCGCTGTCCTGTTTGTTCCACCTCCTAAAGAGCAAAGCAATTTGAGTATGCCATTATAAGGAAAAGGTCCACTCATTTCAAGAGCAGGGATTGGACCGCTAAGGCAGGCTAGCTTTAGTCCTATCACCTGGAGACATTTGCCTATAAAAGCAGGGGTCTCCCACCCCTTCTCTGAATCATCATGGGAAGCATCTGGGCTCATCTTGAACCAATCTGAAAATGTCACTCGACCTTGCAAAGAGAGCACTCCTTCCTAAAGTCTTCCAGTTGTGAGGTGAATACAGGTATTCCAAGGCAGAGACCAGCTCTGTCCCCTAACCATCACCAAGCGACATTTGGGGATTGGTGGGGGGTCTGCTTCTGGAACAGGACCAGCCACTCTGCTAGCCACTGTAGTAGCCAGGACCTCACCGTGTTGGAGGTCCCCTGCAGATGTGTGCCAGCCTCCCCCGTGTTTGTGAGCCTGAGAATAAGGACCCATCTTGTCCATGAGCCTCTGGATTTGGACTCACATTGCTGTTTGAGTTGCTACTGTTGATCCCACATTTGGTCCTTGGAAATGTGATGCGGGATTCCTCTTGTATTTTGTGTTTGCATTGCTACTGTCATCACATTCAAATCTATTGTTAGGGTAGAACTGCATTTGGCCCACACTACCACAAAATGCTTGACTGTGGCCCTTTCCACCTTTATAATTGGACACACTCCTGGTTTTTAGTACTGTGAGAGCTGAGTAGGCAGCTTAGTGACTCCTGCCAAGTAGAAGTCAGTTTGTCACACCATTTATTTTTCCCAAATGAGTGCCCATCCATGGCCATATCTGGGACGCAAATATGAGATGTGTCCACTGAGAAAAATGTGGCCTTTCAGGTTAAGTTGTCCCAATGGCAACCTCTTCTCTTTCAAAGTAACATTGCACAGTTAACTGTGACTGCTTTGGTTGCTGGTTGAATTGCCATACAGTATACAACATGCTGTATGCCGAGGATGCCTTAGAATATGGCACTGTCTAAGCAATCCAGTAGGAGTTCTGCCATGGAACCTTGTTTCGAATGCACTAAAATCTAATGAATAAAGACATATGCAACCTTAGTTTTGTTAGTATTGGAAGTCAAGTGTAGGAGAGTCATGAACAGATCTGACCTTAAGCCTGGGAGAACATCTGCAAGGCCATACTCAACCCTAATTATGTGTTTGAGGTTTGCCAAACTCATAAAGTCTTAGAAATTCTCCAGCACACCAAAATGCTCAAACCCCTGCACCAGTTTCTCATGTAGGTCCTACTCCATTGTGGCAGGCGAAACCGCCAAACCTCACTGAAAAATTCAATAGGACAATCAGACCTCTAAATCTCATGGGAGGTGGTCATAGCAACGTCCCACACACTTCCAAGTTCTCTATTGATTGTGCTTATTTGTTTGACGAAGGAACATGACTGTTCATCTCTGGGAGAGAGCAGGAGAATTTGTGACATCACATTGAGAACATTTTGTTTGTGTTGTTCTCACGGTATATTAGTACCCTGATTTGTGTGTCAGCCATTCTCACTAGCTAATGGATGGGTTGGTTAATTGGTATTACTGATAGTAAGGTTTTCAGAATCCTTTCCTTCAAACTATGTCATTTGTCACATTTCTCATCATTCTTCTAGCAGTCCCATGCACTGCCACTGGCCCTCCCTCTCTGTCCACCTTCCTTACAGTTCCCTTCTCCAATGTCAAATTCTTGTGTGGAGCCCACCCTCCTTGTTTTCCAGTGCTGTCAAACCATAGGTCCTTTCTACATGTTAGTACTCTGCTCTTCATTCCTTAGTGCATAATATTCCAGGAACTGCTATTTGAAAAAACAGATGAAAGGAGATTCTTAAACTCTAAACCTTGGAGAACATTAGGCGCAGTGGACAAGCTGCCTCTGGCCCATTAAGCTGCCTATTAAAAATATAATTCTTTCAATGGAATGTGTTTCTCAAAATATATGGGTTCCCATGATAAAAAGGCAAGCCACACATGTGACATTCAGCTGAAATGTGCAGCACAAAGTCTATTTCTAATTCCACAGGACAAAGTGACAATGGGAGATTCATTATTAGCTATAATTTCCAAACCATTTGTCTCATTGAGAAAACCAATACAGATCTGAATTCAGCGGAAACAGTTTAATTATTGTGATGAATAGCCATCTGGCAAGGGTGTGGAAGCCCTGCCTTTTTTAATTGCATTATTGAATAAAATGATGCAGGTAAGTCTATCTCTGAAAGGGTGATCTGCTGACCAGATTCCCCTTTTCATACACTCCATGACAATAACACAGTATACCTGTGCACTGTTATATCAGTAGCCTGATTGCAGCACTTTTTCTACAGTGCACAGGGCAGGTGCAGATCACAGTTACACGCTTGGCATCTAAATTGACAGCCAAAATCACTTCAGCACAGGGGTGGAATTTATGATATGTACCACAGTTCAAAAATATCATGATTATGAATAACTCCTGCTGGTGGCAGTGTAAACTCCAGATATAAGCCATGCCTGAGTTAGAGCATGGTGCATGGCACGGCTCATAATCATTGCAGTCATATCAAATTATTAATTCATACATGTGTCAGCTCATGTGAGCAAGATGATCTTTTTGTGGGGGGTAGGTAACACCCTCCTCCAGAGACAGCTGTAGAGGAGGAGCCAAGTACCTCTACCAGAAGTCCCGCCCCCATTCTGCCTATATGTTTGCAGCCGGAAATTGTGACATGCACAATACCAATAATGGTGACGATACCAAGAAAAAGCTTTCAGACCAGGTATCCATTGAGAAAACCCTATGTTTATCCATGAAGAAACAATGGTCTTCTGAAGGAAGTTCCAGAAGAAGTGTGAAAATGAATGAAATAAAAGACTGATGATTTCACAAGGAGCAGAAGCAACACACCCAGAGCAGATGCCAATGAAGAAAGAATATAGACTTTATAGAATCTGATGGCGAAGTAGCGAAGTAAGCAACATTTTGGGAGCAAAATGAAGATTGCACGTGCAGAGAAGCACTGAAGAAAATGCAAAACCAGTTCACAAATGTACAGATGCCGTATGCAAGTAGACAAAGTAATCATGATGCTGGCTATGTAGTGAATAGATTGCAGACAGTGCCACTAATGTATATATATTTGAATGTATAGAATCTGAATGTCCTATGATGCATTTTAGTAATCTTAGACCACGTGAATGAAAGGGCTGGAAGTGTGGTGTAGTTGAATCAAATAGCTGATGGCAAATGAAGATTCAAAAAGGCTTGCCTGGCCCAGTGTCAAAAGTCGGGGACGGCCAGAGCCTGGTTATCTACTCAAGAAGATACAGTGAACATGAGAAGCGAACTGAGCTGCTGTTTGAGGTGTAACAGAAAAACACTAGATGTGCCAAGGTTTCTTCAATGAATAGTATTAAATAAAAGGAAGGAGCTCAAAACGTGGTCTCTAGTCACATGGTCAGATGAAAAAAGACTTTTCGGTGAGCTACACCGAGACCAGAGGATAAGGCCATTGTTAAATGTGTCAAACTGCAACTACCGAGCTACACCGAGACCAGAAGATAAGGCCATTGTTAAATTTGTCAAACTGCAACTCTACCTCAGGGGGGTGTTGATTCTGGCCTCCCTGCAAATGTATCTCACGGCCATTGTGTACTGTGTTACTGCCAAATTGCTATCCTATGGACACACAAACATAAGATACAAAGAAAACACATTAATCAATGCAACAATAAAAACACTTTTATTCATTCACAGCAAGGCATGAAAAACAGTACTAGCAAAGCATACTGGCTTCTATGCAAGAAATCTAATAACAACAAAGCATCAGCATTCCTTTCCAATCCACACCACACATCACACTCTCTCTCTCTAAGACAATTCCTGTCTGATCTCCCCTACTATCAAACCAAAAACTCTGTGTGAGTGACTGTCCTAATTCCCCATTTGCATGTCTTATCAATCAATTAGGCCTCATACTCAATCAGCAATACTCCCCTCTCAAGATCTCATCTCGAATATGTCCCATCTCTCTCCTCTCCAGCTCCCTTGCAGCCAGCCAGTCAGGGCATCTCTCCTTGGCTTCTCAGTGGTCTGGTCTGCTGCCAGTCTAGTCTCCTGCCAAAGCTCCCTGCCAGAGCGATGTCATCTGTTCTCATCAACTCTCCCAGAATGCTTCCCCAAGCTGCATGTCATCCAAATCCATCCAATTCTGCTGCACCCAAAACGCTTCGCCAAAAGCCTCCAAAACACCTCTGCCTTTACGCCTCCCAAACGCCGCTCTCTCTCATACAACTACTGCTCATTTCAGGCTCCCAGTTATAGTGTCAAATCACGTCACTCTTTCTCCATGGTTACATGCCAAAACTCTCTTCTGTCAAACCAGCATTTCTAAATCTGGACAGCGCCTGAAGGTCTGTGTATGCATGTCTTGTTCTGTTCCCAGTCACTGTGTGTTCTAGTCACCGTGACATTTCATTATATCTTGACTTGTACATCCTATGGCCTTCTCCTGTCTGTTTTACGAAACACCATCCTCCCATTTCTCCATTCATTATCAGTTCTTAGCTTCACTGAAATTCCTCTCTCCGTGTCTGTCTCTTTGCAAAGCACCTCACTCCCTGTGAATGCCCCCACCTTCCTCTCTGCGAGCAAGCCAGGGATGCTGATAAGCGTACAAGCTTCCTTCTCATTCGCTTCTACTCGGGCAATGGTAACCTAATCTGTCTGTTAACATTCCATCTACCAGTGTAACTCAAAAGAATGTCCGCACAACCTAGTGGAGCTGCTCTTGTATGTCAGAATGGCTTCAGAGCCAGTTCCATGCTCTAGAGTGGTTAACACATTCACTCGGAAACCAAGCGCTATACCATGGCTCAATGCATACTTCTAAGTGCACACATTTGTGTGTCTAAATAATTACATATGTCTAAACATGTGTAAGCAAGGCACTTCATATAATAGGGCCTCTTTCTCTAGCAAACCAAATGGCTGAATAATATGAATAACTAATGTCACTACTCAGAATGAATGATGGATAAATGAATCCCTAAATGAGTCATGAATTACTAATGATAACATACCAGGCCTCTTCACATAATCTAGTTTTACACCATGCCTTCACTCCCTTTTATTCTCAGCACAGTGAGCCTTTGCAAGGCTGAGTTCAAACGAAGTAATTGAATGGCAGACCGCTGAAGTGATGATGGATGTTGGGCTAATTGGGTGGGGAGGCATGACCAAAGACAACCCCCAGCACTTGGGGTACCAGCTTGCGTGCTGCTAGCGTGTGGAATATTCCAGAAGGGTACAAGCATGCCAACCAATTGTAGAGGGCCACATATTAAGGAGCCCTATAATTTGAGAAGCCAATAGTATATTGTGTATTAGTCTGACACGGAAGATGACCTGCACTTGGGATGGGCTTAGTTACCCAGCTGACCGTAGAGACCCAATCACGATCCCGCCCCTACAGAAAGTATACTGAGATGTTCCCTTTAAGCCTATCACAGCCCCTAGTAGATTTTCTTATTTCACCACGTAGTATGATGTCACTTATGACAAATTTCTAGTATAAAGTTGTGTTTTTCATGTAAAATCTTTGAGAGACTTGTATGAACGTTAGTTGATGTCTGTTCTACTCCCTGCTTTAGATAATTTTTAATAAACCAGCTGTGATTTTTGAGTCGGTCTGATTATTGATTTATGAGTAAGATCTACATCCACATCCATCTCAGATACTGATACCTCATCTTAAAGGAATATAATGGGTTCACTTGGTAGCAGAGAGAGGATAGTTCAGATCCATCAGTCAGTAGGCTTTTAGAACTTTCTCGGGCATCCTCTGCCATTTAACTGGAGGATCGAAAGACTTCCTGTGGAGAGCTGCCAATATAGAATGCTTGCAAGAAGATTGACACAGGTGGGACGGGTCTCTCTTTCACTAAATCCCTCCTGGTTTCCAGAGGTGCTGAGCAGACCAAAGGCGACAGTGGCTGGTTGGAGAAGGAGACAATCCCGAGGGTCAGGAGCTGAAATACGAATGGTGAATAGATTGAGTGGGCTGGAAAAATAGGCGAATCAGGATTGTGGTAAAAGTATTAGGTAAAGGGCAGTTGTTTGGTTAATATATGACAAGGAGCGTCTAGACAAGGAGCGAGTCCTAAGCTCAAGAAGCTTTAAGAAGGAGTCATTTCAAAACTCAAGGGGTACTTAGGTGGCACATGGACAAGATCTATGAGAGGAAATGATTCAAACTCCTATCAGAGTATTTTAGGGGCAAGAGATAGCAGCGAAGAGCGCTGAGGAGATATATGTTAAAGTTGAGTAATGTGTCTGTTTGTGTATTTTGTGTATTTTGTGTATTGAAAAAGTGAATTGTCAAAGAGAGACAAAAATAGGCTGTGGCAAATAGAGATCAAAATTTAATATCTATCTTTTTAGTCATTGTTGGCTCCGACTGAACAGGTAGAATGGAATAAACTGAGAAGTAGAGATTTTGGGTGCCGACTGTTGGTGCGCTCTCATATTTGTTATTTTTTTTAACGTATTTTGTGTCAATTAATGGTAAGTATTGATAGTTAATTGAGACTTGTCACAATGGGGGATGTTACTTCACTGATGCTGTCACAAGTCTCTCCCCTTTTTACCTATTTCTCTTTGCTTGTGACCTTCTTGGATGTGACTTCCTTCTTTCGCACGGTCTGGGATTTATACAGGCCCGTGTGCAGGTCTTCGGATTCCAGCGTGAGGATTGCAAGTCCTACGCCAAGTAGCGTTCAAGTATTCAGGACCGGGAACCAGGAAGGAAACAGTATCCTGACTCAGAGGTACGGAACGCTGTGAACCGAGCACAGGAGACATCCAGGAAGATGAGCATGGAAGAAGGTAGGACAAGGAAAGGGGACGGAAATGGAGTATAATCAGGAAAATGGGAAACTGGACTCAGAAGGAGGCACTGAGCGAACTTTGGCAACACACGTCTGACTACTCCAAGCGGTAGCGCTGAGACGCGCAGAGCCGCGGGGCGTGACTGTTTTGTAGGAAGATGAATGTAGCGCGTAAAGGCTGGTAAGCTGCGTTTCGTATTCAATGGCCATGTTGGAAGGATCACAGAATTCAGTCCTCTATGGGTCAGGGACCACGAAGTCCAGAATGATGTAATCGGCGGTTCATGACAGTATGCCTCCTCCGAAGCACCGCACCTCTGGGTTTGCCTGGGTCGATAAGATGATATCTTCGTATCAGCCAGGGGGCATTCATGTTTGAGAAGGGTTTCCAGGTGCGCTCACTGGGAGGATATCCCTTAAATTCGACCAAATACTGTAATTGACCTCATCGGTACCTGGAGTCACAAATCCTAGAGACATGGTATTCAAGTTGGTTATCGACAATTCCTGGAGGAGATCTTGGAGCAGTTTGAGTGGACTGTACATATGGTGCTAACAGAGAAGTGTGGAAGACTGGATGAATCTTTTTTCCACGACTCTGGAAGTCGGAGTCGAAAGGCCACTGGATTAACAATTTCCTTTATGGAAAAAGGTCCATAATACCTGGGAGCCAATTTATTTGGTTGTAGGTGACAAGGAAGGAGTTTCAAAGGTAGCCAAACCTTATCTCCTATTGAATAAGAAGGACTAAGCCTTCTTTTGGTGTCTGCATATTGTTTAACATCTTTTCGGGCCTTTTCCAGGTGTTCCTTTGCATCTTTGTGTACATTGATCAGTGTTTCAATCCAGGAATCGGCCGCAGGAACTGGGGTAGGATGTGGGAGAATGGATGGTATAACTGAAGGGTGAAATCCTTGGCTACAAAAGAAAGGGCTGGTCTTGATAGCTGAATGATCCGAATTGTTGTATGCGAATTCGGCCACAGGTATCAAGAGTGACCAATCATCCTGGACTTTGGTGCCGAAGCAGCGAAGATACTGTTCCAGGGTTTGGTTTACTCGTTCTGTAGCTCCATTGGTCTGTGGATGATAGCCCGAGGACAAGGCACGCTGGATCCCCAATATCGGACATAGTTGTTTCCAAAACTGGGATATGTACTGGGGCCCTCTGTTGGAAATGATTTTGGAAGGTAGTCCATGAAGCTGGAATATGTGTTCCAGAAAAATCCCAGATAGTTCAGATGAGGATGGTAGTTTGTATAGAGGTGTAAAATGAGCCATATAAGTGAACAAATTGATGGTAACCATTATGGTCGTGTAACCTCTGGAAGAAGGTAATTCCACGATAAAATCAGTGGCAATGATTTCGCAGGGATCTTTTGGTATTGCTGGTTGGTGTAGAAGACCTGCTGGTTTTCCATTATCATGCTTATTCTGATTACACATTGCACAGGTTTGGACATAGGTTCTTATGTCATCTTTCATCCTTGGCCACCAGAACTGTCTCTGTATAAGACCGAGGGTGTTGGAGATTCCACGGTGTCCCGGATGGAGGGTATCATGGCATAGGTTTGTGATCTTATGTCTCAGCCCTGCAGTGGGAATGGCCAGCCGTGTATCCTTGAATAGGTATCCGTCTTTTATCTCGAGATTCCATCGATTGTCTCCTTTAAACTCCTTCCAAAGTTTGGAAGACTGTGTTTTGGCTCGAATATCCTCCTGGAGAGTAACGGCTTGTGCTACGAATACTGTGTTGGGAAACATCTTGGGAAAGGTCCGGTCCTCAAGGGGTTCATAATCAGGACGTCTGGATAAGGCATCGGCTATGATGTTATGTGCCCCAGGAAAGTGATGGATTTGAAATTGATATTGGGTAAAAAAGAAGGCCCAGCGGGCCTGACGGCTGTTTGTGCACTCCAGGGATTGTAGGACTTGTATATTCCGGTGGTCTGTACGGACTTGTACTGGGTGTTTGGCCCCCAGAAGGAGATGGCGCCAGTCAGTGAAGGCTTGACGGATGGCTAGCAACTCCTTCTCCAGGACGGAATAATTAGTTTCACTGGGAGTCAACGTACGGGAGAGATAGGCAATGAGGTGTTTCATCTTCTCATCAAGTTCCTGTTTCAGAAATGATCCGATGGTGTAGTCGGATGCATCAGTCTCAACAAGGAAGGGACAGTCTGTGTCGGGTTGAGCCAGGATGGGGGCTTGTGTGAATTCCGACTTTAACTGTTGAAACGCCAAGTCTTGAGCTGAGGACCACTGAAAGGGGGTGTCTTTCTTTAATAGTGTGACAATAGGGTGTACAATATCAGAAAATGCGGGTATGAATTTCCTTTAAAAGTTTGCAAGCCCCAGGAAGGATTGAATTTGTTTCACAGTGGTAAGAACAGGCCAAGATAAGATGGAATCAACCTTGGAAGAATCCATTCCAATACACTTGGGGCTAAGAACAAATTCAAGATAGTGAACAGTTGATACATGGAAAAGGCATTTTTCAGGTTTGGCCAGGAGCTTATGTTCTCCTAAATGCTGTAACACTGCCTTAACGTGTTCTTCATGTTTCCGAGATTCCTTGGAGTAAATCAGTATGTCGTCTAGGTATACAATGATGAAAAGGAACAACTTGTCAGATAAAATCTGATCCATGAAATGTTGGAATATTGCGGGGGCATTAGCAAGTCCAAAGGGCATAACCAGATACTCAAAGTGGCCAAGGGGTGTTCTGAAGGCTGTTTTCCACTCATCACCTTCTTTTCTACGAATGAGATGGTAGGCACCCTTGAGATCTAGCTTTGTGAAGATGACTGCACCCCTTACAGCTTCCAGGATGTCCAAAATAAGAGGTAATGGGTAACGGTCCTTGAGGGTGCATTGGTTAAGGCCACGGTAATCCAAACATAGTCTAAGCTCCTTTGAATCTTTCTTAGGAACAAAGAAGAGGGAGGCTCCCGCTGGGGACTTGGAGGGTCGAATAGTTCCATTCATTAAATTGGTATCCAGATACTCCCCGAGGGCCCTTTTTTCAGGTTCGGATAGAATGAACATTGTTCCGAAAGGAATCACTGCTGAAGGCTCAGTGTCAATGGTACAATCCTCAGGTCTGTGGGGTGTGAGAGATTGAACAATGGCTGTTGAGAACACATCTGAGTATGTCTCGTAAGCTTGGGGAATCTAGATAATGTTGGAGACAGTTACTGGGAATTGCTGGGTTTCTTGGAAGTCTTCTGAGGGGCTTGGCAAGGTGGTAGGAGATAAACAATGGGGCATACAATGTTCTGAACCAAGAAACAAGGAGCCTGCTGCCAAATGATGTAGGGATTGTGTTTCTGCAGTCATGGCATGCCTAGAACCATGGGATAGTGGGAAGATCTTATGATGTGAAATCTAATCCTCTCTTGGTGGTTGTTTATCGAAAGAAGAATCTCTTTGGTTTGGTGGGTTATGGGTCTTGAAGACAAGGGTCTCCCATCAATGTCTTCAACAGGTTGCATTGTCTCAACGTGATGGCTGATGGCCCAATCATGATCTATGAATATGCCCATGCCTCCGCAATCCACTAAAGCCAGGATGGGGTAGGATTCTTTCTTGGAAGGTGAGAAGAATGCCTGTGGAATCACAAGATTGTTCTGTCCTGGGGAGTTCAAGGAAGGAATTGATGAGGAGCAGACATCTTTCTCCAGAAACTGTGCTGCACTTAGGATCGGGAGCTGGCGTTTCCCCAACCCCGAGGTGGTGCAATAGGGCACTCTCTTACAAGGTGTTTATCAGAGGCACAATACATGCACAGTCCGGTATTAATCCGACGCATCCTTTCTTGTGGGGTAATGGGTCCTCGGAAGGCACCTAGTTGCATGGGTTCTATGTCCGAGGCTGGAGATGCAGCGGTTTCTTTTTTGTATGGGTGGTCAGTTGCTGCCTTTGCAGATGTTGGCTTAGACTTCCTTTTATCTGCTTTTCTTTCCTGGATCCGGAAATTGATCTGTAGGGAGAGGTCCATGAGAGCTTGGAAGGAGCTTGGGCGGGCTACCCTGGCTAATTCATCCTTTATCTCATCATTTAGGCCTCTTTTACTAATTGTTTAAAGCGGGTCACATACGTGAGCATATCCTGGGACCCTAGTTGGAATTCAAGCAGTCTTTCTTGAGCACTGTAAACAAGTTCTGGGCGATCAAACATGGCTTTAAGGGCTTCCACAAACCCATCGTAATCATCCAGGAGTGCGTTGCTCGCATTGACTAGAGGGGTTGCCCAGTTCAGGGCATTGCCCGTGAGGTGTGATATCATAAATCCCACCTTTGCTCTTGGGGTGGAAAAGTAGTATGGCTTGAAGGTAAAATGTACCAAACAGGAATCAAGGAAGGCACAGAGGCTTTTTGAGGTGCCATCGTATTTGTCCACTACTCCTCCCAACAAGACATTTTCTTTGGCTGCAGAGTCACGAGATAAGACTAACTGCTTTAATGCAGCGTTCTCTGCCTTAAGGTTCTGGACTTCAGTGGTTAACTCCTGCATACCTCGCATGAGGTCCTGAACCGCGGCTTCCATCTTTGTCTTTGTATCAGGTTTAAGGCATCTCTATCTGTCACAAGTCTCTCCCCTTCTCACATGTTTCTCTTTGCTTGCGACCTTCTTGGATGTGACTTCCTTCTTTCGCACGGTCCGGGATTTATACAGGCCCGTGTGCAGGTCTTCGGATTCCAGCGCGAGGATTGCAAGTCCTACGCTAAGTAGCGTTCAAATATTCAGGACCGGGAACCAGGAAGGAAACAGTATCCTGACTCAGAGGTACGGAACGCTGTGAACCGAGCACAGGAGAAATCCAGGAAGTAGAGCACGTAATAAGGTAGGAAAAGGAAAGGGGATGGAAAGGGAGTATAATCAGGAAAATGGGAAACGGGACTCAGAAGGAGGCACTGAGCGAACTCTAGCAACACACGTCTGACTACTCCAAGCGGTAGCTTTGAGACGCGCAGAGCCGCGGGGGCGTGACTGTTTTGTAGGAAGTTGAATGTAGCGCATAATGGCTGGTAAGCTGCGTTTCGTATTCAATGGCTATGTTGGAAGGATCACAGAATTCAGTCCTCTATGGGTCAGGGACCACGAAGTCCAGGATGGATGTAATCGGCGGTTCATGACAGTATGCCTCCTTCGAAGCCCTGCACCTTTGGGTTTGCCTGGGTCTATAAAATGATATCTTCGTATCAGCCGGGGGGCATTCATGTTTGAGACGGGTTCCCAGGTACGCTCACTGGGAGGATATCCCTTCCATTCGACCAAATACAGTAGTTGACCTCGTCGTTACCTGGAGTCACAAATCCTAGAGACATGGTATTCAAGTTGGTTATCGACAATTCCTGGAGGAGATCTTGGAGCAGTTCGAGTGGACTGTACATACAGTGTTAACAGAGAAGTGTGGAAGACTGGATGAATCTTTTTCCACGACTCTGGAAGTCTGAGTCGAAAGGCCACTGGATTAACAATTTCCTTTATGGAAAAAGGTCCATAATACCTGGGAGCCAATTTATTTGGTTGTAGGTGACAAGGAAGGAGTTTCGAAGATAGCCAAACCTTATCTCCTATTGAATAAGAAGGACTAAGCCTTCTTTTGGTGTCTGCATATTGTTTAACATCTTATCTGGCCTTTTCCAGGTGTTCCTTTGCATCTTTGTGTACATTGATCAGTGTTTCAATCCAGGAATAAACCACAGGAACTGGGGTAGGATGTGGGAGAACGGATGGTATAACTGAAGGGTGAATTCCTTGGCTACAAAAGAAAGGGCTGGTCTTGATAGCTGAATGATCCGAATTGTTGTAAGCGAATTCGGCCACAGGTATCAAGAGTGACCAATCATCCTGGACTTTGGTGGTGAAGCAGCGAATATACTGTTCCAGGGTTTGGTTTACTCGTTCTGTAGCTCCATTGGTCTGTGGATGATAGCCCGAGGACAAGGCACGCTGGATCCCCAATATCGGACATAGTTGTTTCCAAAACTGGGATATGTACTGGGGCCCTCTGTCGGAAATGATTTTGGAAGGTAGTCCATGAAGCCGGAATATGTGTTCCAGAAAAATCCCAGATAGTTCAGATGAGGATGGTAGTTTGTATAGAGGTGTAAAATGAGCCATATGAGTGAACAAATTGTCATGATGCCTACCTCCAAGGAGCCAGGTCCGACCCAGCAACCCCAGAGGCAGGCATCATTTCCCCCAGGGGAGTGCCAGCGGGCCCAAGCTGGGGCCCTTTGGACGCAGTCCTGGCGCCTTAGGCGCCAGGCTCATGTTGGACCTCTGTCCTGGCACCTTAGGCGCCAGGCTCATAAAGCTAGACATGTGTTCAAGTGTTTTAATGTGCACTTACCTGATGCAGACCATGCTGCCACATCCAGGCCCTCTTGAGGCCTTAATAGGAACTACTTTACCTGTGGGACTACTTTCCACCCGGGTGTGGTCGGGGAAGGATACATACCTGATCGGAGGAAGGATACACACTTGGAACTTTTTCCAAAACTATTTAAACCACACCCGATCAGCAACTCACGCTTCGCGTTGTTCTGCTCCTCGCAGCTGGACGCTCACCGTGTCAGCTCCTGCATCTGGACTTCAGCCACGCCTGTCAGCATCCTGGGTCACCTGCAAAGGGAGACAAGAGACCTACCAGCTAATCTGCACCACGGAGACATCACCGACGATCCTGAAAGGGAAGACATCATTTTTAAAAGCATTTCGTTACGATCGCTGCAGCGCTGCATTTCACTCACCTTTCCTGGGTTCCTCCATCTTCAGCAGCGATCATCCGGATACACAGCCACTTCCCAGAGCCTAGAGAAAAAGACAAGAATAAGAGGTGAGAGAAGGAAGGGAATAGGAAAAGCTCAGTTTCCTTCTAAGACTTACCTGTTGGGTCATTCCCATTTCATTTCGGGTCTTGTTGCTTCCAAGCAGGACCCCGGCCCCTATGGGGAAAAAAGACAAAGACATTAGATGAGCGAATGCAAAAACATTACCTGAGCGCTCATCTAGGACTTACCAGATCTTTACTGGAACTGCATGTTTCACTTCGGGTCGGCGCCATATCTCCGGCATTCCGAACCCCGGCCCCTATGGGGAAAAGACATCAACATCAGCGCTTTGTTGCAAGAAGTCTCCAAAGGAATCTTCATTCATCACCTGAAAAAAGACAATGAACATTATTATTTACAACTTGAACTTTTGAACTTGCAACAGAACTTTTACAGCGCCTTACCAGTATAATCAAGCTTACCTGAACTCCCATCCAACCTCAATCCAGTGAAGTAACTGGGTTCAACGCGCCGCTGTGTCAGAAGCAGGATGGCTAGCTCGTCCTTTCAGACCCTAAGGTGAGACTTCATGGGGAATCGTAGAAGGGTATCGTGGAGGGTTGGAAGAGAGTGGGAGGCTTGAGCATAACTCAGTCAGTAGGTAATACTCCCTTTTCACGCACAGGGGAATATTCCTGCGAGCCGGAGAAGCCAGAGTAGAGAGCCCTTCCTGTCCATCTTCAGAGTCCTGCGCTTCACCATTGAAGAAGCATCAGCACTCGAAGCCAGACCTGCGCCTCCGTGGGAATCAGGTAAGCATTACACAAATCGATGGTAACCATTATGGTCGTGTATCCTCTGGAAGAAGGTAATTCCACAATAAAATCAGTGGCAATGATTTCCCAGGGTTTTGTTGGTATTGCTGGTTGGTGTAGAAGAGCTGCTGGTTTTCTATTATCATGCTTATTCTGATTACACACTGCACAGGTTTGGACATAGGTTGTTATGTCATCTTTCATCCTTGGCCACCAGAACTGTCTCTGTATAAGACCGAGGGTGTTGGAGATTCCACGGTGTCCCGGATGGAGGGTATCATGGCATAGGTTTGTGATCTTATGTCTCAGCCCTGGAGTGGGAATGGCCAGCCGTGTATCCTTGAATAGGTATCCTTCTTTTATCTTGAGATTCCATCGATTGTCTCCTTTAAACTCCTTCCAAAGTTTAGAAGACTGTGTTTTGGCTCAAAAATCCTCCAGGAGAGTAACGGCTTGTGCTACGAATAATGTGTTGGGAAACATCTTGGGAAAGGTCTGGTACTCAAGGGGTTCATAATCAGGACATCTGGATAAGGCATCGGCTATGATGTTATGTGCCCCAGGAAAGTGATGGATTTGAAATTGATATTGGGCAAAAAAGAAGGCCCAGCGGGCCTGACAGCTGTTTCTGCACACCAGGGATTGTAGGACTTGTATATTCCAATTGTCCATATGGACTTGTACTGGGTGTTTGGCCCCCAGAAGGAGATGGCGCCAGTCAGTGAAGGCTTGTCGGATTGCTAGCAACTCCTTCTCCAGGCCGGAATATTTAGTTTCACTGGGAGTCAACGTACGGGAGAGATAGGCAATGGGGTGTTCCATCTTGTCATCAAGTTCTTGTTTCAGAAATGATCCGATGGTGTAGTCGGATGCATCAGTCTCAACAAGGAAGGGACAGTCTGTGTCGGGTTGAGCCAGGATGGGGGCTTGTGTGAACTCCGACTTCAACCGTTGAAATGCCGAGTCTTGAGCTGAGGACCACTGAAAGGGGTTGTCTTTCTTTAATAGTGTGACAATAGGGTGTTCAATATCAGAAAATGCGGGTATGAATTTCCTGTAAAAGTTAGCGAGCCCCAGGAAGGATTGAATTTGTTTCACAGTGGTAGGAACAGCCAAGATAAGATGGAATCAACCTTGGAAGAATCCATTCCAATACACTTGGGGCTAAGAACAAATCCAAGATAGTGAACAGTTGATACATGGAAAAGGCATTTTTCAGGTTTGGCCAGGAGCTTATGTTCTCCTAAATGCTGTAAAACTGCCTTAACGTGTTCTTCATTTTTCCGAGGTTCCTTGGAGTAAATCAGTATGTCGTCTAGGTATACAATGATGAAAAGGAACAACATGTCAGAAAAAATCTGATCCATGAAATGTTGGAATATTGTGGGGGCATTAGCAAGTCCAAAGGGCATAACCAGATACTCAAAGTGGCCAAGGGGTGTTCTGAAGGCTGTTTTCCACTTATCACCTTCTTTTATACGAATGAGATGGTAGGCACCCTTGAGATCTAGTTTTGTGAAGATGACTGCACCTCTTACAGCTTCCAGGATGTCCAAAATAAGAGGTAATGGGTAACGGTCCTTGAGGGTGCATTGGTTAAGGCCACGGTAATCCAAACATGGTCTAAGCTCCTTGGAATCTTTCTTAGGAACAAAGAAGAGGGAGGCTCCCGCTGGGGACTTGGAGGGTCGAATAGTTCCATTCGTTAAGTTGGTGTCCAGATACTCCCGGAGGGCCCTTTTTTCAGGTTCGGATAGAATGAACATTCTTCCGAAAGGAATCACTGCTGAAGGCTCGGTGTCAATGGCACAATCCTCAGGTCTGTGGGGTGGGAGAGATTGAACAATGGCTGTTGAGAACACATCTGAGTATGTCTCGTAAGCTTGGGGAATCTAGATAATGTTGGAGACAGTTACTGGGAATTGCTGGGTTTCTTGGAAGTCTTCTGACGGGCTTGGCAAGGTGGTAGGAGATAATCAATGGGACATACAATGTTCTGAACCAAGAAACAAGGAGCCTGCTGCACAAATGATGTAGGGATTGTGTTTGTGCAGCCACGGCATGCCTAGAACCATGGGATAGTGGGGAAGATCTTATGATGTCAAATCTAATCCTCTCTTGGTGGTTGTTTATCGAAAGAAGAATCTCTTTGGTTTGGTGGGTTATGGGTCTTGAAGACAAGGGTCTCCCATCAATGTATTCAACAGGTTGCATTGTCTCTTTTGTTTCGCGGGGAACGTGATGGCTGATGGCCCAAACATGATCTATGAATATGCCCATGTCTCTGCAATCCACTAAAGCCAGGATGGGGTAGGATTCTTTCTTGGAAGGTGAGAAGAATGCCTGTAGAATCACAAGATTGTTCTGTCCTGGGGAGTTCAAGGAATGAATTGATGAGGAGCAGACATCTTTCTCCGGAAACTGTGCTGCACTTAGGATAGGGAGCTGGCGTTTCCCGAACGCCGAGGTGGTCTAATAGGGCACTCTCTTACAAGGTGTTTATCAGAGGCACAATACATGCACAGTCCGGTATTAATCCGACGCATCCTTTCTTGTGGGGTAATGGGTCCTCGGAAGGCACCTAGTTGCATGGGTTCTATGTCCGAGGCTGGAGATGCAGCGTTTTCTTTTTGTATGGGTGGTCAGTTGCTTCCTTTGGAGATGTTGGCTTAGACTTCCTTTTATCTGCCTTTCTTTCCTGGATCCGGAAATTGATCTGTAGGGAGAGGTCCATGAGAGCTTGGAAGGAGCTTGGGCGGGCTACCCTGGCTAATTCATCCTTTATCTCGTCATTTAGGCCTCTTTTACTAATTGTTTAAAGCGGGTCACATACGTGAGCATATCCTGGGACCCTTGTTGGAATTCAAGCAGTCTTTCTTGAGCACTGTACACAAGTTCTGGGCGATCAAACATGGCTTTAAGGGCTTCCACAAACCCATCGTAATCATCCAGGAGTGCGTCGCCCGCACTGACTAGGGGAGTTGCCCAGTTCAGGGCATTTCCCGTGAGGTGTGATATCATAAATCCCACCTTTGCTCTTGGAGTGGAAAAGTAGTATGTCTTGAAGGTAAAATGTACCAAACAGGAATCAAGGAAGGCACGGAGGGTTTTTCAGGAGCCATCGTATTTGTCCACTACTCCTCCCAACAAGACACTTTCTTTGGCTGCAGAGTCACGAGATAATACTAACTGCTTTAATGCAGCGTTTCTCTGCCTTAAGGTTCTGGACTAACCTGGTTAACTCCTGCATACCTCGCATGAGGACCTGAACCGCGGCTTCCATCTTTGTCTTTGTATCAGGTTTAAGGCGTCTCTATCAGGTTTAAGGCGTCTCTATCTGTCACAAGTCTCTCCCCTTCTCACATGTTTCTCTTTGCTTGCGACCTTTTTGGATGTGACTTTCTTCTTTCGCACGGTCCGGGATTTATACAGGCCCGTGTGCAGGTCTTCGGATTCCACCGTGAGGATTGCAAGTCCTATGCCAAGTAGCATTAAAATATTCAGGACCGGGAACCAGGAAGGAAACAGTATCCTGACTCGGAGGTACGGAACGCCGTGAACCGAGCACAGGAGAAATCCAGGAAGATGAGCACGGAAAAAGGTAGGACAAGGAAAGGGGACGGAAAGGGAGTATAATCAGGAAAATGGGAAACGGGACTTGGAAGGAGGCACCGAGCGAACTCCGGCAACACACGTCTGACTACTCTAAGCGGTAGCGTTGAGACGCGCAGAACCGCGGGGGCGTGACTGTTTTGTAGGAAGTTGAACGTAGCGCGTAAAGGCTGGTAAGCTGTGTTTTGTATTCAACGGCCATGTTGGAAGGATCACGGAATTCAGTCCTCTATGGGTCAGGGACCACGAAGTCCAGAATGGACGTAATCAGCGGTTCATGACAGATGCATCTTTGCAAGCAACTGACAAAACAGGCACCCAAGCTCAAACAGTATAGTGCAGAATAGGTCAAGGGTGCAGCATACAAAATGTTCATGCCATGGCCACAAGGGGGATCACTGTCAAAAGTGGTTTTGCAACACATGACCACATACTTGCACACTGCGTACACAGGGAAGCAATTAGAGAAAAGGCTAGCTAGTTTAGATATTTGGAAAATGTACCTGGAGGAATGAGAAGATCCCCCTCCTGAGATCCGGATGCTTAATAAGTGTAGGGAGGAAGGTGTTGAGCCTTCTGCTCCCCTTACCGCACCCAGAGTAAATGGTGACAGTTCAAAAGATGAACGATTGCATCCATTAAGGGAACAAAAGGCGGCAACAGGATATAGTAATCCGATACATGAACTGCCTGCTTATAGCAGTGACGAGAGCCCAGAAAGGATTAAAGGAAAGGAGGTGACCTTTAAGGTCTTATAAGACAAAGAGGAAAAAAGTGAATGACAAAATGTATCCCTAAATATTGAATGGGAGATTAAGAGATGGAAAGAGGAAAAGGACAAAGCTCACAAGGTTAAGCTTGTAGAGAACGAATGCATAGGTGGACAGATACTGCTCAAACTCGATGGGAAGAGTATCGAGGAAGTAAGGAAAGAGGAAGATCAAGTCAAACAGGATAGAAAAGACAGGGAATGAGCGAAATGATTGAAGGAAGATTAGCATAAAAAGAAGAGTAGACAAAGACGCGAGCAGATGTATCAGGAGGAGCAGCTAAGAAAGGAAGAAAGGGCAAAGGATCAAAGGAAGTATGACAACAGGCCGAGAGCAATTAAACACCAAAATAGGCTAGAAAAGAAGAGAGAAGAAGAAGATGAACAGATATTACAAGATAAAATAATGCAAAAACAAAGGGACAAAGAGGTGCGTAGAGGAAATGAAAGAAGGGTAGAGAAAAGACAGAGGAGGAGAGAGTTAAATGGGAAGCTAGGAAGTGAAGGGAATTAGACGAAGAAGTTCAACGAAATAGGAGACAGAGGGCACGCGATATTGATCACATTGAGAAAGAGCTGATAGAGTCGAGTCCAGTAACATCATGGGGAGACATAGAGGAGTTTCTCCCATCGCAACAAGCAATGCCAGGAATGTCTATACTAAATCTTGTTAGGCAGAATTACATGCAGTACCCTTTGGGAACACTACACACAATTAAGACTACAGGTGTAAGCACAATCTCACCTTTGGTTAAGTCTATAATACACAGTTTTGTGGTAGCAGGGCTGAGCAGCCAGGCTTATCTCAAGAGGGATGTGAGCAGTACAAAGTGTTACACAAATGACTTGCAATCACAGTGGTTCAAACAAACACTTACTCAAGGTTTCTTGATAACACAATATTAATTTATTTACACAGTTAGTTAGAAAACATTCCACTACTAATAAGCAGCTCAATATCACACTATAATACACCACAGTACCAAAACAATAAGTTTCTGAACAAGTTAGGCTCTCCTGAAGTGGGAGCAAAATGGCACTTCAGTAACTTTCAAAAGGCGTAAAAAGACAAAGGTTATAAGAATCAAACACAATTATTTTCATAGGCATGGCAAATCGTTTCAGTTCACTACAAAAGGCAGTTCAATTCAATAGGCCTGGGCCAAAGTCAATGGATCAGTGTCTTGGATAGGATAGCACGGTTCTGGTAGTAAACGGTTAAGTCTTTGCCAATATTCTTAGAAGTAATTTGCACGAAAAAGAGTTATATGTCGGATTAGGAGCGAACGAGACTCCAAAGTTGGGAAGTTTCACAAACGTTCACCGCGGCAAAGAGGATTTCTCTACCGCATTTGCACAGCACCTTTTGAGTGAAGAAAAGCAGTAGCGGAGGCAGTTGTTTCTGGTAGTTCCTGCAGATCTTGCTGTCCTGAGCCTCAGCCGTGGGGACAAGAGGGTGGACGTTGGGAGGTTCCTGCACTGCACAAGGATGGGTCCACAAGCTTGGCAAAATGTTGGTTTAAGGTGTGCGAGCCTTAAAGTCAACAAACTGGTATCCTTCTCACTGGCTATCCAGTTTTCAACAGCACTCTGAAGAAAATTCGACCAGTATGGAGATGGTTTCCAGGCGGCTTGCATGTTGGTTGTTCCCACCAGCTCAAGGGAAGAGGTCATCCTTGAAGGGGCTTCTCTGTCGTGGGAGTTTCAGGTAATTCGGACCTGCAGCAGGGCTTCACGAGGCAAACCGACGGTCCAGGAGTTGCACCAGTCATCTTCCTTCAGCTTGTCTTCGGTTCTTTTGTTCCAGTGGTCGACTCCAAGTCCCAGAGACCTGCTTTTAAACAGTTTTCTCCCATTCATTCCAGCCTAGCTGTCACTTGCCGGACAGTTAGCCAGCCAATCATGCCAGAGTGAATTCAGGTCTCCTTGGAGAATAAGCACAGGGAGTTTCGGGCACCTCCCTCACATCCTCTCCACCCGAGACACTCAGGCGCCAGAGGGGGGCTTCAGTACAGAATCCTGCCAAAGGCAAACGAACAAAGGGACCAAACCTGGTTTGGCGTTCAGAGACAAACACTAGAAGGACCTTTCCAAAATAGAACACCACACACAATTACGACTACAAGTGACAGTACAAATTCACCTTTGGTACAAGCCTGTACTACAGAGTAAAGTGGTAGCAATGGCTGAGCAGCCAGACTTATCTCAAGAGTAAAGTGAGCAGTATCAATAGGTACACAAAGGACAGCAATTACCATGGTTCAAACAAACACTGACTTAAGGTTTTAGAGTAAAAGAATATAATTTTTTTTACCTATCAGTTAGAAAACATTTCACTATTATCAAGCAGTTGAAAAATCACAATCATAATACACTACACCACACCCAATAGATTCTGGACAAGTTAATCTCAAAATGAAGTGTGAGCAAAATGGCACTCTAATTTAAAAGTGAGGGAAAGACAAAGTTAGACAAAAGTTGAGCAGCACCAACAAGTAAGTAAGCAGGGAAATCCAGAATAAGTAACTATAGTGAGGAAATCAAATCAAGGGGCCTGGGCCAAAGTCAATGGACCAGAGTCTTTGCAGAGGATCACACAGTTCAGAGTAGTTTGCACTTAAGTCCTTCCCAAGAGTTCAGAATGAACTTGGTCGGATGAAAAGTTACTTTAAAGAATAGAGAAGGACAAGCCCTTGGATTGGCAAATGATTTCAAACACTTTTACCGCGGTCGGACGGAACGAACAACCGGAATTAAACAGTACCTTAAATGGAGAAGAAGGCTGTAGCTAAGGCAGACGTTCCTGGCAGGTCCTGCAGGCTCACGGTTCCTGAAGTGACTGTCGAACTGACATGAAGTAGGAAGACTGGAGGGTCCTGCACTGCCCAGGGAAGAAACCAGCAGCAGAGCAAAGCAATTTATAAAAGGTCCGCTCCTAAAAACCCAAGCAGGGTCCGTTCCTCCTGGCTATCCGGTTCACTGTAGCTGTGCACAGCAAATTCGACCAGAACAGGGAGGCCTGGCTTGCAGTTTGGTTGTTCCCACCAGCTTAAAGGATAGTTCCGGGACTTTTTTTTTATTGTCCCTACGGTTCGGCCATGTGTTTTTAAGCATAAATCAGTAGATCGTAGAAACTTTCCTATCGACCTTACCCGACTTTTCGTCCATTAACGCACTCGAAATCAGCCGCCATTTTCTGATAATCCTATCATTTCCCCCCATCGACCTGGCTCACCTGCTTTTGCGGCACTAAATCAAATCCCCCGCCCCTGAAACAGACTTTATCAAAACATTCATATTCCCCGCCTCTATCCGTGACGTGACTGTGCTGCGTAGGCAAACGCGGCCAGGCGTCTTCTACGCGACTCCACACAGAACCCGGAAACCAACACAGATCAGCTCACAACACAGCGCGCCACAATTCGGAATATGAAACTGTACTTTTAAATCAAACCGCAAGATTGTAAATTTGGTAAAGTACATTTATTTGACATCAAATGTTTATAGAATATTCAGCGATTTGCATTTTTATTTGCTCACGTTCCAAAAAGTTCATTTTGAGGCACGCGATGTTCCTTTGCTGTACACAGGGTCTTAGATCATCTCACAATACAGCGCCACAATTCGGAATATGAAACTGTGGTTTAAAAGCAAACGGCAAGATTGTACATTTGGCAAAGTACATTTATTGGACATCAAATGTTTAGAGAATATTCAGTGATTTGCATTTTTCTTTGCTCTCGATCCAAAATAGTTCGTCTTGAGGCAAGCGATGTTCGTGTGCAGTACACAGGGTGTTGGTTTACGATAAAATAAGCTCTTCGGTCGCACTGATAATCGCATGGCTGTTCCAACAACGAGGCACTAGGCCACCACAACGGTCTGTATGTTGCATCTAGCCGTTAGTACCGCATAAGGGCATACTTGTACTTGGCGATCTTCCCATAAAATGGTCAGGGTGGTAACGTTGTTCACGCGGAGAAGCAACTGGCGGTTGTAAAAGCCATCCGCCGGTGTCTGGTACTCGTGACACATACAATAATGAAGGATGTACCTGTTTTAAAAACATAAAAAATGAAATTAGTCTCACCATCAGATCTTTATTAAAATTATTCATTTTATATATTAGGTCGGGAAATTATTTCATAGCTAGGACAGTGCAACTGGGTATTATACGTCAAGGGGGGGGCTGTAGGATACTGAGACAGTCCCCCAGTGCAGGGGTTGACAGGGAGGCAGTGCAGGTGGAGAGTGGAAGGGCCCAGGACCGAGGTCGCAGACAGTGGACCAGTTGTAGCAGGGGAGAGGGAGAGAGAAAGCAGAAGCAAAGAGGAAGGTTTTGAGGTGCTTCCGTAAAAGGAGATGGTTCTCCTCAAGATAGTGCGCGGTACAAAACAATATGCCACATAGAACGAACAAGTACAACTTAACCCGTCTTTAAAGATACTGTATAGTAATTAAATTGCGGTATAAACTCATCTAAAGAGTTACTTACATTATATTTGCATTTTCCATTGTGTCTGTACGTAGGGCAGCCCCGAAATACCACTCCTTCTATGCCTACGTTATTTCTTCTAATGAACGAACATTAAATGGCTTTCGTTTCTGAAATTATATTCATTATCGTTTCTTACATTATTGCCCCACACTCCCAAAAAGAAGTCTTTCGGGATGGTCCCGGCCTGTCAAGGTCAAATAACAATAGAACCTTATACTGAGTCATGGGCCATTCCGGCACCCGAGCAAAAAATCAAAGCAGCTGACCTTCACTTTGAACGAGCACACATTCCTAGTTAGTTACATTCAGTGTAAGGCCATCTCACAGGACTTGAAATTTACACTCCATCTTAGCAATTTGTCTGCGTGTATTTGCAGCTTCAGCGAACCATAAATACGGAGACATTCTATATTTTTTGAAAAATGATTTATATTACTGTTTGGTTTAATTTAATGCGCAAATGAACAAGGGTGGAGAGACACATTGCATGTACACTGAGCAATCACTTTTATTTACACAATACATAGCTACACATATTCAATGGGCCTGCGACATGAGGAGACTCGAGAGAACAGACAATCAAATTACAATCATTTAAACCGTGATGTGTATTTCTCAATGAGCTCTGCTTTAGGTGGACATGGAACAGAGGCAATGTTGGGTGGCAATGCAGTTGTCCCCTGCACAGGTTCGTTCACAACTCCATGTATGTGCCTATCTAGGACATCAACAATAAGTCTCTCAATAAACTCATATTGCATATCCTCAAACACTGGTTTGATCACCCATTGTTTACTTCTTTTAGTGAAGGCCTTATTGTAGCGAAGCGTCCCTAAAGTTCCGGTCATCCTACTTTGTTGACGGCCAACATTATGGTTATGTGCCAAGACCGCTAGAAGAGTCTGATTTATCATGCCCTCCATGCCAAAATGCAATCGTTTTGGCCTGTAATTTAGGCACATATTGTGGAACACCTCCAAATCTCCTGTGTGGCAGAATTCCGTGAGTCTCCTCAAATCTCTTGTTATAGTTTTATCAAATACAATCTTTTCAATGGCTTTGTGAGTGGGTGATGAAGGAATCAACCACTTCTTCTTCCGTGCCTCCTCTGTGGACAAATGGCCATGTTCACAATTGTGCAAATGTTGGTTTGTGGTCCAGCGGTGAACGTTGCTACAGTGTAGCATTACTGACCGCCATTTTTCCAGTAGAATTTCCAACGACCCTCCACATGTTTTTGAGCTCCACCAAAGATGGTTGCTGATTGACTTGGACCACTGTGAAATACCTTGCATATCTTTTTTTTTACCTGCAGCCGACATTTTTTATTGATTGTTTTTGCAAGATGCCAAACGTCAAATTGGTGATTTATATTTTTGTACTCTTCTCTCATTGTCTTGGCAATTGAAACGTGTCTGTCCGTGGCTATCAGGTCGATCACCATTCCCCGCGATTGTAGTTCTTGCAATGATGCTACAAAGCCAACTTTCTCCATGGCCACTGAGGATGTACTTTGTGACACCTGCATGACCACCGAACTCACAATTTTCTTACTTTCCATGTCCTGAAAGTGGTAGGTGCAGTACTTGGCTGAAAATCCTGGGCTGTCGCACTGTCCATCACCGGCTAGCCTGAACCGTTTGCCCGCGAATGTACTATCAATAGACATTTTTTCCATTCTCCAAGCTTCGCTAATGGCTGGAAATAGATAATCGGTTTGGTATTTGTAGAACTGAGTTTTCGCAATGAAATGGATTCCCACAAACTGAAAGAAAGACTTAAAACTTGAACCACTAAAAAGTGCGGCCGCTGCACAAAGTAGATTGCCTGCTGGCAGTTGCCCCAGCATCGGTTGTGCAGACCATGAGAAAGGATGATATTTTGTACAGGTGGCATGTATTTTAAGGTTAGTGCCTCGAATTGCACGAGTCACATTAATCAATGGCTCCCCACATACTTCCCCACCAACCGAATGCCCACATTTCATCCGAATAATAATATCAATCAAACAACTATCGAATACAATGAATTTGGCCTCTTTCCTTATACTGTCACTCTGCATCCCAGCTGGTTCGGCCTGTAACGTTGAGGACATGTCACTCACATGAAAGGTAGAATCTCTGATATCGTCTTCCGCTATGTTCAGTGATATTGATGGTGTTTCATTGTCGTCCACTTCATTCTCTTCCATTGCAACATCTGTTCCTTCTCCGGCGATGGGTGAATAAAACAATTTCTTCAACTTTCTCGCGGTCTAAGTTTTTGCAGGTGTGGATTCTGTGAATTGATCTCCGACTGCATCCGAACTACCAGGAGGACATTCACTATCAATGGCTGGTGGTGGTATAGCTCTGTTGTCAATCACTTCATATTCTTCCCATTGGCACGATGCATCTCCAGTCTCAAGTCCCTGCCAAAAGGTTTGACAAGCAACATCTCTTGTTCGCTTCACTGTCTGTGTAGATCTAGTTCGTACACCCACTCACAACTAGAGGACAGATTGGAAAAGGGATGTTCAGTTTAAACACAACTTACAGTATTGAAGTAACAGTGAAAAACAACATAATATAGTGACCAGGACACTAACCTTCTTTTGCTTTCTTTTCTTTGAAACTTTCTTGCCTCGAACTTCAACATCAGGACGCTGTTGCTCCGACTCGTGTGTGCATGTCTCCACTTCCTCTTGCGCTGCAATGACTATATTTTCATGATAAGCACATCCATCACGCACTGACGCTCCATCGACTCCCTGAAACATAGAACTTTCATTAGTATGTATAATAATATTGAAAACACAAAATGTACTTGGGGACCAATACCCACGTACATCTCAATAGCAAAACACGAATGAACGCTTTGTGTAGAACATTCAAACAGCAATTATTCACGCATTGTTGATCTAGTTAGATGGAACTGTCAAGATCCATACCTCGGGCTCCTCATAGACTTCCATTGATGATATTATTGAAGATGATGCTTCAGTAACTCCCTGAAACACAGTAATTGCATTAGTATGGTTTTCTATTTTGTTAAAAAGAACATAAACTTTGTGCAGGCGTCAACGGCTCATCTAAATAGACCTGCACAAATGATCAGTTGTCTAAAATAAATAATGGATATCTAAATATGATTCTATTTGCTCGATCGTTGGAAGTGTCACCACCCAGAGATCTGCATCAACTACTAGGGGTGATGTTCTTGTAGAAGAAGCTCCGTCATCTCCCTGAAACATAGTACTTGCGTTAATAAAGAAGGAAGTATAGCGGATGTAATCACGTCATATGATTTCGCTTGATCGAACTGTCAGTATCCATACCTCGAAATGCATAAGACCATCAAGGGACGATGTAACTGCGGTGCACACTTCTGCAAGCTGTTGCGCCGACCCGTAACTGCATGCTCCCCCTTCTTCTTGGACTAATGCTCCATCGACTCCCTGAAACATAGGACTTTCATTAGTAATGAACACAATATTGAAAAAAGAAGACACATAGGAGGGCGACGACAGAAGGACATATCAATGGCTAAAAACGAAAGAAACATTGTGTGTAACAATCACGCTACAAGAATGCAAGATCTGATGATCTCCATTGATGAAACTGTCCGGAAACGTACCTCGAGCATCTGAGTGACATCAACGTTTGTCGTCAATGCGTTGGACTCCTGAGCATCTCCCTGAAAGACAGTACTTGCATTATTTTGGATAACAATAATTATAACTGAAAACAAAGACTAGAGGACGAGTACAAGGGTGTACCATTAGGTAAAATAATTACACGATAAATTAAAACTATTGATTTACATGCCTAAAACAAGTCAGTGGCAGAATAGCTAAGTAAGATTACCCGATAGGCGCTTGAAGTGGCTGATGACTGCAATAATGACACGGATGGAGAATCTTCCGCCTTCATATTGAGTGGATACATAAATGGGGAAATTATTGTTAGCTAATGCTACACACTACCGCAAGGCCGAGAGATAAATACGTAAACTTGACTCACCAGTGGAGGGATGTGGACGAATAGAGTGGGAATAGCGGTTGAGAGCAATTTTCGCTTCGCTCGCGGTGTGTTCTTCTTTATTAGCAATGATGTGGAGTACATGTCTGAGCTAAAGTGCCTGCTGCAGATGCGGTATCGATCACCCCTCTTGTCCACAAAGACTTCTAGGACTCTACTTTCAAGCTCAGACGGTGGATATCCGCAATATCGGACCCATTCTCTTATGTGATCTATTGCCTTAGGGAAAACATGCATTATAGTACCTTCAGATTTTTTATGGGTCTTCGAAGGGCAACCGCCAATGGAACAGGCAGGCATTGTGGAAAGTTCTGAAAAGTAAAGATCAACAATTCTATATGAATACCAATGTGTTAAAAAATTAAATGACACATAAAAGGTTCAATGCAAGGTTCGTTTTGGTTCTTGGAACTATACACGTTATTCACATGCGGATAAGTATTTGAATAACTTTAAAAAAATAGAAAAATAATTTGACTAAACTCAGAACATGTGACTAGTTCCTTGCATGTACTGTCTTGAACGAAAAGAAATTGGACGCAAAATGATTATGGTACATGGCCTTACCTTGACGAACAAACAGTTAGATGCAGGGATCAGAGTAGTTTCTTGTCGTAGAACAGGGAGCAGTTCACAGGTTGCAAACTGACGAGTTTCCTCGAAGTGGTCACGGAAGTTCACAGAGACGAAGAGCAGATAACCAGCACCTTCACGGGTTGACTAGCAAAGCGCAAAGAAGTTCTCATTAGAAATATGAAGTGGGTTATAAAGAATTCGAAACAGGGGTGTGTTTGTGAATGAATGACGTGTATATGTCGTGGCATTATGCGGTTTGCAGGGGGGCGTCCAGCGTGAGGGGGGATGCTTGGCAGGAGACACAGGGTCTGGAGGTAGACATGGGAACAACAACCCATGCTCTATAGACCTCTTTGAAGTGTACATGGTCTTTGGCACCTCTTGGCCTTTATCGCTCCCTGACAGCTCCACTTGCCAGCACAAGTACCCCGGTGCGAACTGCCTTTGATAGGGCGGGGGGTGGATTGGGGCGGTGGTCGTGCAGACAAGACACAGGAAGACTCGTGAATGGAGACACACTTATGTGGATTGCAGGGGGCAGTCCAGCGTGAGGGGGGAAGCTTGGCAGGAGACACGGGGTCTGGAGGTAGACATGGGAACAACAACCCATGCCCTATAGACCTCTTTGAAGTGTACATGGTCTTTGGCACCTCTTGGTCTTTATCGCTCCCTGACAGCTCCACTTGCCAGCACAAGTACCCCGGTGCAAACTGCCTTTGATAGGGCGGGGGGTGGATTGGGGCGGTGGTCGTGCAGACAAGACACAGGAAGACTCGTGAATGGAGACACACTTATGTGGATTGCAGGGGGCCGTCCAGCGTGAGGGGGGATGCTTGGCAGGAGACACGGGGTCTGGAGGTAGACATGGGAACAACAACCCATGCTCTATATACCACTTTGAAGTGTACATGGTCTTTGGCACCTCTTGGCCTTTATCGCTCCCTGACAGCTCCACTTGCCAGCGCAAGTACCCCGGTGCAAACTGCCTTTGATAGGGCGGGGGGGTGGATTGGGGCGGTGGTCGTGCAGACAAGACTCGTTTGCCGCAGGGCCTCACCAAGGAGAGGCCATCTAACTGCATGTAAGAGGCAGGCTGCAGGATCTAGTACATGGAAGGCAGGGGGGTGAGTTTATAAATACCTCACCCTCCCAGGAGAATATATGGGTGCAGTTCACCCTGGAGACCCTGGATGCCTAGGCAGTTAGTCAGCAGCAGGCTGGCCTGTGGTGGCAAGGCGGCACGGGCCAGAGGGGGTCATCTCTGTACCCGGTGCCCAAAAGGATGATTTATTATGATCAACCATATTGATTATTTACCTATAACCATGTTTTGTATCAATAAAATCCAACGGCCTTTTATTGCCAACGCTTGAACAAAGTGGTGTGGTAAGTATTTTTGGGGGAGGAGGCAAGGCCGGGAGGCTTGATGCCAACCCGCAAAATAACATATGTATGTCTGCTGCATATGGGTTCAACGGTTATGTGGATTGAAGGTGGGCGGCAAGCGTGAGGGAGGATGCTGGCCGGAGACATGTGGTGTAACAAGACAAGGCACAGGAAGACTATTCAATGGAGACACACTAGATTCATTTAAAAAATCAAAACAACCATTGTTAAAATATATGTTGGGTTTTATTTTAGATCTTAATTTCAATTGAACATAAATAATAAACATTACACATTGTAAAGTTCCGGTTGCGGCACATCCAGGGAAAATCCGCGGTATTGTCCACTGTCGCTGGGGAAATGTTGTCTAATGGCAAGTACCGCACAGGCAGGTATTACTCTCCGAACGCGGTGTCCGAGCCTCCCGTGAAGCCACCAATTGAAGCAACGATAGGCCACCAGCCTGAACCACCTGTGAAAATGAAAGATGCAAACTGTATTAAAACGACAAAACTTTCTTATCACTGTCGATTCAGGTAAAAAATGTCATTCTGCTTTGAAAAAAATTCTATCTAGAAAATGCACAATATGGAACCAATTTACATGCATTCGAATGATATGTAGATGTAATTTTATATGTGGGAGACGACCATGAAATAGTAGTGGCATCACTGACATCACAACCAGAGTATACTTACTCGTTACTCGGATTACGCGGACGAATAGTGCCGCGAAGTTCGTGCATAAGCACCATCATCATCCTCAACACGGTCCGTGAGAGGCAGGCTTCCCTGAACTCTGGCAGCTCGGTGATGCATTGCGGACTTGGCTCGCCTTCCGAAATGTAGGCCAAGCACCCGGAATTTTCACGGCAGCAGCAGTTCTCCTCCTCAGTTGGCATTAGCTCGCACCGATTGCACGTGCACCAGGTGGACACGCCGTCCATGCGACATGGTCCAGGCTCTTCATCCGTTGACTGGTCCTCCCAACTGCCGTCCGAATCCCCATCGTTTTCGCGTGCTTGCCTTTCCAGTAGTTCTTCCTCGGTGTACTCGGGCTCGTACATATACGGCATTATTGTAGCCATTGTGTGGTAAAGAAAGTAAAATAATTTACAGAGATGGTACAGGTGTTCACAAGGCCTAGAAGCGGCGAAGGTAGCTGACCAGAGCACAGAAACGAGTCACAGAATACTCAAAGTAACACAGAGAGAGTAATGGAATCGAAAATCTGCTGCTGTGTGTTGTGAAACGGTGTGTTTATACTTATTGAGGAAAGAGGCGTCCTGCCATTTCCATGGCGACACTTCATTAGCTGAGGCGCAGCGATTGTTGACACGAAACGTGCTTTGGCGTTGGGAAATGGGCGGTACGCGTCTGCTGATGTCAGGCTCAGGGGCGGCGGATTTGATTTAGTGCCGCAAAAGCAGGTGAGCCAGGTCGATGGGGGGAAATGATAGGATTATCAGAAAATGGCGGCTGATTTCGAGTGCGTTAATGGACGAAAAGTCGGGTAAGGTCCATAGGAAAGTTTTCTACGATCTACCGATTTATGCTTAAAAACACATGGCCGAACCGTAGGGACAATAAAAAAAAAGTCCCGGAACTATCCTTTAAGGGGAGAAGATTCCTTGCAGATCTTCCCTGTTGTCGAAATTTGGAGATTCAGACCTAAGGCAGGGCTTCACCGGGAGGTTCAGTCGTGGTAGAGGTCCTCTTCTGTCAGCTTCTCTTCGTTCTCTCGATCCAGTGGCGACTCTACCTTCTCAGTCCCAGAGACCTGCTTTTTATGCAGTGTTACCCATTTACACAGCCTGGCATCCAATCACACAGCAGGGTGGCTGTCCCGCCGGGACAATCACCTCAGCCAATCATACCAGAGTGCAACATGGGTCTCCAAGGAGACCCTGTGCAGGGAGTCTCAAACCCCTCCCTCACATCCTGTCCCCCTTAGACATTCAGGCGCCTAAGAAGGGCATCTGTGCAGAAGCCCGCCAAAGGTTGGCGAACAAAGGAACCAAACCTGGTTTGGCGTGCAGAGTAAAACACGAGAAAGACTTTTACAAAAAGAAATGGTGAATAATCCCAGCCGGAACCGTATAAAGGAAATATGGTCCAGCAGGTTTAAGTTTGAGGCTACTAAGATAGCCTAAAGATAGCCTAAACAATACCAAGGCTAATTAAAATAACCACGGTAGGAAAAATAGGGTAGTTATCACTTCCCCGCCAGCCAAATCTTAATGAAAAGGGAACAAAACAATGTTCCATGAGAAACAGACAAAAAGGGATAGCTATTAACCCTTTCCAGAACTCTATGTAAGATAGTTTGTACTGGGTCTGTGATTTTAAAAAGACTAATAAAGTCAATTGCAACTTTACATGGTCTGGGAGACAGTAGACAGTCCCAGAAAATGGAGCTTAAAGTGGGAAGTCTGAAAAAGACAACCATGTGTCATTGCACTGAAGGTGCTGTGTAACACACAGTAAAAAGATGATGCCTAAGGAGTATGTGAGGCTCCACAGTCTATGAACACAAACATGTTAAACACACACAGCAAAACACACGTAAGAGTGTGAAAAAATGGCTTACACTCTTACCAGGTGAAAAAAATAAATCCTAGAAATCCAGCAAAGCTCCTGAGGGACTCAGTAGGTAAGGGAAAATATCTATTCTGTAGAATTCCCCTTAACAGGAACACTAGTTAGTCCCTCCAGCACTCTGTTGTAAGGCAGTGTGTGCTGGGTATAGCAATTTAAAAAGGCTAGCAAAGTCACTTTAACTTTACATTCACTGGGAGACAGTAGTCAGTCCCAGAGAAGGTATCTAAACCTTGGGAAGTCTAAAGGACATCCCTGTGCCACTGCACTGTGTGTGCTGTGTGACACACAAGAAAAAGATGATGCCTATGGAGTTGTCTAAAACTCCATATCTAAAGAACACAAAAGTAAAACACACATCAAAATACATGAAAGAGTGGGAAAAATGGCTCACACTATTTCCAGGTAAAAATTAGAGTCCTAGAAATCCAGCAAAATTGCTGGGGGTCTCAAAAGGTAAGGGAAATTAGCATATTTGAGAATGCTCCCTAACAAACCTAGATGAGAATTTTGAGATAGGAAGCATCAGAGATAGGATTTATAAGGCTTATCAGGAGATGAGGATAAAAGGTGAATCGGGAAGCAAAGGAAAAGAAGATGGATCTATAGTTGCCCAGTCACGAGGCAAGGAAGGAAGTCTGTTTAGTCTCGAGCATAGAGCCTTGTCTTTAGACAGACTGACTTGAAATAGGGATGAGAAAGATGAAAGCTATACTAGTTGGGGACTGGATATGTCAGCAAAGACAAAGAAACCTTCCGTGGGGAGAAGGGAGAAAGTGCATGCATTTCCGAGGGATGTTTGCAGACAGACAAGGAAGTGAGATGGTCGGACTTAGACAACCTGAAGATAGGACACCAGCTTCCATGGTGTACCCAAAGCGGCCTAAAGGACGATCGCATAGTGAGAGGGGAGTTGAGTGTACATGGTGAGGACATTGCCAGGTAGAAGACAATCAGGAACCATTGTCCCTACCATGGATAGGCAGACAATGGGAGCCAATTGCGGATTTGCATTCACGCAGTTCACCTAATTGGAGAAAGGAGGGGACAGACCCCAGTATATCCCTTGGCCCCAGATGGACAAGGATAATACCAGATGTAAACTCCCTAATTTAATGGAGGGTGCAGGAAAATTGATTTATGAGCTAGAAAAGATGACAGGAGGAAATACTCTAGCCATAGGGTACATTAAGGCTCTCCTAGCAGCTATTCATGGGGAAAGGGTGGATGACATTTGAACGAGAGCAGATTACTCAAGTGTCATGGCACAGATTGCAGCTCTTGATGGAGCGCCATCTAATAATTGTAGGGCAGCTGTTTGGAAAGCACTCAGGGTACACTATCCTGATGTGTAATGAAAGATGATGAAGATCCGCTTTCTTATATTCAAAGTATTCAGGAACACTGGACATTGGAAACACAGGAGCATTGAGGGAAATCAGTGCCAGTATTTTACCACATTTTGTGTTAGGGATTGCCAGAACAGGTTCATAGACAGCTCAAGAAACTAGTGGGAATGGAAGCAAAGCCATGGGCAGAGATACAGTTGACTATCGTGCATCATTGGAGACTGTTACAAGAGAACAATAAGAACAAGGAGGATGCTAGAAAACTTGAGGAGGCTAAGTTAGTACAGAAGAAATTGTCAAAGTACACCATAGAAGGAGTGGTACTGACAAGCAGAGAGGGACTGGGAACACATCAAGCAGTAGGTGTGTCACAGGCGAATAATCAATGCCAATCAGATCAAGGAGGGAATGGGTTTGCGCCACGAGGCAGAGCAATGGGCTTCAAAGGAAGGTGTGGTTTTCAGAATAATCAGGGTGCTGTAAAGACTGGAGGGGGGTGTCTGTAATTCCGCTCTCTATATGGTACAGGGGAGGCACAGAGGACCCCAGCCAAGATTCTCTATTACTGGTAACATAGTCGAGCAATCAAGGCCTAGCTTCTCAGGAGGTGATGCATGCTGGTTCTTAAGTACAGTGTAGTCCCCGAACCCCCACAAAGGAATGTCCACACACTGTATTACTGAAAACACAGTATTTACATAATTAATATTCAAAGGTATGTACACGATCACAATATCGCACTTTGTAATCGGAAATCAACAATGATAAATATATACAATTCTAAAGTGGTACCACCAATGTTATCAAATCTCATTAAAGTGCATCAACTGTGTGGTTAAAATGTCACACAGATCAATAACAAGGACACCAGCAATAGAGATAGGAAAAAACGCAAGATGTTGAAACAATAGGCATACTACTGGCCCCTACCACTAGGCACAGTTCTGTGTGGAGATCCCCCCACCTAGGCAACCTGTAAAATAAAGATATATAGCGCAAGCCCAGTCCATATATTGTTCACTAGTCTTATTTCCTCCTATTAATGTTTTACCCCACCAATGTACCTGGTGGAGTAGACTTCCTCGAAGACGCGTCAAAGGATCCTTCTTGAGTGACTCCCTTCAAAGCAGGAGCCACGGATCGTCGAGAGGCGTCGAAGATGGTGAACTTGTCGTCGATGGCAGCGATGAGAAGTTCAAGGATGCCGAGACCCGATGTCAATCCAGGCGGTGCTCGTCAGCGACGTCCTGCGAGGATGAGGTGTGCGGGGCACCTCGGCGATGAATTGTTCAGGACCGCAAAGAGTTTCAGAAGAACTGTGGCCCAGCAAGGGCATCGAGTCGTCGAAGTCTTTGTGGCCTTCAGGTAGTGGGAAACCCACCGGCGGATTCTCCTCTGCACGTTGGTCATCCTCGACTTTCTCCGGCGGGACAAAGCGGTCGACGTTGCAGACAAGGGAGTCCTTGGATTCAAATGTTCTTAGGCAAAGGAGCGGGCGGCTCCGATCGTCTGCGGCACGGCATCAAGTGGTCCCCATGGCTGGGCAACACAACTTCGACGGGCCTCCAGCGGTTACACAAACCTGGGTACCCTGGTCAACGGCATTAGACTTCGACAGCGGCGAAGTCCAGGTGCTTTGCTTTGTTCTCCTCAGCGGTCCCGTCTCTGGTTGGCAGCCTTTCGAGGGTCTGACTTCCAGGGAGCTTCAGCGAAGGTTAGCGGTGCTCGATGATCCCTCGGAGCACGGGAAGAGGGCGCCTTACCAGGTCCTCTCTCGGATCAGTCCTTTACAAGTTTGGCAGCCTTCAGATCGGGTCAAAGCAAATGCAACAGCAAGTCTTCTTCTTCCAGCTGGGCGTCGAGGATCAGCAGTTCCAGCTACTCTTAAAGTGTAGACACAGCTTCTGAACAATTTCCAGTGGTGAGAGGTCCCCAGATTTACTATCTTGTGTCTCATCCACACTGCTGGGTCACTCTCAGCAGCCAATCATACAGAAGGGCTTTCATGCAGTCAGTCAGCCAATCAGGCACACAGTGCATTCAGGCCATCCTCCTCCCTCTCAGACACTCACAACAAGGAATGTGGATTGGGACAAGTACCCAGCCATTCAACACTACACACTGCATTCAGGCCAGTTTCGGGCAGGGCTGTCTCAGTCTTTGTCTCTCATACCAGAAACCAGACAGCCACAACAAGAAGTGCATATTGGTCACACACTCCATTCACCCAGGTCCCACCCACAGGGCGTACCCACAACATACAGTCACTGGGAAGGCTCCAGTCAGTCTGGACTGGACTTCACAACAACACCATATACAGAACTTCCACCCAACAGCCAGTCAGGGGGAAGGTTCAGAGTCAGGGCTTCCCAGGACTTTGGGAAAACAAGGTAATAGGTAATAGAAAGCAAGAGGTCACAGGGGCCATCTTGTTTTCCATCAGGAATCAACAGATTTCAATGGTAGGGCCTGGGTATCCCAAAATGGAGGATACTCAGCGCACCTGTCAAATTTATCATGGAGCTGCCACCAGCCCATACCCTGCTCTGCGGGCCACCTACAGGTGCTCAAAAACATACACTAGGGGCACAGGGTTGTACCCCCACCCATGGGTGCCGTAAGGGTATCCCACGGGTCTGTTCACCAAACCAAAAAAGAGAGAGCTGCACCGCAAGGAGTCCCACATGAACTCCTGCGCGGAAAATATGACAGAACACACAATAAAAAGGCCGAAAAGGACAAGGATACGGAGGCCCTGTCCCTCCGATGCATTTCCAGCATCACAGTCGCCCCCCCCAGACTGAGGTGGAGGGTGCCTAATCTCCCACGGGATAGACACCCTCATCCAGACGGTCAACATACCTTCTGGAAAGGCCATCTGCATTATCGTGACTCTTCTCTGGTCTGTGCTCTATGCTGAAGTCTAGCCCTTGCAGGCTAATGGACCACCTGAGCAGTTTCGGGTTTCACCCTTCATCTGCATAAGCCACTTCAGGGGCTTATGATCTGTTTGGACCTTGAAGGTAGACCCCGTAAGGTAGGGCCTAAAATGCCTAAGGCTCCACATTATACTGAAAAACTCCTTCTCAACAGAAGCCCACCTAAGTTCTCTACCCTTGAGTTGTCTACTGATGAAGATGATAGGATGTTCCCTCCCTTTGTCATCTAACTGGGACAAGACAGCTCCGATTCCGGTGTCGCAGGCATCCGTCTGGACGATAAAGGGTCGGCTGTAGTCAGGCGCACACAACACAGGTGCCCCACACAGACTTTCTTTCAAGCCATTAAAGGCCCTCTGACAGTCTTCCGTCCAATTAACCTTCCTAGTTTGTTTGGGGGAAGTCAGAGCTGTCAGTGGTGCAGCTATGGTTCCATAGTCCGCCATGAAATTGCGATAATACCCAGTGAGGCCCAAAAATGCTCTCACCGGGGTTTGAGTAGTCGGAGTCTCCCAGTCCTGTACATCCTGTACCTTACTGGGGAGAGGTTGGATTTGACCCCCTCCTACCTCATGACCAAGATATATGACTTTCCCCTGTGCTATCTGGTACTTGGTGGCCTTGATAGTGAGGTTAGCCCTTTTCAAGGCCTGCAACACCTTACCCAGATGTGTCAAATGCTCTTCCCAAGTGGAACTGTAGACGGCAATGTTGTCTAAATAAGCCACACAAAAGGCTTCCAGCCCACTGAGAGCATGATTGACCAATCTCTGGAAGGTGGCAGGGGCATTCTTCAACCCAAAAGGCATGACCCTAAACTGGTAGAGTCCCTCTGGTGTTGAGAACACCATCTTTTCCTTGTTATGGTCCATCAGAGCTATTTGCCAATAGCCTGAGGTGATGTCAAAGGTGCTCACAAATTTGGCAGCACCTATGGTGTCCACGAGCTCATCAGCCCTGGGCAATGGGTGCGCGTCAGTTTTGGTGACGGCATTGACTCCTCGGTAGTCCACACAGAACCTCCAATCCTTGGTACCTGCCTGGGAACTTGCCTTGGGGACAAGGACCACGGGACTGGACCAGGGACTGGTTGAGGGTTCAATAACACCCAGATCCAACATCTTGTTGGACCTTGAAGGTAGACCCCGTAAGGTAGGGCCTAAAATGCCTAAGGCTCCAAACTATACTGAAAAACTCCTTCGCAACAGTAGCCCACCTAAGTTCTCTTCCCTTGAGTTGTCTACTGATGAAGATGATAGGATGTTCCCTCCCTTTGTCATCTAACTGGGACAAGACAGCTCCAATTCCGGTGTCGCAGGCATCCGTCTGGACGATAAAGGGTCGGCTGTAGTCAGGCGCACACAACACAGGTGCCCCACACAGACTTTCTTTCAAGCCATTAAAGGCCCTCTGACAGTCTTCCGTCCAATTAACCTTCCTAGTTTGTTTGGGGGAAGTCAGAGCTGTCAGTGGTGCAGCTATGGTTCCATAGTCCACCATGAAATTGCGATAATACCCAGTGAGGCCCAAAAAGGCTCTCACCTGGGTTTGAGTAGTGGGAGTCTCCCAGTCCTGTACATCATGTACCTTACTGGGGAGAGGTTGGATTTGACCCCCTCCTACCTCATGACCAAGATATGTGACTTTCCCTGCGCTATCTGGCACTTGGTGGCCTTGATAGTGAGGTTAGCCCTTTTCAAGGCCTGCAACACCTTACCCAGATGTGTCAAATGCTCTTCCCAAGTGGAACTGTAGACGGCAATGTCGTCTAAATAAGCCACACAAAAGGCTTCCAGCCCACTGAGAGCATGATTGACCAATCTCTGGAAGGTGGCAGGGGCATTCTTCAACCCAAAAGGCATGACCCTAAACTGGTAGAGTCCCTCTGGTGTTGAGAACACCATCTTTTCCTTGGTATGGTCCGTCAGAGCTGTTTGCCAATAGCCTGAGGTGATGTCAAAGGTGCTCACAAATTTGGCAGCACCTATGGTGTCCACGAGCTCATCAGCCCTGGCCAATGGGTGCGCATCAGTTTTGGTGACGGCATTGACTCCTCGGTAGTCCACACAGAACCTCCAATCCTTGGTACCTGCCTGGGAACTTGCCTTGGGGACAAGGACCACGGGACTGGACCAGGGACTGGTTGAGGGTTCAATAACACCCAGATCCAACATCTTGGCAACCTCAGCCTGGATGTGGTTCTTAACAGTGTCTGACATACGTTAGCTCCTGCTTTTGACAGGCACGCTGTCACCAGTGTCAATCTCATGCTTACACCACGGTGTAAGGCCTGGCGTCAGCGAAAACAGAGAGGCATACTGCTGGAGCAAAGTCCTGCAGGCCTTCTGCTGCTCTGTTGTCAAATCTGGAGAGAGATGCACTCCCTCCACTGAGCCATCCTGAGGGTTGCTATACAGCAAATCAGGAAGGGGCTCACTCTCATCCTCTTCTTGCTCTGAATCTAGCAAGAGACATGAGACTTCTGCTCGCCTGTGGAAAGGCTTGAGCCGATTAACATGGAATACCTGAGGGGCTACCCCTGGGATTCCCATGTCAACCAGATAATTGACCTCGCCCATCTTGGAGATTATCTTGAAGGGTCCAGTCCATTTATCTGCCAATGCCCGAGGCTTGGTAGACTCCATCACAAGGACCTACTGTCCCGGAGTCCAATCCACTTGCGATGCTTTAAGGTCATGCCAGTATTTGTTCAATTCCTGGCTGGCCTTGAGATTCGCTGTTGCCTGACCCATCATCTGTGTCATCCTCCGTCTGAAGCCTAACACATAGTCCCCCACTTGCTTGGCAGGACCTGGAGGGGCGGCTTCCAAACCTTCTCTGATCAAGGCAAGGGGCCCCCTCACGGGATGTCCAAAGAGTATCTTAAAGGGGCTGAAACTAACACCCTCTTGAGGTACCTCTCTGTAAGCAAACAGCAGGCATGGCAGGAGGAGATCCCATTTCCTCCTTAGGGGCTCTTCCAAAGCACCTATCATGCCCTTGAGAGTTTTATTAAATCTCTCAACCAGACCATTGGTGGGTGGTAAGAGGTGGAGAACTTGTAGGTTACTCTGCACTCTTTCCACATGGTCTTCATGTAACTAGACATGAAGATGGATCCGCTGTTAGAGACAACCTCCTTAGGGAATTCAATCCGGGTGAAAATGCCCAGGAGAGCCCTGGCAACCACCTTGGCAGTTACAGTCCAAAGGGGTATAGCCTCAGGGTACCTGGTGGCATGATCTACCAAAACCAGGATGAAGCGATGTCCACCTGAAGTGGGAGGGTCCAGGGAACTGACAATGTCGATGCCAACCCTCTCAAATGGTGTGCCGACCACCGGCAATGGCTGCAATGGGGCAATGACACTGCCTTCAGTCTTGCCAGACAACTGACAAGTTGGGCAGGTCCTGCAGTGGCACTCCACTTCTACTCCCATCCGTGGCCAGTAGAAATGGGCAGAGAGCCTCTGCTTAGTCTTCTTGGTACCAAGATGACCAGCTAAGGCCACCTCATGCACCAACTGCAGTAGGAAGGGCCTGTAAACATGGAATACTTGAGGGGCTACCCCTGGGATTCCCATGTGAACCAGATAATTGACCTCGCCCATCTTGGAGATTATCCTGAAGGGTCCAGTCCATTTATCTGCCAATGCCCGAGGCTTGGTAGGCTCCACCACGAGGACCTCCTGTCCCGGAGTCCAATCCACTTGCGATGTTTTAAGGTCATGCCAGTATTTGTTCAATTCCTGGCTGGCCTTGAGATTCGCTGTTGCCTGACCCATCATCTGTGTCATCCTCCGTCTGAGGCCTAACACATAGTCCCCCACTTGCTTGGCGGGACCTGGAGTGGCGGGTTCAAAACCTTCTCTGATCAAGGCAAGGGGCCCCCTCACGGGATGTCCAAAGAGTAACTCAAAGGGGCTGAAACCAACACCCTCTTGAGGTACCTCTCTGTAAGCAAACAGCAGGCATGGCAGGAGGAGATCCCATTTCCTCCTTAGGGGCTCTTCCAAAGCATCTATCATGCCCTTGAGAGTTTAACCAGACCATTGGTCTGGGGGTGGTAAGAGGTGGAGAACTTGTAGGTTACTCTGCACTCTTTCCACATGGTCTTCATGTAACTAGACATGAAGTTGGATCCTCTGTCAGAGACAACCTCCTTAGGGAATCCAACCCGGGGGAAAATGCCCAGGAGAGCCCTGGCAACCACCTTGGCAGTTACAGTCCGAAGGGGTATAGCCTCAGGGTACTTGGTGGCATAATCTACCAAAACCAGGATGAACCGATGTCCACCTGAAGTGGGAGGGTCCAGGGGACCGACAATGTCAATGCCCACCCTCTCAAATGGTGAGCCGACCACTGGCAATGGCTGCAGTTGGGCAATGACACTCCCTCCAGTCTTGCCAGACAACTGACAAGTTGGGCAGGTCCTGCAGTGGGACTCCACTTCTACTCCCATCCGTGGCCAGTAGAAATGGGCAGAGAGCCTCTGCTTAGCCTTCTTGGTACCAAGATGACCAGCTAAGGGCACCTCATGCCCCAAATGCAGTAGGAAGGGCCTGTAAACCTGGGGTACCACCAACCTCTTGAGGGCACCAGGTTCAGGCTTAGTGGGCTCACTAACAAGGAACTCACCCTCCCAATAAATCCGGAATGTCCTAGGCACTTCTCCTCGTGCCTGGGACAGGGGCTGTTTCCTCAGACCCTTGAGAGAGTGGCACTCTCTCTGTCCTTTACAGAAGTCTGGCCGGGAGGGTCCCCCTTCAGCTAACAAGCATTGAAGATCAGGATGATCCTCCGGGTTGAGAACCTCTCCCACAGGAGAGTCATCTGGCTCTTCTCCCACAGGAGTTGAGACAGGGTTTACCACTGGACCCAGCCCATCCGGAACATGGATCCCAATGGGTGCTGTAGGAACAGCAGGAAGAGAAGGAGCTCCCTCCACAGAGGGGGCCTTATTGTTCTTCCTTCATCTTGCCTTAGGCCACGCCTTTGGCTCGGGTACTTGACTCACAGCCAGATCAGGGGTCACCTGTGACCTAGTGACCACAGCAGCAGTCATGGGAAGACCATCCAAGATCAATCCCAACTCTACTAGATCATTACCTAACAGAATGTTAGCAGGGACATTGTCCTGAACCAGGACAGGAAGCTTTGCCATCTTGTCTACAATTACGAGTGTGACTAAGGCTATAGGCAATAATTTGGGAGGCCCACCAACTAACCTGGTAGTTCTCAGAGGAGCACCTACATAGTCCTCTGGCTTGTGCAGGGTCCTGTCCACCACTGTCATGCTTGCCCCAGTGTCTCTCAAACCAGTAGAAGGCTGGCCATTCAGGAGGACACTTCTCAAAAATCTATGTGTGTTCTGTGGGATAGTCGCCAGTACTTCCGCGTACTGGTCCCAGGCCCTAAGGGAGACTAAGGACATCTCTACAGGGGCACCAAATGTGATCCCTGTAGAGGAGGGGAGGACAGTGGCCTCCACCTCAGACATGGGGAAAGGGTAGGTCAGGCTGACAGCCTGTACTCCAAGTGCCTTACCTTTACACTTGGAGTTACCCCTCTTGTGATCCAGAGCCCCACAATCCTAACAAGTGCAGGGAGTGTGGGGTACGGTCCTGGAACCACTGGGAGCCTGCTTTGCAGCAGGTGGACCACTACTTTTATTCCCACCCACAGATGACTTATCACCAGTAGATTTTGGGGTCTTAGCAGAGGAGGGTTTAGGTTTACCCGACTGTGACTGCTTTTGGTACTCCTCAGCTTTCTGAGAGGCCCCCTTTTCTTTGTCCTTGTCCTTCCCACTGGAGTCCTTAGGGGACATCTGGTGGGAGACCCACTTGTCAGCCAGCCTAGCCAGCTTAAAGGGATCCAAAATGTTCTGGTCAGCAACATACTGACACAGCTCCGGTGAACAGGCTTCAGAAAAATGCTCAAAAAACAACGGGTGGGACAATTCAACAAAAGTTTTCACCTTGTAACCATCAATCCACCCCATCATGTTCATGTGCGCAGCACTCACCCAGTCAACCCAAGACACATTCTCTCTTTTCTTAAAATCCCTGAACCTTTTAAGGTATTGGGTAGGTGTCTTGCCAAACTTGGCAATTAAAGCAGACTTCATACACTCATACTGACCCCTGTCTTCCACACTCAGCTTCAGAATACAGTAATACCCAGTCTGAGGCACTCTACTTAGCAAACACTTAGCCCAATCTCTTTTGTCAACATCATGAATTGCACAAGCCATTTCAAATGCTTCAATCCATTGGAGGATATCAGGACCCTCCACAAACACACCAACCAAATCTTTCATAAACTTGGTGGCTGGGGACCTGCCACTCTCAACTGGTTTCACTGAAGTCTCCACTCTAGCTTTCTCTAGCTGGATTCTTTGGTGCTCAGTGTCCCTATCTTTGAGTATCACTTGTTGTGCCAACCCCTCTTTCTTCAACTCAGCTTCGGTTGCCAACTTTTTTGTATTGAAAGGCTAACTGTTCCCGTTGTAGCTCCAATTTTAAAAGTTCAATCTTCAGGGCTTCCCCCTGAAGAGCAGTGTTGGGGTTCGGAACAGAGGTAGCAGGAATGGTGGCATTACCAGAAGCTGATTCAGTAGAATACCCAGGGGGCACTTTTATCTAGGAAGTGGCTCAGCTACCTAGAGGGTTTCAAAATGGCTTTGGCAGTCCTGGCTCCCTGTAGATTATTCTAAACCATTCTTCCAAATGATAGATGGCACATAGGTCACGCACTCCCCCTGCAACATTTCCCCAAATACCTGCTAGCTAAATTCTTTGTGGATGGAAAGTAGTGGCAAGGAGTCAGAATGAAGAGGGTAAAATCAGATTTAAACCACAGCCCTCCAACCCAAGATGGGAGGCCAGAAAAGAAAATGAGAACCTTCAAAATGAGCAAAATGGCATACTCGGATTTCACTGGTTATTTATACATCAGTTTACACTTGTGGTAGGATTGCTTGGACAGAAATGTGTGTGGCTACACTAAAGAGACCGCAAAGCTTACAGGCTACTGAGCAGAGCACTAAAGTAACGTGAAGACATGTTAGAAAATCAATTTTGGGAAGAAAACAATGCACAGGAAAACACACGCGCAGGATTGCCATTTCTTATTTCACACAGGCTTTAAACTGGCAAACAGCTAATAAAATGTGCTTAGCAGTCAAAATTGGAAATTGGTTTCTGTGATGGGAAACAAAGGCATAGAACAGACAGGATACTCAGGGGAAGGGGTGACTCTTTATAGGATGATAGTGTATTTTTTTTTAGGGAAAATGCAAATTGAATTTTAAAGAAAAGCAAAATACACGGGCAAATTCGGTTTTGGTTGCCCAATGACAGGTTCTACTGAGGCTATATTTTAATTACTATATTCTTAAGGAGAGACACTGCACGCAAGGGGTTTAATTCTGAACTTCAACCAGCTTGCACTATGCACCTCCTTATAGTGGAATTAATTAATTATTTCAAATGATACTAGGGACTTACACAGATAACTGAAATGATTATAAAAAGGAATACGCTAACAGATATGGACTAATACAGATTCTTCTAAGGAAAGGGTAAACAGAGGATACTGGCAACTTTGGAAATTACTAGGATTTTTATGGGATTATTATAGGATTTGGATAGGATGCAAGGGTAAAAGAGCGGGATATGCAGTTTTGGGTACTGGGTGTAAGATACTTACAAAGCAGGCTTGAATCTGGTAATTGTGGACAGCCAGCAGGGTATCTGGACAGCAGGATGGGTCAGCTGGGCAAAGGGCCTGGTCACTGGATTCTCCTAAAGGGGATCAGCGGCCTCGCCACTTTCCTCCCTGGATTATTGGGTATGCCTGGATCTGGATGGGTGGTTCTGCCTGGATCTGGATGGTCCTGCCTGGGTCTGGTTTTCAGTTGCTTGTCCCAAGTGTTTCCCTGTCTCCTGCTTATATAGGCAAAATAACATCAGAGAATTTTACAATCTGGGCGGAAGTACTATGGACTTGCCCCTCTACTGGGATAGGCCAGGGTACTGGTGTCCCCACCTCCCTCTGGCCTGATTGGTTCCGAGGAACTGACCTTATTCTGTGTGTTTGATTTTATGACTTCCTTTGACTCCCAAGAGTGACTTTTTACAAAAATAAGTTATGGAGCAAAACTTCTAATCCATCCTAGTCACCATGATAAGAACCAGATATGCAGATTCCATATTTCACAGGGAATCGGACAGTCCTATCGCCAAGTCTGTGTGATTTTGCTTCACTTTTTCACAGTTTTACTACCATTTTTAGGAGACACATAGGACCTCATTACGAGAATCCCGCTAAAAATGGAGTCATTAACGGCATGGAGGGAGTAGCGCGTCCGTGCTCCCTTGACGCCGCTAATAGCAGCTGATTACGAGGGCGCGAGTATGTGCGAATCCCCATGCGGGTAGTGGCTGCATCCATGCTGCAAAAGGCCCTCCAACCCCCTGATAGTGCCATCACGGGACCCGCCGATACCACCTCCACCAAAGAGCAACCCCTTAATAACGACCCGGTAATAACATCATGCTAATACCGGGCTCGTAATACCAGACCCGGAAGTAACGTAATCGCGTCGGAACAGGAAATGCGCCGGCAGCCATCATTAAAAACACCATCCATTTTAATCCACCCAATCTAGCAGGGATACAGAGGAGAGAGCAGGGCCATACCACCCAGAATGCCGAAGGCTACCCTCAAGACAATCCCCCGCCTGTGCAAAAGCGCTTCTCCGATGAAGAGCTAAACATGTTGGCTGATACCCTTGCAGCCCATGGAGATGAGGTTTTTGAAAACAACCTCAAAAGGAAAGTTCAGTTAAGAAAGAAAGAAATCTGGGAGGACGTTGCGCGCAAGGTGTCAGCGGTTGGCAACACCCCCGCACAGTCAAAGCTTGTAAAAAACTATGGGACGACCTACGTCTCCGGTTCTGGAACATCCTGGCCTCCAATCGCAGTCAAACCTATGTGCTGGGAAGAGACCATAGAGGGCTTTGGCAAAATGGATACGGGTGCCGCGACATCGGGAGATGGAGGTGAGTGACATTGCAAACCCCAGTAGGCCAAACCATGACATAGTACAACTGACCTGAAAGTGAGCCAAGCCAATGCATGGCCCATCATACACACATATACAGATCCATGTGCAGATGGAGGCCCAAACCCTTGCACAATGAAATGCATGCTTTGTGCCAATCACATTACCAACAGACAACCAACACACAGTGACCATTTGCATGTCATACATCACACAAACCTCAATACAATGGCATGCCACCAGTGCCGAATGGAGACACCACGGCTTATACCAATATGACCCCCCCTTGAAAGTACCCTATGTGACACACCTATAAGAATGCAATGCATGCGAAATGAAATACTGTACAGCACCAACTAATGTATTGTGCATGTAACACCTTCACTGATGCCCTGCATCTCTTGTTCCCCCACAGGCACTGATGCAGAAGGTGAAGGGCAGGACCCTGCCCCAAGGCCATCAACATTTAGGGCCAGACCACAGGGCACTGGGCATTCCACGTCCGGGGCAGCACCGTGGCCAAGAGTACAACCCAGGCCACCTGTCCAGGCCAGGCAAGCTGCTGGGGAGACAACAGCAGCGGACGAGACTGTGAATACTGTGCTGGCAACAACAGCTGAAGACGAGGCTGATGGCACGCAGTCCGCTGCCACAAGTTTAGTGGGTGAGGCAGCAGCCACAGCCACACTCAGTGATGTGGATGTTCAAGCGGAGGAGTATGAGGACTTAGACGGCACAATACATGTCGAATGACCCCACACGCCAAGCCCCGCACACACCCCCCAAAACACCACTCAGGGCACACTGTCCAGCCCCATGCAGGACCCAGCAGTCCAACTGCACAGTCCACAAATTACAAGCACCCCATAGGCCAGCCCTGCAATGGCCCATCCAGCCGCAGTACCCTCAACCTCCACTGCCCCCACTGACATGGAGGCAGAGCTGTCAAGGGTAGAGGCCCGCCAGGACTTGATGATCGAGCTGGTGCACCAGTATGTGGCCAAGGGCAAGGAAACATGTCGTGAGATCCGGTAGGCGAATGTAGGAACAATTGGGGCCATCAATGCAAGTGCCATTATGATACGTGACAGCACCAACAACCGGCACCGGCATCGCAAAACCCATCCGCATCTACCCCGTCGTCCACACCTGCAAGCTCCACTCCCTCGAGCACTGTGTGGATGACAAGGCGCAGTGCAAGGCAGACTGAAATGCTGCCCCCCAACTCAAAAAAAGTCCGGAAATAGCCGGCCAAACCACATCGTGTGTGAGATGACAATGGGTGAGGTTGGAGGTGGTGTTGGTGGTGTTGAGGGGATTAAGGGGGTGTTTGGGGGTTATAGGTTGTTTGGCGGGTATGGGTTGTTTGGGCGGTATGGGCTGTTTGGGGGGTATGGGTTGTTTGGGGGGGTATGGGGTGTTTGGGTCTTTTTGGAGGAGGGGGGATGGCATGTGAGTGGTGGAGGGATGCATCACTATGTTGTTATTTTACTTAATACACCAGTTGTGTTCCAAATCATTTAATGCCTGGACATTTTTCATTTTCTGTGTGTTCATTCTATTCATTGTAGCGCACAGTGCCCAACTCCCCACACACCCTGTGTCCATGTCCACATGGTCCCAGTGCTCAGTGTAGTACTGACACATAACCATCAACGTCCCTGTGGTTCAGAAGTAATCGTCAATCAGTGATTGGCGTACAGCACACTCATCTTGTGCATCATGTGCTGCCGGGGGTGCTGCTTCTCCTCCATCATCATCATCATCCTCATCATCCTCATCCGGTGCATGCATGTCAATGTCAGGTGGCAGTGGTACGTTTCTCTGGATGCACATGTTGTGCAGCATGACAAAGACCATGGTGATCTTTGCCACCTTCACAGGCCATAAAGGAGTGCTCCGCCAGACCTGCTTAGGCAGCGGAACCGTGCCTTCAATAGGCCAAAGGTCTGCTCAATCACAACACGGGTACGGGTATGAAACCGATTGTACTCCTCTTCGTGCCTGTTGCGTGGGTTCCGCACAGGGGTAAGTAGCCATGGCTTCAAGGGATAGCCTCCATCCCCTGCATGGGATGGGAGCACAAAGAGGGATGTGTGAGTGAAACTGAGCTGACACCTTTAGGATTAACGTTCATGTCTGCAGCTATTTGGTGTTGACAAGCACATGTCACTTGGTGTATGCACACAGCTTAATTTGATGCATTGTGTACTGCACAATGATCTAAAAGTGTGGATTGCATTGTACTGATGATGCAGAGTGTTCACTTGCATGCTGATGTGGATGTACTGTGGATGCGGAACAATGTCTTGCCACCCAATATTGCAGTGTATGCCACTCTGAACCTAAGCACACTAACGGCATTGGCACAGCTGTACTCATGATTAGTCATGCCTCACTTGACATACCCATGGTGTCCTGCTTGTGCGTATGGCATGTTGTCATTGATGAGCAGTATTGGTCTTATGTATGGCATTGATGTGTCATGTTCAGGTTGGGATGTTCAGGACAACAGTGTTTAGCTCTGAGTGCATTGTCTACTCACTGCCCAATCCGACCCAGGTGGAGTATGCACCCCCCCAACCCCACCCAGGTGGAGTATGCATTCCCCCCAATCCCACCCAGGTGGAGTTTGCATCCCCCCACCTCACAACCCCAATGCACCACCATGGCCCATTCAGACAATTTACTGAGCAGCCAGGCACGTCATCCGGCATGTCGCTCCATGTAGCTGGGTAGCGTGGAGTTACGCAGCCCCATGGCATCATGTGTAGGTCCGGGATATTAGGCGCAGCAATGTGTGATGATGTTTCTGGAGTCACATATCATCTGCACATTGATGGAGTGGTATTGCTTGTGATTGCGGTACACCGCCTCTATGGCATGAGGGACCACCAATTCTACATAAGTGCAGGCGAGGGCACCGACGCAATCGGGCATGCCTGCCAGTGCATGGAAGCCTACTTTGGTGTCAGTGAGCTCTTGGCCAGTCCGTGGTAGGGAAATGTGGATGCTTGCATGCTTCAGGAGGGCATCAAGCACTTGGATCAGAATGCGGGAAAAGAGTGGTTGTGATATGCCATGCAGCTGCCCCACTATGTGCTGGTAGGTGCCTGTGGCCAGGAAGTGGAGTACAGACACCACCTTTAGTAGTGGAGGGATGGCAGTGCGTATTTCTATGAGGCTGACAATGTCGTTGTTTATCATGTCCACTATGATGGTGATGCTGTCCCAGTCCAACCGGTACAGGGTGTGGATCTGCTCAGGGGTTAGATTGAATGGACTGGGTCTGATGCAAGGGATTGGTGGCTGCCTACGTGGTACCACTGGTTGCACTGGTGGAACTTGTTGGGCCTGTCTCACCCACATTCTCCTCCTGCAACGGGTGTATTGAACTGTTAAATAGTACAAAGTGCTAATATCCTCCACCTCAAACACACCCTCTCCCCCTCCAGCTCCCCCCACAACTACCCCACACATCCTCTCCACCCTCCCCCTCCCCCCACAACTTCCCTACACACACTCTCCCCCTCCCCCACAACTACCCCACACACCCTCTCCCCCCCCACAACTACCCCACACATGGTGACCAATCAAATGCTGCAGGTTACTTCGTCAATTGCCTTTATCAGGCTGCCCCATCTACTTCTGTCCACTTCCGGCACCTGCAAAGGGGGCTGGTCTGAGTTGAGCTACATGATGACAGCATGCCCGCTAGCTCCTGTCTCGGTGCAGGATGCTCTGCCTCCATGGCATCTGCTATGTGGCAAAGGACCTGCCTCAGAGCAGACACCTCCTCACAGATACACGCGGTACTGGCCTCAATTGCCTGTCTCAGGGATGCAGTGTTGTCCCGCCCTACTGCCTTGCCTGGGCACCATCAGAAACAAACTGCCTGACTAGGGCTGTCAGCTCTTCCTGACGCTGCACCATATGTTCCATTTGCTGCACCCCATCCCGGACACCAGTGGAGGTGGATGCTGCATGTGTCACATATGCAAATGCGTGTATATGCCCTGTGGGGCTCATGCTCCCTTGACCTGGCTCCCCTCCAGACTGCTCCTGTGTGCTGTCATAGGTGGAGTACAATGGTGTGACCTGCGGTGATGCTGGGGGACTGGGTGTGGCAGGTATGTCTGACATCTCATCCTCAACAGGGACACACACCTGGCCTTGGCTCTACACATCCTCGTCTGTCTGGGATGCCGTGGCTGCCGCCTCCCCAAAAGAGCTGTTCACAGCTGAGGGGCCCCATCGGCCACTATCTCCTGTGCAGGCGACACAGATGCTGTGGGGACTGTAGCTGTAGTAGTGGCCCTTAACCTCACCAGTGATGTGGCCTCCTCTGGTGCCTTCCCCTTCTGTGCCAGTCGTGGCTTGCCTGGACCTTGTGATGTTGAAGGCCCTCTTCCGGAGAGTTGTTGCCTGTGCTGCTGAGTCCCAGGCCTCGCTGTCAGGATCTGAGCCTGTGGGGGACCGAGAGAGGGACGGCATCTGTGATGGTTCTACAAGCATCATTCAAACATTGGTATTATTGCTGTTCTAGACATTAGAGGGGAATAGGTACTGGACTTTTCACAATCATGTTGCTTGCTATATGGCTGGAGCATGCAGGCATCCGTCAGGGTCACACATGTTTGAGGTGGTGTATGCTGTGTGACATGCATTTCTGTTGTGGACTACGTACAGTGTGACTAATGCCGTTTCCATGTTTGTGGGGTGTTTGTCAGGTATGACATTGGCATGCTGCATGCATGTGGATGTGTCAGTGCTGAGGACGGCATCTAGGCAGGATGTGTGCATGTGTCTGTATTGGCCCATGCATTGCCTCATAGCACGGCCAAATTGGTGGTCTATCATCATACAATGCATTACAGTGTTTTCTTAGGGCACTCACCTCCATCTGCATATGATGTGGCGCCACGTTCCATCTCCCCAACACCTTCAATTACCTCGATGCCAATGGTGGTGGCGCAGATTTCCTCCCACTGGCTTAGTTTGATAGGGGAGCTAGGGCCACCACCAGTAGCCAGGCTTTGGCTCCGGTTGGCCGACATTATGTTTTGGACTCTGAGGCGCAGGTCGTCCCATCTCTTGTGCACGTCTTTAACTCTGCGGGGGGTGTTCCCGGCTGCACTCACTTTTTGGGCAACAAGTTGCCAGATCTCTTTTTTTTCAATCTGTACTTCTCGCTTGAGGTTGTTGGCAAAGACAACCTCAGCATTTTCTGCCAGTGTCTCAGCGAGCATTGTTAGCTTGTCCTCCGTGAAGCGCTCTTTGCGCTGCTGTGCTGCGCCTTTTTTGACTGGCTTTGTCATGATGCTGTTGGTGATATATTTCTGCTTTCGCAATGGGGCTCCAGGTCCTGTGTAGTGAGGATAGCAATGGATTGTGTTTTTCAAGATGGCCGCCATGCCCTTTCCTGTTCCGGCGCGATGATGCTACTTCCGGTTCCGCTTATTAGCGGGCACCGCTATTAATGGGCACCGCTAATAGCGGTGGCCGTTAATAGCAGTGCCTGCTAATGCCGTATCCATTGATGCGGTCATGTTATTTAGGGGTGGACTGCGGCGGTAGTGCAGTCTGCGCTTTCCATGATGCCGCTAAGGGGCATTTTTGGGACTTTTGCGGCATGTCAGTACTGTCGATACCTGCATGCAGCTACGCTCGTGCCCGCGTACTCGTAATAGACCACTGTTAGCGGCCCTTTCCTACACAGACACCGTATTTGCTCCATGCCTATAAAAACTGTTTTTTACCTCCTAACTCGTAATTACCCATGACTCTGAACGTAGAAACAATCAGAACCATCAGAGGTAGTCGGGAGGCAGGGAACAACTGACAGCTTAGGGAGCTGCCTTAGACTGTCTCTCCCCCTGCCCTACCTGTTAGGGAGAATTCTCTGTTTAGGCTGAATTTCCTAACCTAGTGAGTCCCCCAGCAGCTTTGCTGGATTTCTGGAGTTTGTTTTTTTCATCCTGCCAAGAGTGAGACTCTTTTCCTCCCACTCTTGGGCATGAATGTGGTTGATTTCTTTGAATGTCAATGTGTTCTATGGTCTATGGGGTCTTTTACTCCATAGGGCCTCATGTGTTTTGCTATGTGTGTTACACCGCACCCTCCGTGCCGTAACACTGGGGTGTCCTAGAGGATCCCCACCATAGACTCCATACCCTGGGACTGACTACTGTATCCCAGGGCATGTAAAGTCACCATTGGCTTTACTAGACCTAAATTTACTAACAGAACTAGTACAAACCATCCTATTGTGGACATACTGGTAGGGGTAATTCGATTACCCCTGGGTCTGTTGTTCGAGGGGGCACTGTCCCGTCCCCCTCGGCGAGTTTTGGCTGGTGGCAGTAGATACTACTTTTTATATTCGACCGCAAATATATTCCTATGGGATTCTTCCCATTGTTGGAGGCTAATACTTTTTCACATTAGTCTCTAACATACCGCCGGTTTATTTGTCTTAAATAAATCCACCGGTTGGTATTTTCTGCCAGAACTCAGTTTTTAAAATGGCGTATATGTTCGCCCCTGTAACTCCAAACCAAAGGTTGAGCCCTTTGTTCCACTTTTGTCGGTCTTCTGCACAGAAGCCCTCCAGAGTGGTGCCATTCTGTCTGGGTACCACAGCGGGTGTGGGAGGGGGTTTAGGCACCCTGGACTGAGTTGCCTTGCCAACTCAAGTCGCACTCTGGTGTGATTGCCCCGAGTGGTGAGCCGCCCCGCTCACCACTTAGCATGTTTGATTGACAGCTAGGCTGAATAAATGGGGGTTTTCTGCATAAAAGCAGGGCTTTTGGGACTGGTACTTCAGAAGTCGCCACAGGACCTAAGAATCCGAACCGACTCACCACTTCCCAACGACAGAGGAGATCTCCCTGCTGGAGAGTCTTCTTCAGCTGACTGGTGGGAACAACCAGTCCCTTGCTTTTTCTTCGCTTCAAGGACGTCTAGTGGTCGAATTGCCCGTGCTGAGCACCCCAGCAACTGGATAGCCACTAACCACTGTACCACAACCAAAAGTAGGTGCCTTGTGACGGAGCCCTCCGCGGCCGGTCTCTTCCCTGGTGGTGCAACGATCTTCAACTTTTCCTCGACGACGGGATCCTCTCATCTTCTGGCAAAGCCCCGACTTGCATCCACCACCAGGAACAACTGCCCCCGCCGGAGCTGTCTCTTCACTCTCAAGGTACTGTGACCGCTTGGCTTCCCTTGAAACGGTTAGTGTGAGGTGTCTTAAATCTTTACCTTTCCACTGGGTCGCCTCCAGACCTTCTTAAACGTTTGTTCTAAACTGGGCCAACCTTTCTGTGACATTTCGCTACAAAGAGTTGAAGTGCATTTCCACTGTGGTACTTTTGGGACATATCGCCTTGCCTCTCTCCGAGCGGGCCTGGCCTCTGAACTTTGTGATTTACAGTAGACCCTGCCTTGCTCGCCTTGCATTTGTTTCGTAAAAGTGTTGGTACTGAGTTGGTTTCATACCCTGCCTTTTTCTCTCCCTTTCTAACGAATACTAGAGTGCCATCTAGGTTAAAGCATTCACCTCTGTCTGCAAATAAGTGGTGCCGTTGAACCTAGACTTGTCGAAATATTGTTCTGGGATTGATATATACTTATAGTAACTGTGATTGAAGTTGTTAGCCATATTAGTGCCAGTGTGTTTTCCATAGATGTGTTTTTAAATAAATAATTATATATCTTTACACCCAAGCTCTGATCAGTGTCTGCTTGTTCTACTGTGTAAATTGCCCTATCCTGTATACTCCCAATACGGCCTAACTCGTCTTGAGAGAAGTCTGACTGCTCAGCCACGGCTACCAGGTAAATCTGGGTGGTACAGACTGCTACCAATTGGGTTTACTGCTAACTCCTGTAGACTTAAACTTTTTGCAGTGGTCCCAGAGGGAACTGCACATATTTCTGCCTAACACTGGTGTACAGCGGTGGGATTCGTATCGAGTATACAGTTTAGAGTGCTTTTCAACACTTTAGGATAACTAACCACAAAGCTTAGCACTAAAAAGCAACTTTCTAAAAACATGTCTACTATGGAAGTTGACAGTCAGGAGTCCTTGTCAGGAAAAAATACTGAGAGTTTGAGAGCTCTCTGTAGACAAGAGAATCTTTCTGTAAAAGGCAAGAAAATAGAACTGATAGCGAGATTGCTGGAAAACCAAAGTCTGGGTACTGGTTCAGAGGAACCAACTTCTCCAGCAAATGTAGATAACAGTAATGGTGTTGATCTAAATCAAAGTTCTGATGATAGTGATGAAGAGGCTGAAGAGGAAGGAGAGGCTAATGAAACTGTCTCCCCTGCTCCTCTGTCTGCCTTACCAGCTGTACCTACTGGGCCTATATCAGGTCCCACACTAAGTCCTCAAGTCCTTGAACTAGAAAAAATGAAATTAGACTTGGAATTCAGAAAGATTACTGCTCAAACTGAACAGAAACACCAAGAAATGCAACAAATTCTTAGGCTCAGAGAAATGGAGCTCAAGCATGAGTTAGAAATGAAAAAGTTGTCTGTCAAAACTGCTTCTGTCTCTGGCTCCTCTAGAAGTTCCAGTCCCAAAAGACCCCGGATGCCTAAGGAATTAATTGGTATGTATGAACCAAAGTTGGATGTGTTGGATTGGCTGAGCTTGTTTGAGTACAATCATGGGCTCCAGAACATCACAGGTAATGAGCTACTTACCTGGTTGTTCTCTAGGCTCCCCCCTGTTGCGTGGTAATGGAGTTGGGGGAGGAGGATAGGAAAGAGTATGAAAGTGTGAAACTAGCTTTGAAAGTTAGATTTGGGAAGACCCCTTCCCAGTATCTTAAGAGGTTTAGATCCCTCAAAAAGCATGATGGTACCCCTTGGGCTACCTGGGTGAGTGAAGGGTTGTAAAACTTAGAGGGATGGATTAAGGGTTACAAGGTGAACAACTATGAGGGTATGAAGAATCTTTTTATGTTGGAGTCTATTTATGATGCCTGTTCTCCTGAGCTCAGACAGCACTTGGCTGATTCGAAGGAATTGGATTCCAGGAAGCTAGCTAAGGCTGCTGGGGCAACTCAGAAAAAGGATGAGGGAAAACAGCCTAAACAACACTCAAAAGAGAATTCTAATAACTCAAATTCCAAAGAGGGCCCCAAACAAAACCATAAGGGTAAGCCACAAGGAAAACCACAGCAGAATAGTGTACCTTCTGGTGCCGAACCAGAGGGAGGCCAGAACAAGCCACCATTCCAGAAAGCATTCGGAAAATGCTTTGTTTGTGGCTCTACTGACCATGTGAAAGGAGATCCCAGATGCAAGGGTAAACCTTCAGGTGTCCAGCTTGTCTCCTTAGCCTTCGCTCCAGAGGAGGAAGCCCAAATGGCAAGTGGAAACTTTCTACTGCTGGCTGATGAACCCATTGGATTCTCAGCCAGTGTTTCTTTAGTGTCTCTGGGTTTGTGGGAACAACAGAATTTAGATGTCTATAATTATTTCCCAGATAATACTAAAGAGTATTATAAGAACAGTGTCCAGGTTAATGGCCAGGAAACTCCTGCCATTAGGGACACTGGAGCCAGCATAACTGTGGTGGATAAATCTTTTTTTCAGGCTGAGGATGTTGCTAAGGCACCTAAACGCCTCACCAAGTTAGCTGGAGGGCCTGTGCAGATGCTTCCCCAATTACCAGTTCTCATCCAGTGTAATGACATTACTGTGAAGATACCTGTCAGCATACAAAGTGAGGTACCAGGACGAGTTCTGTTGGGTAACAATTTAAAAACTCTCGGAGTTGTGTCTCATACCCCCAGACCTCCTAGTAAACGGTTACAGGAGCTAACCAGACCTGCAAGGGAGAGAACCATGAGAGGTACTCCCCAGGAGATGATGAAGAAGGATATCACTCCTGCTCCACTGGAATTGTCAGCTGCTGTCTCAAAGAAATCAGAAGCGAAAGGGAAACCTAAAACTTCTATACCGAAACCAGCAGCCAGCACTTCAGTGCAGCCAACAAGGACATCCCCTCGGTTGTCCAAAGTTACACCAGTAACTCCCCCTCCAGCTGAGGCTGAGAGGGTGGTACTACACTGTGTGGTAGAATTAGACTCTGAGGTAGAGCTAATGGAAGGCCAGGAACTCATGGATCCATCCTGAGCTGCAGTCTTTACTGGCAGAAGGTGGACCCAACAGGGCAGACTTCAGTAAGGGACAGAGAGACAGAGAGAATGTCCAACTCTGGAAGGTCTTCGCCACCAGGCAGAAGCTCAGGCTGAAGGGCAAGAGCCTGGGAAATACAGGTTGCACTGGGAAGATGGCCTCTTCTACAGTGAACTGACCGACTCTGAACCTGGAGACTACAAACGACTTGTAGTACCCCAAGAGAACAGACAACAGTTCTTGCAGTTAGCCCACGAGATTCCTTTGGCTGGTCACTTGAGTTTCAAGAAGACTAAGGTAAGGCTCTCTCTCTACTTTTATTGGCCAAAGATGGGGGCCGAAGTAGAAAAACACTGCAGGAGCTGCCACACCTGCCAGACCTCTGGTAAGGTTGGCTCCAAGAATGTGGCACCTTTAGTGCCTTTCCCAGTTGTGGGAGTCCCATTTGAGAGAGTAGGGATTGACATAGTTGGTCCCCTTGATCCTCCAACCTCCTCAGCCAACAGGTTTATACTTGTTGTAGTAGACCATGCTACTAGGTATCCTGAGGCAATTCCTATGAGGACTGTTACAGCTCCGGCTGTGGCTAAGGCCCTCGTTGGTATTTTTACCAGAGTCGGTTTTCCCAAGGAAGTAATCTCTGACAGGGGGTCAAACTTTATGTCCCACTACATGAAAGCCATGTGGAAAATCTGTGGGGTTACTTACAAGTTCTCAACAGCTTACCACTCACAAACCAATGGATTGGTAGAAAGGTTCAACCGAACCATGAAGAGCATGATAGGTGCTTTAGAGGAACCCCTTAATGAAAGTGGGATCTTCTACTGCCATGCCTTCTCTTTGCTTATAGAGAAGTCCCTCAGGAGGGAGTAGGTTATTCTCCCTTTGAGCTTCTCTATGGTCATCCCGTCAGAGGTCCATTGGCCCTGATTAAGGAGGGGTTGGAGAGTGCCCCTTCCCCCGAGCCAGTCAGATTGACTGACTACATGATAGGTCTCCGGAGGAGAATGTCACACATGATGGCGGAAGCAAGTGATCACTTGAAAGCTGGACAAGCATTGGTCAAGCACTGGCATGATCAAAAGGCTAACATGGTTGAGTTCACTCAAGACCAGGTAGTTCTCGTTATGATCCCAACAAGTCAGAGGGCCTTGCAAGACAAATGGATGGGACCCTTCAGAGTTGTGGGTAAACTTGGAGAGGTCAACTATCTGGTGGACTTGGGCAATCCCAAGGAGGCTCCAACAGTCTTCCACACCAACAGACTCACAGCGTATGTCTCGAGACCTGATGTAGGCGCGTTGCTTCTAGCATCATCAGAGGAAGAAGAAGAGAGTGAAGCTCTTCCGGATCTCCTCAGAGGCTTCCCTTTAGACAAAGAAATTGAAGGAGTAAATCTCTCTTCAAATCTGACACCTGAGCAAAAAGAAGAGTGCAAATCTATGTTGAATCAGTTTGCCTCTCTGTTCTCACTTTCACCAGCCTTAAACCCTTGGGGCCAGCATGACATACTCACTGGTGACTGCCAGTCAAAAGCAGAGGATACAGAATGTCAGAAAGTGTAAGAACCCACATCAAAGGTGAGGTCAGCAAGATGCTTGATCTCGGGGTAATAGAGCCCTCTACTAGTCCATGGTCTAGCCCAGTTGTGTTAGTACCAAAGGCAGGATCAAAAGAACTTAGATTCTGTGTGGACTACCAAGCACTTAATGCAGTCACTAAGACTGATGCCCACCCTTTGCCAAGAACAGATGAGTTGGTGGATAGACTTGGTTCAGCCCAGTTCCTCAGCACATTTGACTTGACGTCAGGCTATTGGCAAATAGCCCTGACAGACCATGCCAAGGAGAAAACTGCATTTTCTACCCCAGCTGGCATATACCAGTTTAAGGTAATGCCTTTTGGATTGAAAAATGCACCTGCTACATTTCAACAGATGGTAAACCAGGTTCTGAATGGGATGGAGGACTTCTGCATGGCATACTTGGATGACATAGCAGTGTTCAGCAATTCCTGGGAAGAATATGTAACCCACCTAAGAGATGTTTTGCAGGCTCTTGGACAAGCTAATTTGACCATAAAGGCGAGTAAATGCCAAATTGAACAGAGTAAGGTAGTCTATCTTGGACATGAGGTAGGAGGTGGAGAAATAAGGCCTTTGCTCAGTAAGATTGAAGCTGTGCAAAATTGGACAACACCTACTACTCAGACCCAGGTGAGAGACTTTTTAGGTCTCACTGGGTATTACAGGAATTTCATTGAGAACTATGGGACCATAACTTCTCCTCTGAATGTCATCTCCTCTCCAAAATTCCCTAAGAAGGTTAGATGGAACGAGGAGTGCAATCAGGCCTTTGAAAACCTGAAAAAGGGTCTTTGCCAAGCCCCAGTACTCAGAGCTCCTGATTACCACCAAACTTTCATTGTGCAGACAGATGCTTCAAATGTAGGAATAGGTGCAGTACTCAGTCAACTGGATGGGAAGGGTAGGGAACACCCCGTTTGCTTCATCAGCAGCAAGCTGAAGGATCCTGAAACAAGGTGGGCAACAATCGAAAGAGAATGCTTTGCTACCGTGTGGGCTCTGAAGAAGTTTAGGCCATACTTGTATGGTTCTACTTTTGTCATTCAGACTGACCACCATTCCTTGAGATGGTTAATGCAAATGAAAGGGGAAAACCCAAAACTACTGAGATGGTCAATCTGCCTGCAAGGGTTTGATTTCACCATTGAGCACAGGTCAGGGTGTCACCACCAAAATGCTGATGGTCTCTCTAGGATGTACATCATCGACTAGAGGTATGAGATTCATCCAGGAGTGGATTAAATCCTCCTGTCCCTTAGTCTGGGGAGGGGGGGCGAGTGCTAGGGAGAATTCTCTGTTTAGGCTGAATTTCCTAACCTAGTGAGTCCCCCAGCAGCTTTGCAGGATTTCTGGAGTTTGTTTTTTTCATCCTGCCAAAAGTGAGACACTTTTCCTCCCACTCTTGGACATGAATGTGGTTGATTTCTTTGAATGTCAATGTGTTCTATGGGCTATGGGGTCTTTTACTCCATAGGGCCTCATGTGTTTTGCTATGTGTGTTACACCGCACCCTCCGTGCCGTAACACTGGGGTGTCCTAGAGGATCCCCACCATAGACTCCATACCCTGGGACTGACTACTGTCTCCCAGGGCATGTAAAGTCACCATTGGCTTTACTAGACCTAAATTTACTAACAGAACTAGTACAAACCATCCTATTGTGGACGTACTGGTAGGGGTAATTCGATTACCTCTGGGTCTGTTGTCCGAGGGGGCACTGTCCCATCCCCCTCGTCGAGTTTTGGCTGGTGGCAGTGGATACTACTTTTTATATTCGACCGCAAATACATTCTTATGGGAATCTTCCCATTGTTGGAGGCTAATACTTTTTCACATTAGTCTCTAACATACCGCCGGTTTATTTGTCTGAAATAAATCCACCGGTTGGTATTTTCTGCCAGAACTCAGTTTTTAAAATGGCATATGTGTTCGCCTCTGTAACTCCGAACCAAAGGTTGAGCCCTTTGTTCCACTTTTGGCGGGCTTCTGCACAGAAGCCCTCCAGAGTGGTGCATTCTGTCTGGGTACCACAGGGGTGTGGGAGGGGGTTTAGGCACCCTGGACTGAGTTGCCTTGCCAACTCAAGTCGCACTCTGGTGTGATTGGCCCGAGTGGTGAGCCTCCCCGCTCACCACTTAGCATGTTTGATTGACAGCTAGGCTGAATGAATGGGGGTTTTCTGCATAAAAGCAGGGCTTTTTGGACTGGAACTTCAGAAGTCGCCACAGGACCTAAGAATCCGACGAGGGTAAAGATGAGCCGACCTGCAACGACGACACCTCCGGTGGAGCCCGGCTGAACCGACTCACCACTTCTCAACGACAGAGGAGATCTCCCTGCTGGAGAGTCTTCTTCAGCTGACTGGTGGGAACAACCAGTCCCTTGCTTTTTCTTCGCTTCCAGGATGTCTAGTGGTCAAATTGCCCGTGCTGAGCACCCTGGCAACCGGATAGCCAATAACCACTGTACCGCAACCAAAAGGTGGTGCCTTGTGACGGAGCCCTCCGCGGCCGGTCTCTTCCCTGGTGGTGCAACGATCTTCAACTTTTCCTCGACGACGGGATCCTCTCATCTTCTGGCAAAGCCCCGACTTGCATCCACCACCACGAACAACTGCCCCTGCCGGAGCTGTCTCCTCACTCTCAAGGTACTGTGTCCGCCGGGCTTCCCTTGAAACGGTTAGTGTGAGGTGTCTTAAATCTTTACCTTTCCACTGGGTCGCCTCCAGACCTTCTTAAACGTTTGTTCTAAACTGGGCCAACCTTTCTGTGACATTTCGCTACAAAGACTTGAAGTGCATTTCCACTGTGGTACTTTTGGGACATATCGCCTTGCCTCTCTCCGAGCGGGCCTGGCCTCTGAACTTTGTGATTTACAGTAGACCCTGCCTTGCTCGCCTTGCATTTGTTTCGTAAAAGTGTTGGTACTGAGTTGGTTTCATACCCTGCCTTTTTCTCTCCCTTTCTAACGAATACTAGAGTGCCATCTAGGTTAAAGCATTCACCTCTGTCTGCAAATAAGTGGTGCCGTTGAACCTAGACTTGTCGAAATATTGTTTTGAGATTGATATATACTTATAGTAACTGTGATTGAAGTTGTTTGCCATATTAGTGCCAGTGTGTTTTCCATAGATGTGTTTTTAAATAAATAATTATATATCTTTACACCCAAGCTCTGATCAGTGTCTGCTTGTTCTACTGTGTAAATTGCCCTATCCTGTATACACCAAATACGGCCTAACTCGTCTTGAGAGAAATCGGACTGCTCAGCCACGGCTACCAGGTAAATCTGGGTGGTACAGACTGCTACCAATTGGGTTTACTGCTAACTCCTGTAGACTTAAACTTTTTGCAGTGGTCCCAGAGGGAACTGCACAGGTTTCTGCCTAACACTACCTGAAGAGTATGGTTAGAGAGAGCTCTTCCATTTGTGCAGTTCTGAGTAGAAACTTCACGTCGGAGAGAACAAAAGAAGCAGGCCGTGAGATATGGCGCCTTTAAATGGAAAGCACAGTGCACAATGCAAAATGTTTGAGGACATATTTCGGTGTCCTTGATTCCTCATGTTAATCAAGTGTCAGACAAAGGTCTTACCCACAATCAGCCTCATTCAGTGGTCCCTTCAGTAAGGTAATCTGAAGACCACCTGGGCGGCGAACACCAGTGCGGAAAACACTGCGCCCTTACCGTGGGCTCCACCCAGTGGGCCGCTGCCTGTGCTTTACAAGCCGGGGGCGCAGTTTCCTTAGGGAGATTCACACTCTACCTTCTCCTTCCAAGGCAACAAGGTAAACATACACCCTTATCTCTGGCTTCACCCTGCAGGCCGCTGCCTCTGCTTTTCAAGCCGGGGTGCGCGGCTTAGCAAACAGCATGGGATCTTTAGCGGGATTCACACTCTCCCTTTGCCATCCAAGACAACCAGGCAAACACTGCGCCCTTACCGCAGGCTTCACTATGCGGGCCGCTGTCTCTGCTTTTCAACCCGTTGCAGGATTCACACTCTCCCTTTTCCTTGCAAGGCAAAACCAGATGCTTTTAATCCTGCAGTATATGGGCTCTGCTCACAGTGCTGCACTCCTAGCAACACCTAATAATATTAGGCAGAAATAGGATCTGAAATGCCAATTGTACTGCTTTACATAATTCAACACAGCCTAACCCCAAAAAACAAATGAAGGAAGAGTCTGTACGGCACCAAGGTTGCTGCACAGACCCTTTGATAGACACCTTTCTCTCGCTGTGACCTACTATATATGCAGCACAGGGTCTTATGCTAATCCAACCGAGTGGTATAGTGATGTGTCTCCCGCTTCAACGTATTCAATGGTCACAGGGTTAAGGTGGATGACTCATGTGTAATTCTGTGCTTTTAACATGTAGGGCTCATTCTTCAGTTCCTATATTCAGGTCACACAAAAGCCTTAAGTACATGTAAGACAAAAAGGCACCCACTGGACACCCCATTCATCCCAACTCAGCCCGCCATTGACATTTAAATAGAATATTCATTCAAAGCACCCCCCCAACATTCTCTGAGCTGCACATGCACACAGCAGTCATGAACATTTGACTCTCAATCACCATTGCCAGCAGGACAGGCAAACAGGACACAACACGTCGCTGCTCATAATATCTGTGGTGATGGATGGTGGGATATCTGTATAGCTTGTTTGTACCCCTCGAAATACAACTATCATTGTACCCTGTTCACAGACAATCACTTTAAATAACATGATACACAGAATGTCTTGGTTATATAGTAGTGCTGTTTTCCTACTTAGTGAAGTACGGTATGTTACCAAAAGTCTTCCAATATCATCTGTTAATAGGATAATAGGTTATTGAACATTTTTCGGGCCTGTGCTTTTCAGACATTCTTCAGGATCACTTTGTTTTGTATCTACATATTTATGTAGTATAGATTTCTTTGGTACACACCCTTTCTGCATTTTGTCCTAAATATCTGATTCACCTGACTTTACCTTGATGGATCATTATCCAGTGTCTCATCGGGGTGCAAATGTATGTGCCGCTGGAAGACCATTGTCCTTTTAAGATAGGGTGTATCAAAGGCTTCTGTGTGATTTGCTAGTTGATTTGAGAGTGAAATGTGTCACTTTAGTGGGGAACAGTCTGGTGTATACCAGTGTTCCATGGGGTATCCATACTTGGAACCCCTGTGTAAATCTAGTGCTTATCCCAGCAGCCAAATGCTGTTTCCTTCAAGAGTGAGTGGGACATGTCGAAAATATATATGGTCATGTCTGGTTTAGAAGAGATTAGTTGGCAGATCCTTTCTTAGATCTGGGCAGATATTTGAATAGTGTCTATATATGCTGCAAGAATCTCCCTCAGAGAACTGGAAGATGGCCAAGAAAGTTGAGATTGGTGACCAACAGTGATTTGCTGGACACACATATAGGTTCACTGAACACAAACCTAGGATTGGGTGCTAAGTTGTCACTCAGCTTCCAAGATTCTTATTTAACTCAAATATCTCCACCCCGACCTTGTCTAGCAACAGGAATCAAACCTGGTGATAAGTTGTCGAATAGTTGAAGAAAATGGCAACCCAACACTAATCTTGAGTTAGTGCTGCAGGCATGCTTTTTTCCAAGACTAATGTATGAGGTAAAACTTTGCCAGTGTGCGAACACACTAGCCTTCCAGTGACAAAAGGGAGGCCAGTTGGGATGCTCTTCCCCACTAAGTTACAAGCTATGGATATCCTCTTCCCTTAGCTACCTGGATGTAACCCCTGGATCCCAACCAGAGCAAAATAGCCATAATGGAACAATGATAGGCAGCAGAGTTTCTAACCTGAAGTTGTGACAGTCTTTCTGAGAGGGCTGCAAAGATTTTCTGTTCTGGTTCCAGTCCCTTCAAAATCCTCGTGGACCAACGCAACATCAAAAGGAAAACAGAAATTCTGGGAAACACTACGTCATCCACAACGATTGCCAGAGAAGACTTAAAGGGGTTTGAAAGGAAATATCACTGATGTGACAAGGACACTTTGAATTTCTGAACTGGTTTGTGAGATATGAGGAGGAACACATGAGAGTGTTCCTCCTACAAGGGGCTGCTACAAGAAAAAACAAACCCCTTGTCCAAATATGGTAGTAGACATCAGTGATGAATTGGCTCCTCTGCTGAATTGTGGATTACGACATCCATTGGAACACTGGACGGGTACATTTTGAACTTGGATCAAAGGCAAAGTCTGAAATAAGAGAAAAGGCTGTCCCATTACTTCAACTGAGTAAAAATAGGGCACTGATTGCATTGGACTACAGGCTGAACCGTAGGCATTTGTTTCCTTTGGTGAAGTACAGTACAGGTATCATCTCTTGTAAATATTCATCTTACTTACATTCAGATAACAAATTATTTTTTATGTATTATTCGTATGTTTATACTACCTATTCACTACAATAAAGGGTCGTTTTGTTTTTTTGACAATCATATACCTTCCGAAGAGTTGTCCCTTGGATTCTTGACTTCAGTTCCTCTAGGTGAGCAGAAGACATTTAAAGGAACCCGAAGCTTGCTTACCTTAACGAGGAACGACCTAATGTACTTTACATAGGCAGGAGAGTTTTTTTTCCAAGACTCCTTTTGAGAAACAAGTTTAGGAAAACGTGGTAAGGCCTCTCGCTTGTTAATAAGGCATCAGCAATAATCTGGGTGTTCTTTATTTTTTATGGTATCCCTGTGTAGCACTGCTTGTTCTCATGCTAATTTGTATGCTGTGCTTACTTTCCAGAGAATCAAAGAGGAGTGACAAGGAGCACCCTTAATATTTTTCTACCACAGAGACACAAGACACTAAAAACACAAAAAACACAATAACATGTTGTTGGACATCTACTTTTTTTTTATTTTATCAATTTTAATGATTACTTTGTATTACCAAAATAAAACTAATTAATAAGAACCTCGATTTTCGGGCTGTGCTCTGGAACAAGCGTATAGGAATTAAGATATTTACTGTTGCATGTGATAAGCGGAACTGCCATATATTACATCCCTTTAATTGGTGAAGGCCTACTTTTTCGGAGCGTTGTCATAAAAAATAATCCACTATTCCCAATCTTTAAAGTACATTAGATTGAACCATTGATAATATGTCTGACCCAGAAGTAAGCCTATTATGAATCTCTGGAGGCATGGAGGGTGCTGGATTCCTCTTGTCACATTAATTTTTTTTATGGTCACTCATTGAAAATCCAGGTTCAATTTGAAACCCATCAACTTAGCGCTGAAGATTGTTGGGGTGACATCATCTCTGCTGTGAATGCTGACATCAACTTCTGCAAAGGGGCTATAAAGTGGGCAAGTTGTTTAGTGGAAATTCTGCTGTCCAGTGTGCATGTGTCTAGTTATTGTAAAACATCCAATTCTGCTGAAGGCATGTAACATGATATGATGTAATAAGATATAGCATTTATAACACACCTATGCACAAGTGTTTCAAGGCGTGACACAGCAAGGGAGGGGGAAAAAGAGGGAAGACAGAGACAAGGATCCTACTAGGCCAGGTGTCATTCAGATCGTGCAAGTGCAGGGGAAGGGGGAAGAGGAAAAGTGAGGAGTGGGGTTGGTACAGTGTAGTACATGGGGTAAAGAATAAATAAAACAATGATAGAAGTAGGGCCAGCTGGCAGCAAGTGCAGGGTAAGTGCAGACATGAGGTCACAGTTGCTGGTGGAGGACTGTAGGTATGCAGAGAACAGTCCCTAAGTGCTGGGGTTGCCAGGGAACCAGTGCCGGTGTGTAACTGGTGGGGAAGGGAACCTGGGCCTGAGATCAGAGTGCGGCCAGGTAACCAGTACAGTTACAGCCAGGAATTCAGCAGGGGAGAGGAGGAGAGAAAGCAGAGAGAACCAGAGCTCTGGAGACAGTGAGCATCTGGGGGAAGGAGAGGAAAATAAGAATGACTCTGAAGAGGTACAGCTGGTAGTGTGACTTCTTAGAGACGTCCGAGATGTGAGGAGAGAAGGAGAGTGTGGAGTTGAAGATGACCCCAAGGTTTTTAGCCTCGCAGGTCGGAGCAGGAAGAGGTCCAAGAGAGGCAGGCCAGAGAGCGACAGGAAAGCAGGGAGTGGGTGTGCCGATGAGGAGAATCTCAGGCTTACTGGCAGTAAGGCAGAGATAATTGGCGCCACACCACTCCTGGATGGCAGACAGACAGTCAGTGATGAGAGACAGAGAAGAGGTGGCTGAAAGTAGCCTGAAAATGAGTGAAGTGTCATCCGCATAGCACTGAAAGCTGAGGCAGAAAGCGGCAATGCGTTAGGCAAGAAGTGCCAGGTATTGGTTGAACAGCCAGGGAGAGAGGTTAGACCCCTGGGGGAAACTACTGGTAGAGATAGAGATAGGGGAGAAGAAGGACCCAAATTGGAACTGGAAGGGTCGATCAGAGAGGAAAAGAAGTCTGCCAAGCCAGGGCCTGTCCGGTGATACCCAGGTTATCACAGAGACAATTGAGCAGGATGGCATGGTTGACCATGTAAATGGCAGAAGAGAGATCAAGTAAGATGTCAAGTAAGATGAGGGCACAGGGGATGATGGAATCAAGGTTAGAGAGCAGGTCTTTATGGACGTTCAGGAGAGCAGGTTCAGTGCTCCTGGCAGCTCTGAATCCAGACTGATGGTCATGTAGACAACCAACCAATTCAGTGTGGAGATTAAGCTGGGAGATGGCCAGCTTTTCCAGGAGTTTGCCCAGGAAGGGAGATATGGAGATTGGGTGATAGTTAGCCGGGCAGGACGGGTCAGCAGAGGGTTTCTTAAGGAGAGGGTGCAGAAGGAAGTGCTTCAGGGGGGATGGGAAGACTCCAGTGGTGAAAGAATAGTTGCAGAAGTCGGCCAGAGCAGGAGCCAGGGGGTCAATGTGGTGCTTGATGGTTTTGGAGAAACAGGGATGAACCTGTTTTGATGAAACTTTCATAAATCAGACTTTTCTAGAAACATCGTCTGGGAGAACAGGGGAAAGGCAGAGAAGGAGGGCAGAGAGGTGGCCAAAGAAGGGCTAGAGGAAGAGCAGGGAGTAGAGGGGGGAGGGTTAGAGGAAGAGAGAGAGGACAGGATGTCCTGAGTTTTAGAGATGAAATGAGTGGTCTTTTGTTGGTAAACCATTAACTAGTACAATCAAAGATCGATCTTTTGGCCGTTGAGCTCCTAGAGTTTATACATTGTGTTTAATATCTAATGGCAAATATACTACTTTGCCACGGATGCCTTTTAATAACTCAGATGGAGGCAATTTGGCTGTTTTTGGTTGAAAGCGTATTATAGCTTGAAATTAGTTTTTTGTTTTTTACTATAATGCTCTCATACAAGTTAAGTTGTTGGAGAGCCTTTGGAAGTGGAAGTATTTCTACGTTATTAAGTGATATCACACAATGTCAATGTCATTTGATTAATGTCAAGCTTTGTATTGCAGTACGTGCAACTATTGAGGGGTCAGTTATTTTGTATTTATTTTCTGCTGTTAGATATAAAAACCACTGGGATTCCTCATTGTCCTCTCTGTTGTATGTCAAATATATATTTTTTGTGATCTTTTTAATAAAATGTTCTGCGACAACTGACACATACTTGGTCTGGTATTTTATCAGATGTGTATTGAAACTTAGCTATTTCTTTTTTGTATGTCTTTGGTAGGAGGTTGGTGTTGGTGAGGTTTGTGCTAATGTTTTCTGTAGTTACTGAATTTCCTAAGTCAACTTCAGTTCCAAAGTATTTACTTTGGATGAGTTCTATTTTTCAAAGGAGTTCTTTGTCTGTTCTATGTAGGAGAATGTTATTTAAATGTTGCAGTTCTAAGGCAGGACTTTTTGCATATTATAGGCTTTGGTCTATGCACAAGATTTTGTATAACGGAATGGTGTGTTGGTAACATTTTGATGTGGTGGAAGGTTATTTTGCATGCATTTCCTGGAGCTGCTTCTTCTTCTTTTCTTAAGTGAGCGGGAAGGCTTTGGCTGCAGGGTTCATTAAAATTCCGCAGTCTACGGCACCCCACCGGCATTTTCCTTTCCTTTCCTGCTTGACTCCAGTCTGTTTACAGTGGCTGCACAGCGTGGAGGAGGAGCCTCACAGACTTCAAATAATCAACTTGGCCGCGAAGCGGCCGCAGAGCTGCTCGCTGAGGTGCTCGCAGTCTACGGCACCCCACCGGCATTTTCCTTTCCTTTCCTGCTTGACTCCAGTCTGTTTACAGTGGCTGCACAGCATGGAGGAGGAGCCACACAGACTACAAATAATCAACTTGGCCGCAAAGCGGTCGCAGAGCTGCTCGCTGAGGTGCTTGCAGTCTACGGCAGTCCGCGGCCACTCCGCGGCCCATCCGACGTCGCAATGCACGAGGGTGAGGCCAGCGGGGAAGGACACTGGCTGCGAAGCCAGAGAACGAGAAGCGAAGACAGTGGCCTAGAGAGACGAAGCCCCTTGAAGCGGGCGAGCCGCCTGAGAAAACCTCACTCGCTGAAAGACGCGGTAGTCATGGCAAAATCTAAAGCACCTAAAGTGCCCTTCCAAATGCCTCAAAACAAAAGCAAAGACGGCTCGAAAACAAATCCAACTGACCAGAAACTTTCACCTGCGGAATCAGCGGAGGACATTGAACCACTAAAGAGGGAAGTGAACAACCAGCCCCCAAAAGAAGTATTGGAGGCACCGTCTATGCAACAGACTCCTCCGAGCCACAATCCATCAACACTTGTCTCACTACGCTCCGGAGAAAAGCCAACACGGAGACTTACCAGCCCGCAGGCCCACGAGAAGAAGGACCAGTCCACTCGGTCCCCAGGCGGTGTTGTCGTGGAGAGGTCGGCTGGCGAGCCCGCGAGCGAAGACGCCGGCTTATGCCCTGGAGACCGCCAGACCACCCAGAGCAGACTTCTCCCTCCTCTTCAACCGGGAGCAGTCTCTGACCGGGAGCCCGTCGCTGAGGCGACGAGCCCTGCTGCCGATGAGCCGCGCCGAGAACAGAGAGAGGAAGAAAATGCAAAAAAGGTCAAAGAGCCGAGCTGGGAGCGGAAAGAGGGGGAAAGCACAAAGTGGACAACCGCGGTCAACGTGCCTACCCCATGGACCCCTCGGCTCTCGGATCCTCCACAGTTCCGGACACCAGCAATTTTGGAACAGGCCTACGAGAAAGACGGAGAGCCCTCTCAAAGTACCACACCCACAAGGAACACAAAACTGGGCTCCCCTAAGGGGGAGCTCAAGAAAGTACCTAAGCCAAATGAACCCCAAGAGCGGGAGGTGCTTGACTTCAAAACCACCCCCTTGAAAGCACCAACTCTGCAGAAACCACTGTCAATAACCATGTCGTCAAAAAAAATAGTTGCCCATGAGAAAAAAGAGATAGTCAAAGCACAAATCCATCGCCCGCCAAGTTACGAAGAAGCTATCTAGATGCCATCGAGCATCGAGCACGCTCTGCCTGACCTACCCTGCCTGACCTTCTAATGCCGGGCGCAGCGCGGCATGAAACCGAGGCTGATGCCTCGCTGCTAAGCGACTAGCAGCCTTTTTCTTCCACCTACATCCGCCGGCAGGCGGAAGCGCCGGCGGCCACACGAAGGCCCATACTAAGGCCCCTGTTTGCTCCCTGGAGCCCCATTCTCCATCGCCAGCAGCCCCCTTGAGGAGAGGGCAGGAGCCCCTCCTCCCCTGCAGCAGCCACCATCCAGCAGCAGCAGGAGCATTCCACGTGCCGTGGGCACCGCCGTACTCGGAGCCCAGACACACCGAAAGCCCACCCAGAGCCATCCTTGCGGTAAGGAGCAGACACACCTGCCCGCACTACGATCGGCACTACTAATCCCTATCTAGATGCCATCGAGCATCGAGCACGCTCTGCCTGACCTACCCTGCCTGACCTTCTAATGCCGGGCGCAGCGCGGCATGAAACCGAGGCTGATGCCTCGCTGCTAAGCGACTAGCAGCCTTTTTCTTCCACCTACATCCGCCGGCAGGCGGAAGCGCCGGCGGCCACACGAAGGCCCATACTAAGGCCCCTGTTTGCTCCCTGGAGCCCCATTCTCCATCGCCAGCAGCCCCCTTGAGGAGAGGGCAGGAGCCCCTCCTCCCCTGCAGCAGCCACCATCCAGCAGCAGCAGGAGCATTCCACGTGCCGTGGGCACCGCCGTACTCGGAGCCCAGACACACCGAAAGCCCACCCAGAGCCATCCTTGCGGTAAGGAGCAGACACACCTGCCCGCACTACGATCGGCACTACTAATCCCTATCTAGATGCCATCGAGCATCGAGCACGCTCTGCCTGACCTACCCTGCCTGACCTTCTAATGCCGGGCGCAGCGCGGCATGAAACCGAGGCTGATGCCTCGCTGCTAAGCGACTAGCAGCCTTTTTCTTCCACCTACATCCGCCGGCAGGCGGAAGCGCCGGCGGCCACACGAAGGCCCATACTAAGGCCCCTGTTTGCTCCCTGGAGCCCCATTCTCCATCGCCAGCAGCCCCCTTGAGGAGAGGGCAGGAGCCCCTCCTCCCCTGCAGCAGCCACCATCCAGCAGCAGCAGGAGCATTCCACGTGCCGTGGGCACCGCCGTACTCGGAGCCCAGACACACCGAAAGCCCACCCAGAGCCATCCTTGCGGTAAGGAGCAGACACACCTGCCCGCACTACGATCGGCACTACTAATCCCTATCTAGATGCCATCGAGCATCGAGCACGCTCTGCCTGACCTACCCTGCCTGACCTTCTAATGCCGGGCGCAGCGCGGCATGAAACCGAGGCTGATGCCTCGCTGCTAAGCGACTAGCAGCCTTTTTCTTCCACCTACATCCGCCGGCAGGCGGAAGCGCCGGCGGCCACACGAAGGCCCATACTAAGGCCCCTGTTTGCTCCCTGGAGCCCCATTCTCCATCGCCAGCAGCCCCCTTGAGGAGAGGGCAGGAGCCCCTCCTCCCCTGCAGCAGCCACCATCCAGCAGCAGCAGGAGCATTCCACGTGCCGTGGGCACCGCCGTACTCGGAGCCCAGACACACCGAAAGCCCACCCAGAGCCATCCTTGCGGTAAGGAGCAGACACACCTGCCCGCACTACGATCGGCACTACTAATCCCTATCTAGATGCCATCGAGCATCGAGCACGCTCTGCCTGACCTACCCTGCCTGACCTTCTAATGCCGGGCGCAGCGCGGCATGAAACCGAGGCTGATGCCTCGCTGCTAAGCGACTAGCAGCCTTTTTCTTCCACCTACATCCGCCGGCAGGCGGAAGCGCCGGCGGCCACACGAAGGCTCATACTAAGGCCCCTGTTTGCTCCCTGTTTGCGCCGTGGAGCGTGAGGGAGCGCCATATGGTGATCCCCTAGATCTGACACCGGCCCGCCACGGTGGTGGTCACCGTTCCGCAGTACTTTCATCCCCAGTTGTTCTCGCACCCTTGCTCTTTCAGAACACACACGGAACGGCGTCTAGAAAGGCGCCACTCCACCGAAGGTACTGTACAAACTGTTTCCTGATTCCCCTACTATGTCGACCTCCATCCAGCCCGACCTGCAAACCTCCTCATAACACTAATTCTAAACGTGCATACTGTGTTTCAGCCACCCCTTGCAAAATTCGAATCTACCCACTATTTACTATTGTGTTATGCCTATGGTCCCATTCCTAGCTGTGCCTCAGATCTTGCCCCATCTGTATTTATGATTCCATTGTGCCGTGATTTTGTTGCCCACACTGCATTCTGATTCTAGCTGTGCCTCAGATCTTGCCCCATCTGTATTTATGATTCCATTGTGCCGTGATTTTGTTGCCCACACTGCTCTCTGATTCTATTTGTGCCATGTTTAACGATACCCTCGCCATGCCTCATCCCCAATCCACCAGCTCACCAGCGGCCCCACTGGCATTCCTCTCCAACATTCCTCCTACTTACTTCCTACCATCTTTCTTCACTGAAAGCATCCCCACAACACGTCATCCTCCACCCAGCATGACCTCCTACACTAGACCCATCCACATCAGGAACCAACTCCTAGGTCTCCGTTCTAGACACCCTAGACTCACCCACCAAGCACCTCCCATCACTCTTAACACACCAAATACGCCAGCCCTTACAGTCAAAACACCCCTACCTAAACCTGCTATGCCGCTCCCCATCCCGGCTGCTCCACTCAACACCACCCCTACCTCAGCCCAACACACACACAACCTACAGTGTGCCCTCATTAATGCTAGATCCATCCCTGCCCATGCCACTGAAATTCACGAACTCCTAATTAACTTGGACCTCGACATCCTAGCCATCACCGAGACATGGCTGCACAGCGCCGCAGGGCCAGCCCTCAACCTTACTATCCCACAGGGGTACGCCATTATCCGGCAAGACCGCCTCTCCTCAGTAGGTGGTGGGGTAGCATTCATCCTGAAAGATCACCTCGAGGCCAGACAAATCACCTCCAATCTAGGTGACACCATAGACTCTCTAGCTATAAAAATTGCCCTCTCCCCTAACTCCACCATCACCTTCAACCTAGTCTACCGCCCGCCTGGCCCACTAATAGAGTTCCATGAGAACCTTGTACACCGCCTAACAGAAAACCTAAAACTCACCTCCAAAAGCATCCTTCTAGGTGACCTTAACTTGGGGTATAACGACAAAAAGGACAAGCCAGCTAAATCTCTTGCACTAGCCTTAAAAGAACTAGGCTTCGACCAAAAAATAACCTCACCCACACACAACAAAGGCCGTATCCTGGACTGGATAGCCGACCACAACTGTCACATCGACATTAGCTCCATCACCCCGACTCCTTGGTCAGATCACCACCTCATTCACTTCTTCATTCCCGCCGTATCTAACACAAACAAACCTAACCCCATTCCCCCAGCACTGGCAAGATGTGTAAAAAATCTCACTAAAGATAAAATTACACCCCACCTTCACATCCTCTGCACAGACCTCAAGTTATCTGATCCATCAGAATTAGCAGATATCTACAAGAGCACCATAAGCACCGCCATTGACGCCATTGCCCCCCTGCAGACCAAAAAAGCCAAAACTATCAAACACTCAAATACCTGGTTCTCCACTGAACTCAAAGAACTCCGCTCACAGAAAAGAAAAGCACTAAACTCCTGGCAGAAATCGCCTTCCCCAGCCACCCTATCCTCCTACAAAAAAATCACTGCCCAATACAAAAAAGCCATAATCACAGCTAAATCAGTCTCCTATAACGAAAGAATTGCCAATGCAAGCTCCGAATCTAAAGAACTCTTCGCCATTTTCAACGAACTCACCACACCGGCCACCAAATCACAAGACATTGTTAAAGACCAAATCTGGTGCAACTCCATACAATCTGCCCTGTTAAATAAAATTGAACTCCTACAAACAAAAATTAAGGAGCACCACAAAAACCTATCACTGCACATCAAATCTCCCACCACCACGAGCCACATGCCCACCCCCAGCTCGGGGACCCCATCCACCAAAGCCCCCACCACCCAGTTCAAATTCAGGGAAGTCACAGAACACAAAGTTATCGAGGTAATGAACAAGATCAAACCTTCCAATTGTAAAGGAGATCCCTGCCCCGCCAGTCTGATCAAAGACTGCACTGAAACACTCGCCCCCTTCCTTAAATTATTCATTAATGCCTCTTTCAATACCAATACTGTCCCTGACAGTCTAAAAGAAGCCTGGGTGCGCCCGCTTCTAAAAAAAACCACCCTCGACCCAGAAGTAGCTACCAACTACAGGCCCATCACCACTGTGCCTTTCCTGCTCAAGATTCTTGATAAAATTGCCTACACACAAATCCAGGATTATCTCGAAACCAACCATATTCTAGGCAAAAGACAGTCAGGCTTCCGACCAGGTCACGGAACAGAGTCAGCCTTACTTGATCTGAAAATACAACTTGCAGACACTATGGATAAAGGCAAACCGGCACTCCTTCTCCTACTGGATCTATCTGCCGCCTTTGACCTTGTCAACCACGATATCCTAGGAATGCACCTAAAAAATGAAGCACACTTCTCCCCGGAAGCCATTGCATGGGTGGCCTCATTCCTAAAAGGCAGACTCATGAAAGTCTTCTCAGACACTGCCTCGGCAACCCCTACTACCATCCACTGCGGCGTCCCCCAAGGCTCCTGCACCGCCCCCACTCTCTACAATATATTCACCCTTCCTCTCTTCAATGACCTCCACTGTCGTAACATAGCGTACACCAACTACGCAGACGATACACAGGTACTACACCCGCTAACTGGGACCTACGAAGAAGATGCGACAGCACTAACCAAAATCTACACAGCCATCCAAACTTGGATGGCGGCCAACGGCCTCTGCTTAAACGGGGACAAAACCGAAATCCTCATAGTAGGGACCAATGAAATTCTCAACAAACTCCCCCCCAATACAAATCCTTCAACATCGACAACTCCACCATCACAGTCTCCAAGACTGTTAAAACCTTAGGTGTTCACCTAGATGCCTCACTATCTATGTCTCGCCAGGTCAACGCCATAGCCTCTTCCTCAGCACTCACCACCAAGGTGATAAATGCTGTCAAGCCTTTTCTCTCCACTAAAAACTGCCTGTCCATCGCCAGAGCCACTATAGGTACAAAAATAGACTACTGTAATGCCCTGTTCCTAGGCACCTCCGCCCACAACCTAAAAAAACTCCAAATCACGCAAAACAACGCGCTCCGGGCAGCGCTGTCCATTCCAAAAAGAGAACACATCTCGCAAGCAAGGAAAGATGCTCACTGGCTACCCGTGAAGGAACGCATACTTTTCAAAGCCATGACCATCACACATAGATGCCTCTCCCTGGATGCCCCACCCTATCTCGCAGAAAGAATCACACCGAAAGCCTCCATCAGACCCACCAGAGCTCACCGCACCAACATGATTGATGTCCCCACGTTTCAAAGATCCAGGGCGGGAGGAACCAGCTTCCAACACCTTGCACCTAAAAACTGGAACTCCTTACCTACCTCACTAAGGAACGAAAAATCATACCACACCTTCCGTAAAAACCTCAAAACCCTCCTATTCCGCTAAAAGTCCTCCACATGCACATTCATGCTTGCATTGTAACCACAGCATAGCATAACCCCTAAGCTCAATGTTTATTACCAATGTGAAACGTACTCTGTAACTCGGTTTACATCTGTAAACATATTCCTATGTTTGTGTTCAAGACTAAGTCTGCTGTAACAGCGCCACGATGCCCCAGGGCAGTTTTGTGCGCTTTATAAATGCAAATAAATAAATTTAAAAAAAAAAGCCACCAGCACAGGAATCAACAGACCGACGGAAAACAGCAATAGCGACAATTCGTACTCGACTGTCGACTATTCGGAAGACGAGCTGGATGAGGCGACTAAATCCTCTACAATTCAACTAAGACTTAACTTTTCAGAAACTCACTCAACCCCGATCCCAGCAAATCCCACAAAATGTACAAACTCTATGAATACAAGTAACACTATGTGGGATGTATTTACCCATGCATCCGAGCCCTACCTCAAAACTGTGCAGTACTGACATGGAAAACATCATGATGGCCAGAGCTTCCCAGAAAATGCACAGGGAAATACATGAAGAATAGGCTGCCACTCATTTTTGCCGATGTTATGGGCACAGAAGGAAACTGCCTAAAACCACCATTGGACTACCCGCACAGTAGTCTGAAACCATTGGAAATGGCAATGCTGATTGCCAAAAGCAAACCCATAACTGTTGGGAATTCATTTTCTTAAATCCCAAAAAGGGGTGCAGTACCAGTACTCACCACTATCCAAAAGCCGGCATTTTAAAACAACACCAGATTTTACTTTTTGCAAAACTGAATAAATGAACCCAAAACAGGCCAAAGAAAGACTTACTGAGAGGTAGATCCAATGTAAAGTTATATTCTGAAGTGACTTGAAGGTTTATAACAAGACTGGCTGCGCTGTGGATTTCAGCAGTTTAAGTAAATTTGGACTGAAAGACACTAAAAAAAATCTAAATGTTTAAATTGACTGAGTGACCTACTTTTGAGTGTCACATAGGTTGCAATTGTTTAAATGTCATAGTTTTAAACTTAGAATCAGCCTTCTAGCTGCATATGTGAAAATGTTTAGTTTTATTTGAATGCAGAAACTGGGGAACAGAAATGAGAGTTTAAAGAGATTCCAATTCTGCCTGGCAACTACCCCCATCAGGAGTGAAACTTGAGTCACAGCTGTGTTCCCAGGCCTAGCTGCCCTTTTGCTGCTCACACTAAGGATATGCCATCTATCTGATAATTGAATTACCTGTGCTCTGCAGGAAAGTGAACAAAGCCCTGTCCTGGCTCAGGCAAAGGTTTTATTGGCAGGAGTCGGAAATGGTCGTAAAAAGTGGCTTCCTCCTGACGAAAGGGGAGGAGCACTGCCTGTGAGAGCAAGCTGGCTTGGCAGAACTGGAAAAACCAGAAATTCAACCTTATGCTGAGGGTAAACCACACCCCTTTGGAGCCAGAACATAACTTTAAAAAGATGAATAACTCATAGAGCGGACATGTGAAAATTTTATAAATGACACCATAATTCTTGTGATTTTTCTGCCCACATTTTAAGAGGTTTTTCGACCCGGTGGCATGTTCAGGGGGGTTTTAGCGGAAAAGTGGATATTACTCTAAATGTATGCATGTTAAAAGTCTGAAACTTCATCAGTTAATGTCCATACTCCCTACGCACATGTATGTAAAGTTGGGTCAATGTCAGAAATTGAAAAATCAGTTAAAAAGTCAATTATCTGCCATTTCTGAATGCAAGCTCTTAGAAACAGCAGATTTGGACAGAGACATGGCTAAATTCAGCCACACCATGTATATGTAATTTCAAACAACTGGGTAACTCTGAAATATGTCTTTTATTATCAAATATAGAATGTGTGCAATCTGACAGAGGAGTGTCCTATCTGCAAGCCATAAAATGACATCCCTCTGACTCACAGTTCATTCCCCAATCAAATGATAAATGGAAGTTTGACCAATTAGAAGCTGAGAGAGAGGTAGGGTCAGTGATGCTAGAACACACCCACATTCTAAACACATAAAAGCAGACAGACAGGACAGATAGGGACCTTCAAAATCCATCTGCCGCTGGAAGCTCTGCCGGAAAAATCCATACTTACCTCCATCAAACCTCCAGAGAGCCAAACTAGAGACTTCAATCTATCCAGAACTAAGAGACCAGACCAGAGAGAAAGCAGTGCTGTACCCAGAGAGACCCAGACCAGCAGAGAGAGCTGACCCAGATCACTGTGAAGTGCAGAGGCCAGACCAGACCAGACCAGAGTCCAGTTTAAAACCCTGACCAGATCCGTGACGAGGCCCATTTAACTCAAGAATATAGTGTGAGTACCTAGAAAACTGTGCAGAACCAATCTCCTAGTTAAAATAATATAATTCAATCCTATTTTAATCTAAGTAGAACTGTCTCCTAACTGTCACCTGTCATTTGTAAAGCTGTCACTTGTCATTTTCTAGTTGCAAGCTGCACGTGTCTTTTTTGAACTTTAAAATTTCAAATCTGAAAAACGACCTTTATTTAATCGCTCATATCTCCGCAACCGTTTGTGCTAGAGACTTGCAGTAACTTTCATTTGGAAGATGAGATCCTAGGCTTTCCTAGGACCCCGAAACGATAGAGATAGTCCTTGCGGTTCCTCTGTAATAGCGCTCGGCGCATCCGCGCATTTTGCCGCGATTTGCAAATTTCTTCACATGTAAAAACTGCTGCTGCTTGCCTTCCATTTGCCAGAAATTCGTTTAACCTGCTAATCATTCCTGAATCATTGCAAGAGTGAGCCTGGACTAATATTAACTAGATACCACTCACCCTGAACCTCTGAAAGGGAATTAAAAGCATTTCCAGCATATTTCTCATCCATTGCTAGCACATATCAAAGCAATTTGGGCCTGTGTTTTTAAACTTCTGTTGTCTAAGCTTGCTGGGGTGAACTGAGTCACATTTGATTGCATTTCTGAGAACTGTGTGTTTTCCTTCCACTTCCTTGCCTTGCATCAAGGGGGGGAGGGGATTGCCAGAGAAAAGTGATTACATTGTTTGGTTGGAATCATATTGAGTATTTTCTGTACTGCATTCATTGAATATTGCATCCACCTGAGCTTACATAAAGCATTCTGTACCACCTTCTTCTTTTGTTCCTATTCACCTGTGTGCTCTCTTATCCATTTCATCTCAACTCATTAGTGATTATAAAGAAGCGTGCTAGTGCCAGATTCTCCGTTGTTGATCTTTATCATATCAGATTAAGTGCGCTATTCAATTATTAATTTATTATAAAGTGTGATATATATATATTTTAATTTATCAAATAAACCTTTTAAACTTGCAAAACAGAACTACTTCTTGGCTCAGTGGGGTCAGGGGGATTCCAAGAGAGGGGTGTTATATAGGGGTAGTCATCCAGAACGCATGAACTGGACATAAAGATATATCAATAAGGGTTTTCATTCAGTATTATAGACTAGGCGTTGACTTAGCTGTAGTGTTGAATTGAATCCTCTTACAAATTGGGGGCTCGAGCCGGACGTTTGGGTTAGAATACCACTTGTGCAGCTTAATACAGTGTGCTAACTGACGGGATACATACATCCGGTCGGATCACCACGCTGCATTACGCTGTGAAGCATTCCTCAAAAGGGACACTCCAAGAAAAGTTCTGTTCTGCAAAAATAAAATACAAACTTCTGTAAGTCAGGACAGAGACCAATCTCTAGAATGACGACCTTAGTAGACATGAAAATGGCCAGAGAGCACCTCTTGCATAAGCTATTTGTGAGAGGTGAATGGACCGAGCAGGGCCAGGATGCCTGGTTGCAGGCCATCACGCGACAGGTCACTGAAACAGGGTCAGACTCATGGAGAGATCAGGGTCCATTACATGTGGCCCTGAGTGAACTATATATGGCTCCTAAAGCCAAAGAGGAACACAATAAGATTGCCAGGATAGCAGCATACCTGTACCTATATATGGGAGACATGCAGGATAGATGTGCTGAAAGCCAAAATCTGGCAAATAGGCAACAGATGGTGTTAGAGAAGGTCCAATCTGACCTGGTCTCTTCTGAGCAGAGGCTGCAGAGGAGCCAGGAGTCAGAAAATGACAGCATACTGTACATCACTAAAATGAAGGAGGATATGGATGTGCTGCAAAAGGAAAAGTCAGAACAGGATACCAGATTTCTGGCCTTGCAGAAGGAACACCAAGAAGGTTTGGACTCCCTACTGCAAAGCCAGAAAAAGCTGGAGCAACAGCTAGACTTCAATAGGGCATGTGCTGAGCAGGTAGTCACCCTGCAAAGCCACCTAGATAGAGAGAAGGCAGAGAGCAATAAACTGATTTTGAAAGACCTGGATACCCAGACAGAGTTTGACCAGGAGCGCCAGAAAGCTGGTACCTTCCAAAGGCAGAGGGACGACCTGGCGGCACAAATGCAGGCTCTTAGTCAGGAAAGAGACGCCATAGGCCAGGAAGTCTGCCATCTAAAAAGAAAAATGGAAGAAAATCACCTGGCCCACCAGGGACTGGGTGACCTCCAAAAAGAACACCAGAACTTGTTAGAGCACACCAGGAGGGTGGAGGATGCTCTAGCAAGAAAGGAGCAGGCCAATAGGGACACAGCTCAGGAGGTAACCCTCCTGCAGCAAAGACTGGCCCAGTGCTCCAGGACCAATCAGGAAACACAGAGAGAGAATGAAGCTCTCTGCCAGCACAATGATAGGCTCCAACAGCAGGTAGCGATGCAGGAGAGACTGATAGAGTCGAGTAAGGCCTTAACTGAGGAACTGAAGGCACAAATGCAGGCTCTTGCATTGCAACAGGGAGCAGGGGCGGATAGAGATGAGGTCCGCTGGGAAAGAGAGATTCCTGACCATAACCGCAGGAGCCCTACCACCAGGGGCCTTCATCTCCCCCAGTCCCTGGACTCTACCACCCCCATGTCCCCTGGCGCACATGAGCACAGGGCCACAGGGATGGCAGATTACTATCCAGCTAAGAGTATGGGGCTCATAGGCCAGTACCACTCAGGAATGGAGGGGTGGGCATCCGGGTATGGGCACCCAAGTACAGTACAGTTCAATGGGGAACCCCAGGAGAGTAGGCCCATTAAGGGCATCCTGAAAACCTCTGCCCAGTTAGGTCAGTGGAGGGGGTACCCATCAAATCCTGGCAGCAAGGAGGAATCTGAAGACTCCTCTGAACTGCGCAGGACACAGGAGACCAGGTCCCCACATTCTGCCAGCCATTCCCAGGCTCGCAGAATCCGGGAAAACCTGGAAGAACAGACGGGAACCTCTGGGAGCAGTGCCTCTGAGTCCGAGGATGAATGGACAAGGGTTACCCGAACCAAAAAGGCCAATAAGGCAAAAAGGGCCTTGCTTAAGGACCCCTTAAAGCAGATTAAGGCGATCAGGAGCGTCATCACGCCTTACCATAAGAACGCTAAGTATTCTGTTTGGGAGCACTTAGAGTTGTTTGAACAAATGATGGAGACATTCCATTTGAAGGACAGCCAAAGCTGTATTCAATATGTAAAGTGGACCTTCTCCCCGGAATACTCCAGTTTCTTTGCGGGGCTGGAGGACCAAAATCATTTAAGATGGTCCACATATAAGGCGGCCATCCTGAAACATTTTTCTGTTCACAGAAATCCTCAAGAGGCTCGCAAGGCAGCCTACAATTTGCAATGTGGGGAGGATCAGGCCCCACAAGAATTTGTGCAGGAGTTAAAGCGTGCTTTTGCACAGACCACAAGAAGGGTGCGCACAGATAGTAGAGAGTTCATAAATAAGTTTTTCCATGCCTTGCCCAAATACATCATGACCCAGCTCGTGAGGGATTTTCACGAGAAAAGATCCCTAGATTGGGTCATTGAACAGGCTACCCGGATCTATGAGGTGCAGAAACCGATAGATAGCAAAAGTAATGCCCAGAAAAACCCCAAAGCCAACACCACCCCTGCTGCTGCCAAGGTGGCAGAGGTAAAGGTCACCCCGTTTTAGATTTGGAGATGGGGGGGCCTAAAAACCTACCTGCACCTAATAATGCTAGGCCCAGAAGGTCCTCGGGCAAGTCACAGGCAGGGAGCCAGGGAGGCAGCCCCACAAATGGGGTCCCTCGCTCTCCTGATTATGTAAGTCCCCGTTACAAGGGAAACAGACCCATCCTGGGTTATGTGTGGACTCCTCCAGCCCAAGGGGGGGGATCCAGCCAAGCACCTAACCCAGGGAACTTCCCTCCTAACTTCCCACCGGAGGGCAGAAACTCTCCAAATCCTGGGCAGAACTTTTTCCCCAGGTATTCACCCAACTTTCAGCCCCAAAACCATCCATCCTTCTTTCCCCAATTCCCTGAGCCCAGACCACTGAATCCGGGAGAGGGGAGGCCAAGGGTGGAGGGGTACCCAAATCTTCCCAACCAGGGGTACTACCAAAGAAGGGATAGCTACCCTTCCCGGGATCAGCCCAGGGGAGAAAACAGGGCCCCGTATCAGCCTGAGCGGGTTTCCCAGTTAGAGCGCCAGGTTCAAAACATGGCGCGGGACCTGGGTCACATACTGAGGGCTCAGCAGAACCCTCAGATGGGCGTGCCGGCGCAGAACGCACCCAACTCTGGACCTGGTGCTCCAGAACAATGACGGGGGCAGCACCCCGATAACTCACCGGTTCCCAGGGAAGAGGCACAAAGGGAAGGGGGGTGTAAAGCCTTGGAGGAAGCTTCCTTCCTCACTTATAAACAGCCCCTGGAAACCCAGGAACCGGAAACAAAATCTCTTGCCCCTGAAAGTCTGCCTCCTAAGGAGCAGAGGGGGGGTAGGAGAAACAAAAGACCCAAACAGACTCAGTTTGAGGAGGAGGTACAGATCTTCCAATTTGAGGGAGAGGGATCCTCAGAGGATCCTGGGGAAAGGATCTTCTCCTTCAGAGAGGGGGGAACTCCTCCCAAAGAAAAATGGGTCCCTAGGGATGCAAATCCAGACTGGGGAGATGTGGAGACTGAGCTACCGCCGCCCACTATCTCATCCCAGAACCAACAGCAAGAAAATCCCCTGGTTCAAACCCATCCTGGTGACTGCCTCCAAAAAGGGGGGGGCGGCCCGGAACCGGAGCCAGGGGAACCCACAATGGCTCTGATCTCCAGTTGCCAAATTTTTCTTTCAGATTCCCAAGGCCCTCCACAGAATTCTGCCCAAATCTCTTCGCTAGCGATGTCCAAAACCAGAAAGTTAGCCCACCAGTTGTCCAAAAATGTACATTACCTGTGCCCCCTTGAGGAGAAGGAGGGAAGATATTATGCCCCGGTACAAGTACAGGGGCAGGGTACAATCTCGGCACTGGTGGACACGGGGTCTCAAGCTACCCTTCTGTCCAGAAGGGCCTTTGACGAACTGAATGCAGGAAGGGGAGAGAATTACCAAATTCCTCTCACCTCTCTTCCTGGACAACTACAGAACTTTGACGGGAAGGAAATTCCCGTCGAGGGGACGGCAGATTTGGACATTAAAATTGGGCGACATAAGTTGAAACACCCGGTCATAGTTGTGACCCCAGAGGGCACCCCTTGTTTACTAGGGAATGACCTCCTGAGAAGGTTGTCACCCCTAATAGATTGCGTAAACAAGGTCCTCTGGACCCAGACTAGCCGACCGATAAAATTAAAACAGAGTGTCAACCATGTTAGTTTAAACGGCACATGCCACATGGTTGAACAAAAATCTGACCAAGTAGAATTTCACTTCCAGAACAACCAAATTCCAGACGTGACAGTCATAGCAGTAGGACAACAGACTGGTGATGGGGGGTCCTCTCTATTTCTGAAAATCAACCTTCCTTCCAGTCTAAAGTGGTATTCCACGCTGGAAGGAAACACTTTGAAATTCTATACCAATCCACAATCTGAAACTCCCACTCCTATAGTCCAGAAAGATGTGAAATCAGCTCAAAACCTGGCTGATATTCAGCAAATTGGAGAGCAGTTGTTCATCCCTGTTCAGTTAAATGATGGGAAGGACTCTGTTCTCGCTCGAGTGTGTGTGAACAACGGTAAGAGCTTCATCAGCGAAGCCATGTTTCGCCAACTTCCAAAAGATCCAGCCATTCCCACCTTCAAACTGATAGACAAATGGGAAATGGACCTGGAAGCACCCAATTCAAAACATCTCCTGCCAAGCAGGTGTATGCTCAAAATCTCATTGGCAACAAGAGCATAGTCCATAATTGTTGGGTCGTGCGAGACGTCCCCGCCGCCTTTTACTTAGGCAGTGACATTCTCAATCGCTTTGCCATTAGTTTGGACCTAATAAACTTCAAAGCTTGGTCCCGATTAGCGGATAATACCATGGGCTTTGATGATCCAGAAAAAGCATTTAGGTCAGCTCAATTGCTACCTTATGCAGTTGAAATTCAGGTTAAAGAGGAAGTCACCATCCCAGAAAGGACCCGACAATTCTCCCTGGAAGTGAAAGTTAAAAGGGGACAAGAGTTGAAAAACCCTGATGCTTACATACATCTAAATGCTTCTCTCCAACAGCAAGGGTTGGGGGTAAACCCAACACCATTAGTCAACATAGAACATGACACCATTCCAATAGAGGTGGATAACAGCGACTTAAAGAGTATTACTCTAGCCGCAGGCACCATTATTGGCATGGCGGTTGATGACCGACATTTTTCCATCGACTTAGTAAATGAACTGTTAGGACCAATCCCCAAGGACTGCTTTGACAGTGACAGTGATGACAATACAACACCAGACAGGATTTTTACCCGGCATGGGGGGAACTTCCTGGTGTACACTTCCTGCCCTTATGGTAAGGAAGATGTGACTTGTGAATTCAGGAGGGATGAGGTGATTTTCCAGGTTCATGAAGGCTGCCTTGCCCACCTGAAGCCTCCAGTCCAAATCAGCACTCTGACCAGGGACTTCTCCACCCAGCTGGAGGAGGCCGCTGAAATAGCCAAACCAGAAGTCTTTCCAGGCTTCAGGCAGATGGTGGAAGAGAGAGTCAACCTAGCTGATGCCTGTGTGACTCTGGAACAAAAGCAAAAGTTGAAACAAGTTTTCTTGGATTTCCAAGATCTCTTTGCGGTAGACTCATATGACTGTGGTCGCACTGACATCCACACAACAACAATCCCCACGGACCCTGGCATGACTCCAGTGTTTGTGAAGCAATATCGCTTGCCTCTCGCATCAATGGAGTCCCTTACTGAAATAATTAAGAACCTTGAGTCCCGGGGAATAATCCGTCCAGTCCACAGCACCTTCAATAATCCGGTGCTGGGAATATTGAAGCCAAACGGCCAGTGGAGACTCTGCGCTGACCTCAGGGAGCTCAACAAACGGGTCCATACTTCCCGATGGCCACTGCCCTACATTGACCAAGGGCTGGCCCAGATTCAGGGGTCACAGGTATTCACTGCAATAGACCTGACCAATGGATACTGGACTGTGCCTGTCAGTAGGGAGGACCAATACAAGCTGGCTTTTACCTTTGGGGGCCAGCAGTACACCTGGACCCGGACTCCCTTCGGATACCTCAACTCCGGCAATGAATTCAACATTTTTCTACACAAGGCCATGCCCGACCTGGGTGCGAGGGGTAACCTGGCTTATGTAGATGATGTCCTCATCAAAAGCTCAACTGTTGAGGAACACATAGCGGAGATCCGTTATGTTCTGACGCAGTTGAGGGCCGCCGGAGCAAAACTTTCCTTTCAGAAAGCACAGTGGTGTAGAACCCGTGTTAATTTCTTGGGGCATGAGATTACTCCTCAGGGTCTCTGTCCCCAGGAAAAGAAAGTGGAAGCACTTCAGAAACTGAAAGACCCCACAACTCTGCGGGAACTAAGGAGCCTTCTTGGACTGACTAATTACAGCAGAAAGTTCATTGAGGGCTACGCAGAGATCACCAGACCCCTGATTCATCTCCTGAAGGGGGGGGTCAAGTGGGAATGGGGTCCAGAACAAGCCGAGGCGGTAAAACAACTCAAAAGAAGCCTCTCACAAGCGCCTTGCCTAGCTTACCCTGTCAGAAACAAGGAGTTCTTCCTGGAGACGGGGTTCTCTGATACGTGCTTGACGGCAGTATTATACCAAAAGCATGACAAGGTCAATAAAGTAATCTCCTATGCGAGCAAAACTTTATCCTCTGTGGAGGAAAAATTCAACGATTGTGAGAAGGCACTCCTGGCAACGGTGTGGGCATTGAAGAATTACCGCCCGTTTATCCAGGGGGAACACATCATAGTGGAGACTCCACACCAGCCTCTGCAATATCTCCAAAGTGACAGAATCCGGGCCGGAAATGTGAGTAATTCCCGAATTACTTCCTGGATTCTGTCAATGCAAGGCTTTCCTGTGGAGGTCAGATATGGCCAAAACAAGAAGAGTCCCCTCGCGCAAGGTCTGGCTGACTTGCATGATTGTGCCAGAGAAAACTGTCTCGAGGACGAAAGTCTGAAAATCAAGGACAACCTGGAGGCATACCTTAATTCCCCACACAAAGTCTTTGAAGAAGACAAGTGTGAGGGAATGCCCACTGTCTATGTGGATGGATGCTCTTACCATGTTGACAACGACGGGGAGAAAGAACTGGTGGCTGGCGTAGGGAATGCATGGGTGAATGAGTCCCCAGAACCCTCCGCTGGATACAAAATTGGTCCCCGAAGTAGTCAGGTGGCAGAATTGATGGCTGTGCATCATGCCATCCTCACTGCTGTCCAGCATCAACTCCACGAACTGGTCATAATCACAGATTTGGATTATGTACGGAACGGGTTCGTGGAGCACCTGGTTAATTGGAAAACCAGAGGCATGTTATGTGCTAACAACAAACCCTTGAAACATGGGAAGTTGATCCAAAACATTGATGATCTGGTCACCTCGAATGAGATGACCATCTATTGGAAAAAGATCAAGGGTCATTCCAAAGTAGAGGGACCAGACAAAACTGGAAATGACTTAGCTGATCAGCTGGCCAAAACCGGGGCCATCCAAGGGGATCTAATTGAGATTGAGTCCCTGTTGGGGGAAATCCAGGTCACTGCCATCACTAGGTCCCAGACAAATGCTCACAATGACCTTTCAATTGCACAATGGAGTAAGGAGACCCCTGATGCTGATTTGATTACTGCTCAGAAGGGGGATCCAATAATTGGTAAATTTTACCAGCACCTTGAGGACCCTGAGAACTTTCCCCTGACGGATACCGATTACATTGGGAAAGAGGACCTAAGAGTGTTGATGAAATGTCCAAAAATGTTCCGAAACCAAGACGGTTTGTTGGTAAGGAAATCCAAAGCTGGCCACGACCAGTGGGTGGTTCCTACCTCATTCCGAAGCCTGATGTTAAGTCACGCCCATGATGCGGCCACCGCCGGTCATAGGGGGTTTCACACAACATTGGAAATCTTAAGAGAGGTTGCATACTGGCCACACATGGGCCAGGACCTCAACCAATATTTGAAGGGTTGTCTTGTGTGTGCACAATTTCAGCCGACATCCCTCACACACCGGGCACCTTTACAAAAGCGGGGGATGACACTGCCATGGTCAGATTTACAAATCGACTTTGTAGGCCCCGTGATTCGCTCTGCTAGGGGGAATAAGTACATGTTGACCGTCACATGCTTGTTTACCAAGTGGGTGGAATGTCTCCCAGCCCCAAATTGCAAGGCAGAAACTGCAGCTGCCTTGATGATTAACCACATCTTTTCCCGTTTTGGTCTACCTCAAAGGATTGAGTCAGACAGAGGTAGCCACTTCACCAGTGAAGTAATGACAAAGATGTGGGAGATACTGGGGGTCAAGAGAAAGCTGCATATTGCTTATCGGCCAGCTTCTTCTGGGGCAGTAGAGAGATATAACCGGACAATTGTGAGCATATTAAAGAAGTTTGTGGCAGATTCTGGGCCAAGTTGGGATATCCGATTACCTCTGGTCCTAATGGCTATCAGATCTACCCCTTCATCTGCAACCAAAATGTCACCATTTGAGTTGATGACTGGGCGCAAGATGGTGCTTCCTCAGCATTTGCTCTACAGGACCCAAGAGCAGACACTGATAAATGCCTCCACTACTCATGAGTATGTGGAGAATTTAAGGAAACACCTCCAACATGCTTTTGCTTATGCTCAGCGGAATCTAGAAAGATCAGCTGATAGCATGAAGACCCACTATGACCTGAAAACTTCCAGGAAGGAATATCAGGTGGGAGACCGGGTCTATCTATACAACTTCCAAAGGAACCAGGCCAAGCAGCGCAACTTTTTGCCTACATGGAAGGGACCCTTTGAGATCATCGACAAGATCTCCCCTGTGGCCTACAAAATCCACATCCCCAAAGGTCCTTTGGCAGCGGGGGAAGACAAGTGGGTCCACATAAACCAGTTGAAATGTTGCCATCCCAGGCACACTCTGCAACAACTGGAGGAATCCTCTGGAATCCTAGCGGGTACTGTCTCAGACTAATTCAGTTCCAACCATAAAACATACCACATCTATTCTCTAAAATATTGTGATTTGCATGAAACTGTCTCTTAGTTATACTGTTTTTTTTCTCAAAATAAGAATGTAATGTTTCGTATGATGAAATGCATATGCTGCCCCACTATCTCAACAGTGGTGGAAAGACGTCTATGAGTAGGTATTGCCGCTCTTCCTTTGTCGCCCTAGATGAAAGAAAACCTGGAGACGGGCCAAGGAGGACGATCCGGAGACCGGGAGCAGAGACGCAACGGGCCCGGGGTACCGCCCAATCTTCCCATCAGGACCGGCGAGGAGAACCGTTCGATCAGTACCGGATGGAGGAAAAGATGCTGAACTGTGCCATCTATTGGAAGAAGATGAGGAAACATCCCAGGTCTTGCGAGTCCCATTCGCGAAATAGAATGGCCATCGCAAGAGGGGGGCTTGTGGGATGTATTTACCCATGCATCCGAGCCCTACCTCAAAACTGTGCAGTACTGACATGGAAAACATCATGATGGCCAGAGCTTCCCAGAAAATGCACAGGGAAATACATGAAGAATAGGCTGCCACTCATTTTTGCCGATGTTATGGGCACAGAAGGAAACTGCCTAAAACCACCATTGGACTACCCGCACAGTAGTCTGAAACCATTGGAAATGGCAATGCTGATTGCCAAAAGCAAACCCATAACTGTTGGGAATTCATTTTCTTAAATCCCAAAAAGGGGTGCAGTACCAGTACTCACCACTATCCAAAAGCTGGCATTTTAAAACAACACCAGATTTTACTTTTTGCAAAACTGAATAAATGAACCCAAAACAGGCCAAAGAAAGACTTACTGAGAGGTGGATCCAATGTAAAGTTATATTCTGAAGTGACTTGAAGGTTTATAACAAGACTGGCTGCGCTGTGGATTTCAGCAGTTTAAGTAAATTTGGACTGAAAGACACTAAAAAAAATCTAAATGTTTAAATTGACTGAGTGACCTACTTTTGGGTGTCACATAGGTTGCAATTGTTTAAATGTCATAGTTTTAAACTTAGAATCAGCCTTCTAGCTGCATATGTGAAAATGTTTAGTTTTATTTGAATGCAGAAACTGGGGAACAGAAATGACAGCTTAAAGAGATTCCAATTCTGCCTGGCAACTACCCCCATCAGGAGTGAAACTTGAGTCACAGCTGTGTTCCCAGGCCTAGCTGCCCTTTTGCTGCTCACACTAAGGATATGCCATCTATCTGATAATTGAATTACCTGTGCTCTGCAGGAAAGTGAACAAAGCCCTGTCCTGGCTCAGGCAAAGGTTTTATTGGCAGGAGTCGTAAATGGTCGTAAAAAGTGGCTTCCTCCTGAGGAAAGGGGAGGAGCACTGCCTGTGAGAGCAAGCTGGCTTGGCAGAACTGGAAAAACCAGAAATTCAACCTTATGCTGAGGGTAAACCACACCCCTTTGGAGCCAGAACATAACTTTAAAAAGATGAATAACTCATAGAGCGGACATGTGAAAATTTTATAAATGACACCATAATTCTTGTGATTTTTCTGCCCACATTTTAAGAGGTTTTTCGACCCGGTGGCATGTTCAGGGGGGTTTTAGCGGAAAAGTGGATATTACTCTAAATGTATGCATGTTAAAAGTCTGAAACTTCATCAGTTAATGTCCATACTCCCTACGCACATGTATGTAAAGTTGGGTCAATGTCAGAAATTGAAAAATCAGTTAAAAAGTCAATTATCTGCCATTTCTGAATGCAAGCTCTTAGAAACAGCAGATTTGGACAGAGACATGGCTAAATTCAGCCACACCATGTATATGTAATTTCAAACAACTGGGTAACTCTGAAATATGTCTTTTATTATCAAATATAGAATGTGTGCAATCTGACAGAGGAGTGTCCTATCTGCAAGCCATAAAATGACATCCCTCTGACTCACAGTTCATTCCCCAATCAAATGATAAATGGAAGTTTGACCAATTAGAAGCTGAGAGAGAGGTAGGGTCAGTGATGCTAGAACACACCCACATTCTAAACACATAAAAGCAGACAGACAGGACAGATAGGGACCTTCAAAATCCATCTGCCGCTGGAAGCTCTGCCGGAAAAATCCATACTTACCTCCATCAAACCTCCAGAGAGCCAAACTAGAGACTTCAATCTATCCAGAACTAAGAGACCAGACCAGAGAGAAAGCAGTGCTGTAGCCAGAGAGACCCAGACCAGCAGAGAGAGCTGACCCAGATCACTGTGAAGTGCAGAGGCCAGACCAGACCAGAGTCCAGTTTAAAACCCTGACCAGATCCGTGACGAGGCCCATTTAACTCAAGAATATAGTGTGAGTACCTAGAAAACTGTGCAGAACCAATCTCCTAGTTAAAATAATATAATTCAATCCTATTTTAATCTAAGTAGAACTGTCTCCTAACTGTCACCTGTCATTTGTAAAGCTGTCACTTGTCATTTTCTAGTTGCAAGCTGCACGTGTCTTTTTTGAACTTTAAAATTTCAAATCTGAAAAACGACCTTTATTTAATCGCTCATATCTCCGCAACCGTTTGTGCTAGAGACTTGCAGTAACTTTCATTTGGAAGATGAGATCCTAGGCTTTCCTAGGACCACAAAACGATAGAGATAGTCCTTGTGGTTCCTCTGTAATAGCGCTCGGCGCATCCGCGAATTTTGCCGCGATTTGCAAATTTCTTCACATGTAAAAACTGCTGCTGCTTGCCTTCCATTTGCCAGAAATTCGTTTAACCTGCTAATCATTCCTGAATCATTGCAAGAGTGAGCCTGGACTAATATTAACTAGATACCACTCACCCTGAACCTCTGAAAGGGAATTAAAAGCATTTCCAGCATATTTCTCATCCATTGCTAGCACATATCAAAGCAATTTGGGCCTGTGTTTTTAAACTTCTGTTGTCTAAGCTTGCTGGGGTGAACTGAGTCACATTTGATTGCATTTCTGAGAACTGTGTGTTTTCCTTCCACTTCCTTGCCTTGCATCAAGGGGGGGAGGGGATTGCCAGAGAAAAGTGATTACATTGTTTGGTTGGAATCATATTGAGTATTTTCTGTACTGCATTCATTGAATATTGCATCCACCTGAGCTTACATAAAGCATTCTGTACCACCTTCTTCTTTTGTTCCTATTCACCTGTGTGCTCTCTTATCCATTTCATCTCAACTCATTAGTGATTATAAAGAAGCGTGCTAGTGCCAGATTCTCCGTTGTTGATCTTTATCATATCAGATTAAGTGCGCTATTCAATTATTAATTTATTATAAAGTGTGATATATATATATATTTTAATTTATCAAATAAACCTTTTAAACTTGCAAAACAGAACTACTTCTTGGCTCAGTGGGGTCAGGGGGATTCCAAGAGAGGGGTGTTATATAGGGGTAGTCATCCAGAACGCATGAACTGGACATAAAGATATATCAATAAGGGTTTTCATTCAGTATTATAGACTAGGCGTTGACTTAGCTGTAGTGTTGAATTGAATCCTCTTACAACTAAACCTAAGCCTCAGTCAAGTTTAATGTCAGCCTCCAACTTTACTGCAGAGCCACCGTGCAGGAAACTACCGATAAAAGGAAACACACCCCCACGGACTTACAAAGGAAAAAAAATATTCACAAAAGGATCCATATCCAACTTTTTTGCAACAAAAAACAAAGTCCCACGTGAGGAAGACACAGTCGAAATATCAGACGCAGAACTACTTGAGGGAACCTATTTAGATCAAAACTTAGAAAATGACAAAGACTCCCTACGCAAGCTTGCCTTCCTGAAAAGATGGCACATAAAAGCAGAAAGACCTCAATCAGGAGACTCTCCGAAAATCACAGACCTTAATCCGACAATGAGAAATGGCCCCGCCTACTCGGAGCAACCTCAGGGTCCACTTGGCCCGATCGCCAGTAAAACTAACGACGTTCGGGCGCTACAAGACTTGGACGATCACGAAAAGCAGAGACACCAAGAGGAATCCCTGAACAAAGCGCAAAAAAACTCTACTATCCAAGAAGTAAGAAAAGAGATTCCACCTGCTGAGAAGCCCCAACAAGAGAACCTCCCAAGTGGCTGTCTCATAATTAACGCCTGTCAATACTCAGCAAATGATACAATCCCAAACCAATCTTTAACCACCAAAGCTACAATTGGACTCCCATCTCCATCACCAAAAAAGAAAATAGACCTCTTAGTCCTTATGTCATCCTTAACAATAGCACTCGCGCCGTTCACCAAACTATACGAAGCGCTGAACGACGCAACAAAAGACCAAGCATCTGTGCTGGCGCACATACAAACGAGACTCACCTTTATTGAAGGATATATCACAGCAAAGGACCGCACCCACCAACCGTTAGAGCAACCTCTACAGCAGCCAGACCATCTTGCAGATCGTCCAAAGTGCTCGAGATCTACCCAAACTGAGGCACCAGTTTTCAAAACCTTTAACTTTACAGGGGCCCCGGCCAAACCAACAGCGATAGACCACACTAACAGTGATGAAAAGGCACTACTAGATCCTCTAACAAGTACAACACAGAAAGTCATTACAGATAAGCCTCGGGTAACGAAGCAAAAAGAAAAAACAAACTCCTCGAACACCAAATTACAGCTAGACCATGAAAACAAGTCGAATAAAATTACTCAAAAAACAAGACCCGACCTCCACTCAAAAAATGGATGTGCATCTTGGTCAGCAGACCTATCCATTCAAAAAGATGACCCCACTTTGAGAGGCCCCGCAAAGAGAAAAACGAGCAAGCCCTCAACTATACTAAAAATCAATGAAAGCAACCAGCCATCTTCCCTCAAACAATCTTACCTACCTTTCGAGCCCAAACTGATTGATCACACTACTCTTCTACCACCGAAGTCCCCACTAATACCGAGCGAGGAAAAGAAGGCCTTAGAAGATACCGTGTGCTCAATCACTGAAAGCGAGCTGATGGACGCAGCTCTAAACGCAAGAGAAACGTGTCAGGATTGGGAAGAGGACGACCAGACGCCTGTGAAAAAAAGAAAGAGAAATGCAAATAGTCAATCCCCATTGATTCCGGTCAACCCCTTGGACGAGAAACAAAAAAATGAAAAGAGAAAAACTAAAAGAAATAACAAACCATCTGCTCAAGAGCCAGCAAGCCCAATTTTTCTGACATTGGAGGAAAAAAAACTAAAACTTTTGGAAAAAAATAAACATAGAGTAACTTCTCAGCACTCGCCAACAAAGAAAATGGAAATGTTCCCAGTACGGGACAACTTTAGACCACCTCCTCCTAGGAGGACGCAACCGTCGAGTTATGACACCAAAAAAACATCACAGGAATGACCATCAGTGCTTACCCCACGTTGGCGTTCCAGAGTGCACAAAAGTCCACATAAAGAGGAGCAACCACTCTCAAAAACAAGAAGTCCAAAAATATTCCATAAACTAGAGCACAGAGCAAGATCTCCATCCCCATTAAACCACCACCGAACGTCAAGGTCCAGAGGACGCAGAAATCAGAGGCACCCTCCTACACAGAGGGGTAAAAGCAAGGACCGCCGAGGAAGAAGAGACCTCATAAACCGACTGGTAGGGTCTACAAAGACTCGCTCCTTCACTCTGAAAAGCATCTGGAAGGAAGACCCATCATTCATCCTAAACAGAAAAACGATTCTAAAAATATTACATCTAGTCCCAGCTCTAAAAACTCTATCCAAAGAAGATCACACAATTGTGGAATTCAGGGAAAAAAAACGAGTGGATAGCGTCTATTTACACATTCAATCTGAAACCATCAAATCGGCTTTAACTAAAGAAAAAAACAAACTGAGAGCGCTGGGTTACGACCTTACAGATTACATAAGACCCAAAGAGCGCACTGAATCTAAACAAGACTCACCGAACTACCCGGAGTGACGCCCCCAGGAAAAGAAGACGAAAGACCATGTAAAGAGCGAACCTATACACCGGAATGACCAGGCTCCGGTAGTGAATGACAAACACCATCCAAGATTGACTACACGAAAGCAGACAGAGGCCCACCGGCCAAGCTCTCTAGAATTGGAAAGGGTACCTCCGGGCCCCCAAAAAAATTGGTACATCACAATTGAGCAAGATATTCCGCTAAAAGGAAAAGAAAAGCCAAACTGGGACAAGAAGCAACAAAGTACAAAGGAAGAAGTCAATCGTTGGGCATGGCTGCCCAAAGCATTAGCAATAAACCACAATTACTAGCAATTAAACAAATGCCAGCTAAACAAGAAGCGCTCAGGCCAGTTACTGAACATGGATTCGGAGATCAACATAACCGTAGGTTCGTGGAACACCCGAGGCTTCTCACATTTGACGAACTCCTCAGACGTCAACCTAGGATCCGTAGATATTTGGTGTCTTCAAGAAACCTGGATCCAACACAAACCGTCGATAGAAGGTTATACGATCGCTTTCTCACCAGCCTTGAAAGGAACATCGGGGAGACCAAGAGCAGGTTTACTCACAGCAATAAGAATCGGAGCCGACCTTCACCTTCTCAAAGTGTTAAAGGCAAAGCCGCACATCCTGGCAACTTTGACACAGAGAAGTAACAACCAAAACAATCTTAATAAAGGAAAGAAAAATGACATACCTTCTGATTAACTTATACTGGAACCCGGTAGAATGTGTAACAGACACCTTTCTACTGAAAATCGAAAATCTTTTAAAAGACGCCTTATTAAACGACCTAGTGGAAAGTATAGTTATTTGCGGAGACCTAAATGTCAACATCAAGAAGAATGGGCAGGAGTTTTGTCAAACAAAACCAAATCGGCCACAACTGCCGGAAAACTCACAAGACAGAGGAAACAAATGGTCAAATCTGATGGACAACTATGACCTACACAACGCCCACTTCTTGGGAAAAGCATCGCAACCGACTATCCCGACCTGGGAATTAGCCGGAAGGAGCGCCACCTTAGACCACATCTATCTGTCCAGAAATCTCCTCCCACTGGTCACCGGCTTTGACATCACCAGAACACTTAATAGTGACCACAACCTCCTGAAACTGACATGGTCAGCTTCCCGCCTCAAAATGCACAAAAGTGACGTGGCGCTGAGATCGACCAACATGGAGACCTATGCAAACTCCACACGCTTAAGGATGAACACCTCAGCAGTAACAACACTAACCCTTAACTACCGCCAAATAAAAGCGCGGGCAAATTCTAAAGAAGAGAAACATTTTATGGACTATTGCCCATTACTCCAACCATATTACATCAAAAAGACGGGAAATAGAAGACCAACCATCATAACAACGAAACCCTCAGGAATAAAAGGCTGGGGATGAGAAGAGCTGTGAGAAAGGCCAGGAGCTCGCCATCACGTGTCAATGTTGAAACAGCTTTGAAAGTCACTAAAGCCTACAAGAACTGGTTGAAAGGCTTTAGATTACAACTTTACCAAGACGACTCAGAACAAATGCTGCGAGTGCTGGCCGGCAAGCAAACAAAATCATTCTGGTCACTGGTCAACTCTAACAGCTCATCAAGCAAGGACGCCTTAACATTAAGCGTAACAGAAGAAGCTTGGATAACACACTTCGCCACCCTTTTTGGCCCAGTGGGCAACGAGACGAAACCCAGGAAAAGCAGAGCTAACCGATGGGCAATAGAACCTGACCCACTTAGCATTGAAGATAAAATCAAGAGCCTCAAATCATCACGAGCTCCGGGTCCTGATGGTTTGTCGAACATGGATTTAAAATCTAACCCAAAAGTCTGGTCAACTTTAATAGCCGACATTTTCGAATCCTGTACAAACTCTACATCTGTTCCGAAGTCCTGGAAAACAGCCAATGTAGTCCCCATCTACAAATCTGGAGACAGAAGCGATCCCAACAACATTCACCCAATAGCACTGTTGGACTGCATTGGCAAACACTTCGGTTCATTTTTATTGGACAAATTCAAAACCTGGATAGAGTCCTCTGAAGGATGGGATAACTTTCAAACAGGGTTCAGGGAAAACTTGAACACTATGGCGAACATTTTCACCATTAACATCTTGAAAGCCAGAGTTCAGGAAGGAGCCCCTCCCCTTTGCATGGCATTTATTGACTTATCCAAAGCCTTCGATAAGGTAAATAGAGAAAAACTTTGGATAAAACTTGCCAACTGGAACTGCCCCCAGAACCTCTTAGACCCAATTCAAGAACTTTACTCAGAAACATCCATGAGAGTCAGACTGAATGGTACTGGGCTACTTTTGGCAGTGATAGGAACATCTAGCGGAGTTAAGCAGGGATGTCCTCTGGCACCGGCACTTTACAACGCCTACACTGGTGATTACCAACAAGCCGAAAAGAACATTAAAGCCTTCCCGCCCTCCATAGGATCTGAGAAAGTCAGCAGATTACTCTACGCGGACGATATAATCCTTATTGACCAGACAATGATAGGGTTACAGCGAAAGCTAGACAACCTGAACGAATATCTCCATATCAATGACCTTGAGAGCAATACAACAAAACTAAAGTGATGCGACTAATGAAACCGGCCAAACGCAAAACTTCAAAGGCTTGGTTCTTTAATAACATCTGTCTGGAAGAAGTCGACACCTTTAGATACCTGGGTACGATGTTCAGCAACAAAGGGAATGAGTAACCTATGCTAGACCTACTGACCAACAAACAGAAAACTCTACTAAACCAACTGATTATAGTGGATCAAAAATTTGGTCGCTTCTCAGTAAAAGCGGCGAAAAATTTTTACAAGATGAAAGTGGTTCCAGCACTCACCTATGGGACAGCTGCATTTTTTGGTATTCCTGATTCAATGTGGCCCAAATTGGAAGGCGCACTCTGGAAAAAAGTGCTCCGTTTACCTCCCTCGACTCCAATAGCCTTGATAAGAAGGGAATTGGGTCTCACTTCTCTACAGGGAACAGTATCCATCAATACCTTGATGTTTTACAGAGAAGTCAGATCATCGGCGGAGAAAATATATGCACTGATTTGAGAAGAAATTGGAAAAGGGTCTAACAAAACTCTCAAAACCTGGTGGGAAAAAAATCAAAAGCTCCTTGTTACAATTGGAAGCTCAGACGAGGAGCTTTTGGCAAACCCGAAAAGAACGGCAAAAAAACTCAAAGACTTAGATGGGTGTGAGACCCAACAAACATCAGCAAACTATAAATCAGTGGCCCACTTGCCGGCGTTTGCCCAAAAACTGAACGAGCCCATCGGCTACCTACTTCAATTTCCGAATAAGATCTTCCGAGCTACCTTCCTAAGAGCAAGATTGAACATTCTAAAGACCAACGAGGTACTGAAAATTAGAGGAAAACCCAAATCCGATGGCTGTAAATTCTGCCGGAATCCCGAGCTAAAGGAAAGCCTAAGACACCTGATCATCCATTGCCCAGGGACAGCTAGCAAACGGAAAATCCACCTGGACCACCTCTACTCAAACTTTTCAAAGATGGACGTTGACTACTGGTTGGCGCACTTGATGAACGGGCTAAGTCGAAGACCGGTCATCGCTGTGGTAAATTTTATACACAGTCTGAAGTTGGACGCCATCGGTGAAGGTTCAGAGAGCCCTTAAAAGACTTAGCCCGTTTTTGATGAGAATCTGGGAAAAAACAAATTTCACTTCCACTTTTGTAAAAACTGCTAACAACAGTTAAACATAATAAAAAAAATAAATAAAATGCATGCATTTCCTGGAATACAGACTAATGAATGTCCTCGAAGTCCAGTGTGGCTGCGCAGTGGACAAGAGTCCATGGATTGTTAAGTTTTCATTTTACTTTTGTCTTTTAGTTTCATATACCCATTGAGCTGCATATCCATTTATACACTGGACGGACAAAAGGAATATTTGGCTGAAAGTTTTTTGGGGATATTTTTTCTATAATGGTTTATTTTGCCATAATGGTATCTCCTACCAGGTCATACCCTCGGCCATTTCTGTCTATGGCAATTGTAATTTTTTTGTTCTTGTTTATAAACCTCTTCTTTAAAATGTGGGCCTGTACTGATTGTGTGAATTCATTCACCTTCACAAAAGTTCTAAAAGTTATCTACATTGATATTGCACATGTTTAGAAGTCTGTGTGTAAGTTATTGATTAATTTAGTGGTTTAATTCTGTTGAAAATTAATGTAAACAACTTTCTCTTTAGTAGAAATGTGCTGTCAATTAGAGCCTTGAGGATTAGTCTTCTGCGCTAGTTTCTAAGGGTAGATCATGACTTTTCAGCTGTCTTTATAAGATTGTGAAGAACTCTAGGGTGGAACATATTTTGTAAAATTATTTTTTGGGAAAATTTTACTGTGGCTATGTTAACATTGGTAGATATAGGGTTAGGTTCCTTAGTACGTTTGCTCTTTTTTTACATCTTTTTTTACTCTCAGTTTTGGAAGAAGGGACTTACTTTTTGTAGTGGTTGCAGGTTTAGTTTTGTTGAGTGAGGTGACTAGCTGTTTTGTTTGAATATTCTCAGTAAATTGTTTGAGAGGTGGATGTCTAAATGGCTTGCTTTTATTCTTATCTGTTCTATTTTTTCTTTGTTTTATAAGGAGTAGCATTTTAGTAGGCATTCTGTTCTGTCTGTTGGGAAAAACAAACGTTTGGGTTTGAACGTTGTGGAATGCATATGTATGTATTGTGGATGGGTGTGTTGGTGTGACTGTAGAGATGAATAGAGTGCTGTGTGATTGTATAGTGGGATTATAGGTGCAGTTGGGAAGATTGTAAGAGTAAGAGTCTGTACATGTGTGATTGGCTTGGGTTAGTGAGTAAGGGAGTCGCGGTGTGATTGAACACGTAGGGTCATTATGATGTTTTGAGGAAAACATTGGGTGTGTCAGGAATTGGGGCTGGAGCATGGAAAGGTGTGCTCTGTACAAAATAGCTAGTATCCGGAAGAATATTTTGCATTTAACTTGAAAGTCAAACTTGGGTGTAATTCTGCAATTAACTTGAAAGTCATACTTGGGTGTAATTCTGAATTTTACTTTGCCCATTGATTGTATTCCTGCTAGCCCAGTGACTGTTCCATACCGCTGCACCTGCTTTCTCCTCCCCCTGCCTCCTCCCTTCATACTCATGGGTTTGTCTGTTTCTCCCATCTTTTCCAACTGCTTCTCTATCAACTATCAGCAAACTATAAATCAGTGGCCCACTTGCCGGCGTTTGCCCAAAAACTGAACGAGCCCATCGGCTACCTACTTCAATTTCCGAATAAGATCTTCCGAGCTACCTTCCTAAGAGCAAGATTGAACATTCTAAAGACCAACGAGGTACTGAAAATTAGAGGAAAACCCAAATCCGATGGCTGTAAATTCTGCCGGAATCCCGAGCTAAAGGAAAGCCTAAGACACCTGATCATCCATTGCCCAGGGACAGCTAGCAAAAGGAAAATCCACCTGGACCACCTCTACTCAAACTTTTCAAAGATGGACGAGGACTACTGGTTGGCGCACTTGATGAACGGGCTAAGTCGAAGACCGGTCATCGCTGTGGTAAATTTTATACACAGTCTGAAGTTGGACGCCATCGGTGAAGGTTCAGAGAGCCCTTAAAAGACTTAGCCCGTTTTTGATGAGAATCTGGGAAAAAACAAATTTCACTTCCACTTTTGTAAAAACTGCTAACAACAGTTAAACATAATAAAAAAAATAAATAAAATGCATGCATTTCCTGGAATACAGACTAATGAATGTCCTCGAAGTCCAGTGTGGCTGCGCAGTGGACAAGAGTCCATGGATTGTTAAGTTTTCATTTTACTTTTGTCTTTTAGTTTCATATACCCATTGAGCTGCATATCCATTTATACACTGGACGGACAAAAGGAATATTTGGCTGAAAGTTTTTTGGGGATATTTTTTCTATAATGGTTTATTTTGCCATAATGGTATCTCCTACCAGGTCATACCCTCGGCCATTTCTGTCTATGGCAATTGTAATTTTTTTGTTCTTGTTTATAAACCTCTTCTTTAAAATGTGGGCCTGTACTGATTGTGTGAATTCATTCACCTTCACAAAAGTTCTAAAAGTTATCTACATTGATATTGCACATGTTTAGAAGTCTGTGTGTAAGTTATTGATTAATTTAGTGGTTTAATTCTGTTGAAAATTAATGTAAACAACTTTCTCTTTAGTAGAAATGTGCTGTCAATTAGAGCCTTGAGGATTAGTCTTCTGCGCTAGTTTCTAAGGGTAGATCATGACTTTTCATCTGTCTTTATAAGATTGTGAAGAACTCTAGGGTGGAACATATTTTGTAAAATTATTTTTTGGGAAAATTTTACTGTGGCTATGTTAACATTGGTAGATATAGGGTTAGGTTCCTTAGTACGTTTGCTCTTTTTTTACATCTTTTTTTACTCTCAGTTTTGGAAGAAGGGACTTACTTTTTGTAGTGGTTGCAGGTTTAGTTTTGTTGAGTGAGGTGACTAGCTGTTTTGTTTGAATATTCTCAGTAAATTGTTTGAGAGGTGGATGTCTAAATGGCTTGCTTTTATTCTTATCTGTTCTATTTTTTCTTTGTTTTATAAGGAGTAGCATTTTAGTAGGCATTCTGTTCTGTCTGTTGGGAAAAACAAACGTTTGGGTTTGAAAGTTGTGGAATGCATATGTATGTATTGTGGATGGGTGTGTTGGTGTGACTCTAGAGATGAATAGAGTGCTGTGTGATTGTATAGTGGGATTATAGGTGCAGTTGGGAAGATTGTAAGAGTAAGAGTCTGTACATGTGTGATTGGCTTGGGTTAGTGAGTAAGGGAGTCGCGGTGTGATTGAACACGTAGGGTCATTATGATGTTTTGAGGAAAACATTGGGTGTGTCAGGAATTGGGGCTGGAGCATGGAAAGGTGTGCTCTGTACAAAATAGCTAGTATCCGGAAGAATATTTTGCATTTAACTTGAAAGTCAAACTTGGGTGTAATTCTGCAATTAACTTGAAAGTCATACTTGGGTGTAATTCTGCATTTAACTTTGCCCATTGATTGTATTCCTGCTAGCCCAGTGACTGTTCCATACCGCTGCACCTGCTTTCTCCTCCCCCTGCCTCCTCCCTTCATACTCATGGGTTTGTCTGTTTCTCCCATCTTTTCCAACTGCTTCTCTATCAACTATCCTTCCCTTCTCACTAAGTCTGGAAAGAAGAAGTTTAAAAAAGATATCTTGGCCTCCAACCCTGGTCTCCCTATTACTGATACCTACACCAGCGCCTCTTCCTGACAGACCCTCAGTGTCATCCTCTTTGTTGTTCCTTCACCTGATCTATGGACCCCCCATATGATCTCTGTGCTCTGTCCTGTTTCCTCCTCTCCCATAAATGGTGGCACTCACTGGGAAATCCTCATGGCTTCTTTTGACTCCTCCAGAGTCACCCTTAACGTCTACCTAAATGGCACTGTCATGGTCCAAGGTCCCCAGGCAAAACTCCTCCTCTATTCGATAGGTGTTTCCCTCGCCTCATCAACTTCCTTTCGTCTCCGGGTGTCCCCTCCTCTCATTCTTTGGCTACCTTGCCCACTCTTCCCTCCTCTGCCCATCTTCTGGCTACCTCCACAACTCCGCAAGATGCACCTCTGATTTGTACCCCTCCCCAGAAGCTGTTTAAGGCCGGCAACCTTCTTCATCTTGCCACTCTCAACTCTCGCTCTGCTGTCAAACACTCCTCTGACATCTGCCACCTCCTTGACCTTGACGTTCTTGGTCTTACACGACATGGTTCACGGCCAGCTCTGTCACGAGATTTGACAATCTCCTCCCTGATGGCTACAAGATCCTCTCCGTACCCAGATCCACTCGCACTGAAGGGGGTGTAGCCTTGATCTTTCCTGATTGGATTCCTGCCACGATAATTCCCACTCAGATCGATCTACTCCTCTTTTGAATGCCTCATCTGCAGACTCTCAATCTCTCCTAGCCACTCTTATACTGTTGCCACTCTCTACCGGCCCCCTGGTCAAATCACCTCTTTTCTCTCTGAGTTGTCGAACTAGATATTAGATTATGCCTCCTATTATAACGATTTGTATGTATATTGGCCTACGCCAAGTTGCTTAAAATTGTACACGGATAACTCTCTACGGCAAGGTCTTGACCTTAGAAATTGATGTAAGTGGCCATCTTGAATCAAGCCTCCATTTTAGGTTAGAACCGCCATTTTGGGGTTTTTGTACAAAGTCACCCTGTAATCTAAAATGGCCGTCTCGTGTGCCCTTGTTCTTGCCTTAACCTCTCCAACCTCTGTAGGAGAGTTAATGTCCAACCTGCCTTCAGGCTACATGTTAGGGTCATGTAGACCTTGTCCTTTGTTGACCTCGGGAGCAGGGGATTACTTGAATTAGCAATGTTAAACTACAAGTATACAAGAACAGCAATGCTATCCGAATATAATATGTGGAACATTCGTTTGGTCTGTATTAAACAGTATGTAAAGAGTGTAAATGTTAAATTAAAGAATAATGGAGTGTGTTAGTAAATATATTCAAAAATAAACCGCATGCACGAGATATGTAAATTAGGAAAGTGAACCTGGCGCGACCCTAGCCCAGTGTATAATTAACATGTAAGAGGCTGGACATCATTGTACAAATTGTATAAATGCGTCGATGTCTAGCTAGGAAATTCTGTTCACTGCTCATATTGAACCCTGCTGGTGGTCTCTGTGATGTATTGACGGCCAAATAGCTATTTGTGTACTTTGTTGAATACTGTTCAGTTTTGTAACAAAGATTCTGGGAATCTTTACAAGCCCGTGTTGGTGTATTTTCCTTTGCTTGGTGTAACAGCCGTAATATTGTATTTTTTCTGATTCCACAGATGGCGCCCGAATAGGGACCCTCAAGATTGGCTTTGTCTCGTTGAAGGTTGGCTCGGCTATCGGACCGGGATCGGACGGTGCCAACAGAATCGGTCACTCTAGACGAAAAGCGAATTCCTCGAGGAAACTGCACGATCCGATCCCTGGATGGTGAGCTGTAGCCCGAGACGACGTCTTGACGAGGGTCCATATATTCGAGGTGGGTAAATTTGCCAAAAATCACCACACACGTGGGTCCTTAGCATTGTCCTTAGTAACCCGATCGGGCCTCCCAGTCCTTTGGTCAGGTGAATCGTGCCCTGATTCTTAATCTAACCCTGACAATTTGAATTTGGAGCATTGTACTCGCGAGCACAATTATTTAACCAGGTAACACCAGAACTATGATATGCCTGGGAAATTTTCTGTCTGCTTTAGGGCATTAGTCCACAGCGACAGACAATATTTGGAAAATAGCCGTCCCGCACCACAGGAGGGGTCGCCGGCATGTACTATGTACTGTAAGAAAGGCTTTGGTACTATAGCATTTAATGACATTTGGGACAGACAAAACAAAAATAATTCTAATCTTCGTTGGCCAACCAATGGTAGTTTTGAAATCCCTCGTATAGAATATTTAGAGTCTGTATTAGTAAAGAAAAAGGCTAGACCTGCAGTATGTGACGCGTTGCACAGTTGGAAAACAGAAGTTTTGCAGCAACAAAAGAGTAGAGAGAAACACATGCGTAGACATATGACAAGTGTCGAAAAGGCATGGTTATATGATCAAAATAAACAATTGAAGTCAGTTAGGAACACGGACAGGGTGTTTCAATTAGACATTCAGAAAATCTACCCTTCAAAAGATTTTCATATGTCAGATGAATTGATTAATAAACTTTTGCATGAACGAAGGCCCGATGCCTCCGTGCCACCTCCGTACCTCCCTCCTCCTGGCGCTTTGCCCCTTCCTGTTGTAGTTCCCCCTTCTATAGTTCCTTCGGTCCTCCCTGCTGTTCTTCCTGTTGTTCTTCCAGCCGTCGCCCCTTTGCCTGCCCCCTTGCCTTCACCTGTTGTTATTCAGAATGTGCCTACTCTTCCTCTTCCAAGTGATTCTGCATCGCTTGTAGTAGACCAGGGAGTGAGACCAAGGGTTGTGACTCGTAATACTGTGTCCCCAGACAAAAAGAGTGAATTGACTGCTTGGGCTAAACTTTGTATGAAGAAGGGTGAACAAGCTGATGTTTTTTCCACACTCGAAAATTTTAAAGATATTCCTGAGAAAAATGTTTTTATCGAAGGTTTAGGGACTCATTTGAGTATAATGTGGAATAGAATAAATGATGTAGATTTCCCACAAGGGTTACGGGATTTGAACGCCTTAGCGTTGTCCAGAGATACTGCGGAGAAGGTATATGAGCATGTTGAGAGGATTTTTGAGTATAGGAAAGAGTTGGAAGAGTTACAGAATGAGGAAGAAGATGATGGTAGTGTAGGTGCCTTTCCCCGTCTTACTACGTGTGAGAGAAAAAGAAATAAAATAACAGGCAAAACCCCTTGTCGGGGAAAGAGGCACTGAGACCCGGCAGCAAGAGTTCAAAGGATGGTTTATTTCTCCAGCTAGGAAATAACCCAAAAAACTCTAACTCATTACATCAGTGTCAACATTTATATTAGTTAAAGTAACTCTAACAAAAAATACTAAATGGACCCGATTGGCCAGACGGTGTGGTGCTGTAGGTGTGGGTAGCATCTCTTCCTCCTGGTTGGCTGAGTAGCTGACGGACGTCAAACATCTTGCGCTCCATGCAGGTCAGGGTCCGGTCACTGTGGTCACTACCTAAGCTAGTATTGTTGCATACTAAATGACAAATTATTTAAAACATTTTATGCTACGTGTCACATTTCTACATAAGTTACACACAATGATCATTGTCAGTACAATTGGGTCATTTGTAGCTTTAATTGAAGGCCGTGACCTTTATTGTGCATGTAAAAGAATCAGGCTATGTTTCGCCTCTCTTTCTAAGTTTCAAACTCATTAGTGCGAGTAAAAGCATATATAATATTAAAAATGCTTAAGGTTAGTAGTGGGGGTGTTGGGTGGGTTTCGCAGCACAGGCGAGGGTCTGGCACTTGAAAGAAATACCTTACAGGGGGTGCAGGGTCAGGATGGCAATAAATTGTTTTAATGGGGGTGGGTGGCTTGCACGTTTATGAGAACGAATCGAGCAGGAAGTGCTTAGCTCATCTTGGTTCACATGCCGGTTTTCAGGCAAACAGTGATCTCAGAGGAAGAAAACTGTAGCATATTAATTGTTGCAACTTTCTCCAGCCTCAGCGTGAGAATAGAAGTGCAGAGCTTTCCTTCGCAGGCGGAGTGCAAGGGTGGGGGCCAGCCAGCTGCCTGCGCGTCTTGTGTGTGTGTGTCTCTGTCCTTGGCTGCTGTGGTGGAAAGGGGAGCCGAGCATTGCTGTACTATCGCAGTGAGGCCTGTTTACCCAAGATGGAGTCAAAAGGGGTACAAAAGATGGATGCCCCGTGTCCTGCTCAGTAGTCCCATCTATGCAGCAGTCAACCGTGGTTAACTTTACATAAGGGCAAGGGGCATTACCACTACCGGAGGCACGCGGTCCAAGCCTTGTACTGAGGAGCGTACGACGTGAGGGGGCCTGAGGACCCCTCGCTCCCATACAGTAGTTTAGGTATTATGTACTTAAAGAAACGGTTTTCTCTTCGTCGAGAATTAAAAGGAGAGGAAGCGCAAATTTGTATAAAGGATGCGATAAGATGGATTTCAGATATGTCGATAACTCCAGATGAAGTATATGACACATATAGTCAGTATACATTAGAAATGCAAAAGAAAGTGATACAGGTGATGGTAGAGCACCTGCAGAATGAGTGTGTAAGAAGAAAGATTTGTTGTCTCACAGAATTGTTGAGTGTTTATAAGAGAGCCTTTTCGATTGATACTTCTTCGACTGCCTTAGCGCTTGATTTGGCTCTGTTGCTTAGTAAGCATTCGGAGCTGTCTACTTCTCAGTTGCCTATGAGAGAGGTCCCTCCGACATTTGTCCCGAAAGTTGAGATTGCGGCCGACGCTGGACGAGGAATAGTCGCCGGAGAAATTCCTGCACATTACGTTTCACAGTTTGTTCACGTCCCGTTTTCAAGACATGAAGTGAACACCATAAAGCAATCTATTCCCGATATAAGAAAGAATCCGACCGGATTCTATAAAGAAATAGAGTCGGTCTTACAGTCGTCGGTATCCACTTTAAGTGATATTGACCTATTATTTCCCGTACTCCTGCCAGTTGATTTGTGGAAACAGATTAGGACTATAGATGACGTACCTGGGTTGGGAGATACATGAGGTAACATTGTTAGGCTATACATAGAAAGACCAGCTGGCGAACGACCACCTCAAGTGATATTAACCTTGCCTGATAGAATTATTGTAAAATTGAAAACTATGGTTCCAGAAAAAAGAATCATTTGGGACAAGCTTACGGCCTCTGTCCAAGGAAAGTCTGAGGGTGCTACCGATTTCTTCAATCGATTCGAGCAGGTATTCTCAGATTTCAGTGGACAAGACTTAGGCACAGAGTCAGGGAAAAGGTTGTTTGTCGACAAATTTGTATGAGGATTGCTGCCTGACATCCAGTTACAGATTATGTCTTCTGAAAGTGCTTGGCAGGCGAGGTCTCAATCAGAAGTACTGCATAAGGCTCAGTACTATGAAAACCGTGTAAATACTGAAAAGGAAAAACTTGAGAAAAAAAGGGTGACCTGAAAACTAAAGTTTTATTACAGCACATTGTTAGAAACCCTAGAGAGGGCAATCAATTTAGAGGTCAGTACATTCCACAGGGAAGTGCGCCCTTGGCTCCGGTAACCATTAACCAGTGTGCCTATTGCCGGCAGGAAGGCCACTAGCGCGCACAATGTCCGACCTTGCAGCAAAGGTCATTTGGGAACATGGGTAGACGATCCAGAGGTCGCCCAGGTGCAGGGGGCCCTGGCAGAGGTCAGTTTACACCTGAATCACAGCAACCTCCTTCACAAGATAAGCAAGTTTCGAATGTGGATAATAGAAACATTTTTGATCACCCTTCTGCCGCGTACCTCTCTGAAGAGCTTTCTTTTGATAATATTCTGTTTCGGTAGGACTGCCCGAAGCAGGATTTGGAACCTACGCCTATTCCCGTTCATCAGAAAGACCCCTACATTGAGATGGCGGTGGGAAATAGGAAGCATCTATTTTTAGTAGATACGGGAGCACAGAAATGTTCCATTGATCATTCACGGGTTCCAAATATTCCCCTGTCAGGGCAGTCCAACGTTTCCGTAGGGTTTTCAGGCACACTTGTAGTTTGTCCGGTCTCTTTGCCGGTACCGATAACACTGGGTCCCTTCACAGAACAGTGTCCATTTCTACTTACCACAAACTGTGGGGAGAACTTGCTGGGGCTAAATTTGTTGAAGGCATTGCATGCTGTAATACATTGTTCTCTGGATGGAATTCGGCTAACAATTTCACCTCAGCAATCACTCGCCTCTCAATTTTTGACTCGACCTTTACTGCCAGAATTTAGTAATATTCCAGAATGCTTATGGGCAATTGATGATAATGATGTGGGCATTCTTCGAATTGAACCTGTTCAAATTATTTTTAAACATGGAGTAAAATTGCCTCGCATCCCGCAATATAAGATCTCAGTTGAAGGCGAACAGGCTTTGAAATGTATAGTTTCTGATTTTGTACATCGTGGAGTAATTGAGGAGATTACGGGTAGCATATGTAACAGCCCCATTCTGCCAATATACAAAAAAGGTGGTAATGCGATTCCCTTTCGTTTTAAAATTGATTTACGCGCTATTACCAAAATTGTGGCTCCTCAATTTCCTATTGTACCTGATGTTACAATGATACTAACCATGATTCCGGCTTCTGCCACTCATTTTAGCGTTGTTGATCTCAAAAACCCCTTTTCCAGTATTCCCATACAAAAGGATAGCAGGTATTTGTTTGCGTTTACCCTAGGTGGACGCTCGTTTACATTCATTCGTGCACCACAAGGGTACACTGAGAGCCCAAGTATTTATAGTAGGGCATTGAAAGAGCAGCTCGATACCCTTGAGTTGCCTACTGCTTGTACATTACTGCAGTATGTAGATGACCTCCTCTTGGCTGCTGATTCTGAGAGCGCTTGTAAAGAAGGCACCGTGTTGTTGCTTTGTCAGCTAGCAAAACATGGCCACAAAGCTTCACTTAAAAAATTCCAATATTGTTGTCAGGAGGTCGCCTATTTAGGCTATCTCCTGTCAAAGGAGGGAAGACGGTTGACACCTGTACGAATAAAGACCATTTCTGGCATGTCTGTCCCAAATACGCAAACGGAAGTTAGAGCCTTGATAGGTATGGCTTCTTATTGTAGATTGTGGATCCCTAACTTTTCGTTAACGATTAAACCAATGCTGGCTTTGACAAAGAAGGGAATTTGTTTGCCATTACCATGGACTTTGGAACACCAGACAGCGTTTGATTTGCTCAAATCCGCGCTGTTTTCAGCGCCGGTTTTAGGAACTCTGAATTATGACAAGGCCTTTGTATTGTTTGTGCATGAACGTGATGGATGTGCTTTGGCTGTGTTGACGCAGGAACATGGAGGGAAGAATAGGCCGTGCAGCCACTATTCCTCCGCCCTTGATCCTGTAGCATGCGCTTTGCCAAGATGTTTGCGCACTGTTGCTGCTGCTGCTGCATCTGTAAAACAGAGTGAGGGAATGGTCCTGGGTCATGCGTTAACTCTAATGGTATCTCACTCTGTAGATATTCTATTGAATAGAACTCAAACGCAACACCTCACTTCTGCATGATTGACAAGATATGAACTAATCTTGTTTGCCCCCCACATTCAAATTCAGAGGTGTTGTGTATTAAATTCGGCTGAACTTTTACCTGTCTCGCAAGATACTGTTGATGGTGATGATACGTCACACGATTGCCTTTATATGACAGAACAAGAGACTAAAGGCAGAATCGATCTGAAAGACACGCCTTTGAATAGCCCACAAGGAGAGCTATTTTGTGATGGCTCTTGTTTTAAACTTCCAGACGGTACATCCACGGCTGCTTATGCTGTTACTACTTTAAGCACGGTTGTGGAAACTAAAAGAATTATGCATAACTCTGCGCAGGCCGCAGAAATTATAGCGTTAACTCGAGCTTGTGAACTTTCAGAAGGGCTTACAGTGAATATATATACTGATAGTCAGTATGCCTTTGGGATGGCCCACAATTTCGGTAGACTTTGGAAAGAACAAGGTTTCGTGACCTCGCACGGAACGAAAATCCAGCATGGCACTTTAATAGTGCGATTACTTTCAGCACTCGCACTCCCTGTTCAGTTAGCTATCATAAAATGTTCAGCACATCAAAAGGTTACAGATGATGTAGGAAAAGGGAATGCTTTCGCCGATCAGATAGCTAAACAAACTGCCACTGATTTCAGTTCAGAAATGTATGCTGTAAAAGAAATTGTAAACGTTTGCACTTTGGGTGATAGTATCGATGCTGTAAAAGATATTCAAGCGGATGCTACCATAGAGGAAACTAAGAGATGGATTGAGGGTGCAGGGAGATTGGATGACGATGGGTGTTGGGTAGACAATATTGAAGAGAAATGGTTACTCCCTGACGCCTACATTACAATGATGGTTATTATGGCTTATGGTCCGACACATGTTTGTGCGCGAAAATTGACAAAAATGCTACACAGTGTATGGGCCAATGATAAGATTTTCAAAATTGCGGAGCGTTTTGTCCAGAACTGCATTGTTTGCTTGCAGCACAATGTAGGAAAAGGTACCTCGACTCCTAGAGGAGGTTTCGCTCCACCTTCTGTCCCGTTTGAGGTTATTCACTTTGATTTTATTGAAATGGAACGGTGTAACAATCTCAAATATGTATTGGTTGTTATTTGTGCCTTTAGTAAGTGGGTTGAGGCCTTCCCGGTTAGAGATGCAACGGCCATAACCACGGCAAAAACTCGGTTGAAAGAGTTTTTTCCTAGGTTCGGGCTGCCGAGATTCATCTGGTCAGATAATGGGCCCCAATCTATTGACACTCTGATCCTACAAATTTGCAAAGGATTACAGATTGACAAGCGGTTCCATTCAGCTAGACATGCCCAAAGTGCCGGATTAGTGGAAAGGCACAACGGCATTATAAAGAACAAACTCGCTAAAACGTGTGCTGGCACCAAGCTAAAATGGCCGGACGCCTTACCGATCGTGTTACTGTCGATGAGAACAATCCCTCAAACTTAGACTGGGCTCTCTCCCTTTGAGGTGGTAATGGGGAGACCTGCTAATATTTGGGGTATGCCAAAAAGTCGCTCATTACGGGATATAGAAAATGTGCTTCTTTCAGATTACTGTAACCAAAAATCTGTTTTCAATTTATCACCAGGTACGAGAGGCATTACTTGTGCGTTACGAGGGTCCTGGTCACAGTCTTTGACCGGGGGACTGGATCCTCACAAAGGTTTTTGAGAGGTCATCTTGCCTTGCACCTCTGTGGAGGGGTCCCTACCATGTCCTGCTAGTCACCCAGACTGCCGTGCGGGTAGCGGGTCGTAAACACTGGATCCATGCGATGCACACCAAACAGATCCCACAGCCCGTGCCATACGATACAGAAGACACAGAATTCCTTCCCACTGCTGTAACTAGCGTGCCTGAAACAGCAACAACCAACAAGGGAGAATCGGAGACCGCTTCAGAATCCGCAAGGCCGGACAAAACGGCCATCTTGTCTCTGCACTCCCCAACAGTGGAACTTCCATATCAATACTTTTCTGATCCCATTTCCGTCCATTCGCCACTTCCAGGAGGAAGTGACGACACTTTGTTCTCACCAGAAACTGCAAAATATATTTTGCGCCCAAGGAAGTAAATGTACAGCATGGTCTGACTGTGCGATTGAGAAAATCATTTGAGGGCTTGCCTTTTGGCCCGATTGTGCGGGAAGACTCTGTTGGCTAAGGGTTGTGGGAAAGACATTAAGAAGACGCGCGACTGGAGTCGCCAGCAAATGAACAATTGGTGTTTTTTCGGTTGAAGACGACAATGCCTGCACCCGCTACTGCTCGTACCAAACTTTTAGATAAACATTTGACTAGCAGAGACAATGATCAAGCATGTAAAGGGACCCCCAAAGTATATTGTTGCCTTTTTGAGATAATTACTGGATTTTTAGTAACTGTTGGGTTTGGGTTATGGTATCTGGAGGAAGCATATCCGTTAGAGGACTTTTTACCTATTGAAAATGTATCTGTTATTCCCACTCCTTCTGTGCAATTGCATACTTTGTCGCCTAGGGATTCTTTGCATAGACGGAACTATCAGAATAATACCCTTTTGTTAATAATGAATGCCACTCATGCAATTTTTAATAAGACCAATTGCTGGATCTGTACACATCTACCGTAACATGGGGATAAGGGGCTAGGTTGGTATATTTATCCCTTACCTTTGACAACTGCCTGTTACGCTTCTCTTAGAGAACTATTTTTTGGTCGATGGAATGACAGCATCTCAGGGAACTTTGATGGTACAAATTTAAATAGTTTTGAAAAGAATGTTTTGATGCCCCTGGGATGCTCGCTTTTTGCAAATAGAAGTAAGCCAAATGTTGCTTCTGTTAGGCCCTCTGATAGATTGTCTCGTCTCTTTCAGTCTTTAATCTCTTTCAAAATGGCCCCTATAGTCAAGAAGGATGCCACGCCTCCATCTTATTCTGTTAATCATAGCCCCGATTCAGTATCCTTCTGCATACAGAGGAATGGAACACGGTCAATGGATAATTTTAGAAAGTGCGCCAACGTTGAGAATTTGACTAGTGAAAACAGACCTCTGTACGTAGGTGAACCTGTCTATTTTGTTTGCGGTAATGTGGCATTTCCATGGTTGCCCAGGGATTGGCAAGGAACCTGTTATTTAGGGATTCTATTACCTGGGGTATTTATTGCCAGGACTGTAGAAATTTCGAAGACTCGTCCATGACGAGGTGTAAAAGGGGATACTCCTGCACAAACTCTAGGAGATATTATGAAATCCTTTGTGCCATTTTTTGGCAAATTACGAATTCAGAAGATATCAGGGGACTAGAGAGAGTATTGGATAGAACCATCAACCGGACCACTGACATACTCTATAATATGACGTTAGAGCAGAGAGCGATAATATTAGTGGCTCTTCAGAACCGGATGGCATTAGATGTCATCCAGGCAGAGCGAGGAGGAGTACGTAAATTAGTGGGGTCCGCTTGCTGCGTTTACGTACCAGACTCCTCTCCGACGATCTTTAGGGCTATCCAAAATCTACATGTTCTTAGTTCAGAAGTACATGTTCCTGAGGGAAACTGGGAACTTGGTACATGGTTTTGGGACCTCCTATGGTCATGGGGATGGAAGTTGTTTTCGGCCCTGCTGATTATCTTGGGAAGTTTTTTGTTTCTTTGTTGTTATATACAGTGTCTCCCTGGTATATGCTCCGTGTTAGGGGGATGTTGCGCGCAAGCAACAAGTTTATTTGGGCATAAAATATACGCCCCAAAGAAGGTTTCCAAAGAGTATGTGTTGAAAGAAACTCTGGTGTCAGATCTAATGGCAATAGATATGTCCGACAATGATACAGGGTGTACGGACGATGACGTATGGAGTTACTTGCAAGCAGATCAGAAGTAGTGTTAGCACTTGGCATAGGCCAAAAGGAGGGTTTGTCGAACTAGATATTAAATTATGCCTCCTATTATAACGATTTGTATGTATATTGGCCTACGCCAAGTTGCTTCAAATTGTACGCGGATAACTCTCTACAGCAAGGTCTTGACCTTAGAAATTGATGTAAGCTGCCATCTTGAATCAAGCCTCCATTTTAGGTTAGAACCGCCTTTTGGGGTTTTTGTACAAAGTCACCCTGTAATCTAAAATGGCCGTCTCGTCTGGCCTTGTCCTTGCCTTAACCTCTCCAACCTCTGTAGGGGAATTAATGTCCAACCTGCCTTCAGGCTACATGTTAGGGTCATGTAGACCTTGTCCTTTGTTGACCTCGGGAGCAGGGGATTACTGGAATTAGCAATGTAAAACTACAAGTATACAAGAACAGTAATGCTATCCGAATATAATATGTGGAACATTTGTTTGGTCTGTATTAAAACAGTATGTAAAGAGTGTAGCTGTTAAATTAAAGAATAATGGAGTGTGTTAGTAAATATATTAAAAAATAAACCGCATGCACGATATATGTAAATTAGGAAAGTGAACCTGGCGCGACCCTAGCCCAGTGTATAATTAACCTGTAAGAGGCTGGACATCATTTTACAAATTGTATAAATGCTTCGATGTCCAGCTAGGAAATTCTGTTCACTGCTCACATTGAACCCTGCTGGTGGTCTCTGTGATATATTGATGGCCAAATAGCTATTTGTGTACTTTGTTGAATACTGTTCAGTTTTGTAATAAAGATTCTGGGAATCTTTACAAGCCTGTGTCGGTGTATTTTCCTTTGCTTGGTGTAACAGCCGTAATATTGTATTTTTTCTGATTCCACAGAGTGGGCTGACCTCTCCTCTTCTCTCCTGGCCTCAACCACTCAACTCCTCTTCTTTGGTGACCTCAACATTCACCTTAATTCTCCCTGTCCCTCAACATCGCTCTTTCGCGACCTCTGCGATTCCCTCTCCCTCTCTATCCTTCCATCTGGCCCAACGCACACTGCAGGGCACACACTTGATGTCTTGATCTCCTCTAGCCTCCCCCTATCTATCCCTCTCTCCACTCCCCTCTCCTGGAGTGACCAGTACCTCCTCTCCTCTCATCTCTCTCTCTCTTTCCCCCAAGCCAAGCCCACCCCAACACTGCCACCTACCTTCCTGGACATCCGGCCCATGAAGCGTGTGTCAGTCGAGGCTTTTTCTTCCACCTTCTCCCCACCCCCTCTTCCTCTGGCTGACTCACACCCTGACACAGCCCTGTCTTCTCACTATTCTTCTATTTCTGATACTCTTGATGTTCTTGCCCCTGTCATGAGGATCCGCCTGAAGTACAAAGCCAAGTGCAATTCCTGGTATGACTCCGACCTAGCTACACTTAAACGTAGGTGTAGGGCGGCTTAGAGATAATGGGGGGATTCCTGCTCATCTTCTGACAAACTGGCCTGTCGCCTTCTCCAAAGACAATACTGTCTCTCTGTCCGTACCAAGAAAAGAGTCCACATTCAAGCCCATGTCTCTGCGGCATCTAACAGCTCGGCCGAACTCTTTAAAATTTGTAAGGAGCTGGCCAATCCTGCTGCAATCTCTACCCCTCCCCTTGCTTCTCAGGCACTTTGCAATGCCCTGGCCTCACACTTTATCTCAAAAACCCAGGACATCCTTTCCACACTCTCCTCCACCCCCTCTGCTCTCTCCTCTCCGTCGGTACTCAGTGACCTTCCTCCAGCCACCCACCCACCCTCCTTCTCTTCCTTTCCTCTCTTCTCCCCTGATGAGGTCGCTAGACAAGTCCGATCTATGAAAGCCTCGTCAAAACAGGTTCATCCCTGTTCCTTTGAAACTCTCAAGGACCACATTGATACCCTCGCTCCGGCCCTTGCCGACTTCTGCAACCACTCCTTTGCCTCAGGATCCTTCCCCTCCCCTCTTAAGCACTCCCTTGTGCATCCTCTCCTCAAGAAACCCACAGCGGATCCCTCTTGTCCGGCCAACTATCGGCCAGTTTCCATTAACCCCTTTTTAGGCAAACTCCTTGAAAAGCTGGCCATCTCTCAGCTAAACCTTCATTCTGATTCTGTTGGCTGTCTCCATGACCATCCTACTTGATCTCTCCTCTGCCTTGGACACCGTCAACCATAACATCCTGCTCAACCATCTCCGGGATAACTTGGGCATCACCGATCAGGCTCTGGCCTGGCTGACCTCTTTCCTCTCTGATCGACCCTCCCAGGTCCAACTTGGGTCCTTCCTATCATCTGTCTTCCTCTCCACCTGTGGTGTTCCCCAGGGGTCTAACCTTTCACCCTGGCTTTTCAACCAATACCTGGAAACTCTCACCCGCTGTATTGCCATTTTCTGCTCAAACTTCCAGTGATACGCAGACAACACTCCACCTCCTCCACCTCTCTCATCACTGATTGCCTAACGGCCATCCACAATTGGTGTTCCGCCAACAATCGTTGTCTTAATGCCAGCAAGAGAGAGATCCTCCTCATTGGCACACCATCACCTTTCTTTTCCCTCACTCTCTGGCCGGCCTCCCTTGGCCCTCCTCCTATCCCCACCTGCGAGGCCAAGAACCTTGGTGTCACCTTTGATTCCACACTCTCCTTCTCTGCCCACATCGCTGATGTATCAAAAAAGTCAAACCTCCTACTGCACCTCCTCAGAGGTATTCTTCCTTTCCTCTCATTCCCCCAGAAGCTCACTGTCTCCCAAGCTCTGGTTCTCTCTAAGCTGGACTATTGCAACAACCTCTTTCTTAATCTACCTGCCTCTACTCTCCGCCCTTTACAACTTATCCAGAACAGGACTGCAAGACTTGTCCTTGGCCTCAAGCCCTGGGATCATATCTCTCCAGCTCTGAAATCTCTCCATTGGCTCCCAGTGGATGCAAGGATTTAATTCAAAACCCTCTGCATTGTCCACAAGGCTTTCTGGGGCCTGGGTCCAACATACCTTCAGCTAGCCCTCCGCAAATATCTCCCATCTCAAGCACTCCGCTCCTCTACCTCTAACTGCCTCAGGGTCAGTCGTTTCTCAAAGAAATGAGCTGGGAGTAGATCTCTGTCTTCGGCTGGGGCCTCCCTCTGGAACAGCCTCCCTGCCACTCTAAAACTTGAGGATAACCATCTCCGGTTCCGGAAGCACCTCAAAACCTTCCTCTTTGCTTCTGCCTTCTCCTCCCCTCTCCCCTGTTGATTCTACTCTCCCTCAGCACCATGCACCTGGCCACCTTCTGTCCTCTGGGCCCAGGTACCTGCTCATCTTGCCACCCTCACGCACTGCCTCCGGGTCAACCCCTGCACTGGGGTCTGTATCTGTACCCATACAGCCCTCCCCTTTTCTTCCTGCACTTTCAGACCTACACGCCCTGCTGCCATAAACCCAGCACTTGCCACTTGCTGGCTGCACTCCCATTGTTTGTTGCCTTTTTATTTATTATTTTATTATTTTTGTTTTTTTTCCTTCTCGCTCCGCACTCTCCTTTTGTTCCCCCTTCCATGCAGTTATCCCCCTTTTCCCTCTACCCTGCACTTGCACGTTCTCAATGTCACTGGGCCTAGTAAGATCGTTGTTTTTGTTCTCCCCTGTTCCGTTTCCCTGCCTGGTCGCGCTCTGAAACACTTGTGTATGAGTGCGATAGCAATAAAATATCAATCAATCAATCAACTACACTTCCCAGCAGCTGTGGGAAGGTGCTGTAGTCCTAGGCTTCGCACGCAGCAGCAGTTGATTTTGATTGAGGGACTATTTCATACTCCGGCCGCTCAGGTGCAGATTATTGAGCGTTTGCGGCATGGGCTGTCAAGGTGGCATTTGTGAGGAAGATTGGAAAGTGCAGGGATGCCAAAGGAATGCTGGAATTCGATCAGCCCAGGTTGCAGCAGTGAATAAGGACAGCCGGTGAGTTATTTGCCTTACATCTCCAGGTCCGGGTAGTCCTGTGGGGCTCCTGGACATTCAGAATGTTGCTTCCCTGCTGTTTGTGTGTGTGAACTAGACGTGCACTCCTCACACATGTGTTTGAACCTTATTTGAGGGTTATGCCCGCACGCTCTGTTTGCTCTTCGGCTAAAGGGCTGTTTGGACTTTTAGTTACATGCCTTATTTATGATTACAAAAGGAAATTACAAAGCTGTGGAAAAGCGCGGAATGCCCCCCTATGAGTGGGGAACTATGTGCTAGTTTGTATACACCGCCATTACATGATAAGGAGGGGTCAGGTACTCATAGGTCGCATTATGGGGAACCCTTAAATTTAATGTTATGTTATGATATGAAATGATATGGCCTATACCCAAGTGTTTCAAGGCGCTACGAGGCAAGGGAGGGGAAACAGAGGGAAGAACAGAGACAGCAATTCTACTAGGTCAGGTGACATTTGAGATTGCGCAAGTGCAGGGGAGAGGGAAGGGAAAAAGTCCTAGGGGAAGGGGAGGGGGCAGTGCAGTACATAGGATAACAGTAAAATAAATAAGACAATAAATAAGGTGTGGCCAGTTGGTGGCAAGTGCATGGGTAAGTGCAGGCATCGGATGTCAAGTGCCGGTAGGGGATGTAGGGATACAGAAGCAGTCCCAGAGTGTGAAAATTAAGCAAATAATCAAGAATAATTGGGACACCTTGACCCTAGATCCCATGATAGGGAGACTATTCCTGGAACCACCATTATTTGCTTATAACAAAATCAAATCTGTAACAGATCATCTAATTAAAGCCGACTTTGCATATGAAAGAGACACCACTCAGAAGCACAACAGAATGCTACAATTTCACAATTGTAACAACTGTAATAATCTGATCAAAGGTAATTACATCAACCATCCACATAATGGATACAAGATTAACCTGTATCATTCCTCTAAACGTGACCCAAAAAATGTAATCTACGGGAATAAGATGTCCGTGTGGGCTATATTATGTGGGTCTGACCACAAAGAAAGCAAAATCCAGGTAGTCAGAACTCAAATCAAACATAAGAACAGCTTGGGAGAAATCAGCAGCAGCTCAATCCTTCTTGAAACATAGAAATACCATTGGACAAATGAAATTTATAATTTTGGACAAGTCAGCCTACCCAGGAGATGAGGTAATTTGAACAGATTATTACTTCAAAGAGAAAGTTACTGGATAGATCACCTCAATTCCATGTCCCCCAGTGGAACGCACTTAGAATGGGACTTAAGTTGTTTTCTGTGAAATAAGGCAACCATGAAAGACCACATCAAAAATTGAACATCAAACAGACAAGATGTATTGCTTTATGTGGGTGATACATCCAATACAATGTGATACGTAGATTATTCAGTGCACCTACAAACCAAATCATACAAAAACAAATTGTGGTACAAGACATAAATGATACACCTCCTGGGCTGCAACATATATTCATTGGATGTTTTTCCTATGAGAAAGTATGTCAGAACCAGGAATATAACAATCCATACACTATCATAAGAGGAAACAATTTTGTCTTATATTAAGACAGAAAGAATGAGGTATCATAACTCATTTCAGAAACGGTAAAAATCACATTAGAAAACAGTTTTGTCTTACATTAAGACATAAAGAACTGGGTATCTCAAACCCTTTTCTGATACAGCAAAAACTGTCTAAAGATGGCGCTCAGATTTCATCTCCTGCATGTCCATCTTCTAATATATTTGGATCCTCTACCAGCGTGCGAGCACGCTGGTATGCAGGGCAACAAGAATGAACAGCGAGAAGACCCGACACGCGAAATAGAACAATCCTGTGGTGAACCCACTCGAAGTAAGATCCATACTCTTCAATCTCAATTTTTTCTATTTTTTATTGTTGCGTCATTTGTTTACAGAAAACCTTACACAACATATACAAATTCACATCTAAGAGAAAAGACAACATAATAAAAAATGTCATGTATATATAAAATCGATAATAAAAGGACATCCATACTTCATAAAAGTACACATATGCTTGTCTAAATAATACAGTACAGAGGATTAAAAAAAGTGCATTGAGTTCCAAAGTGTGCTTCAGTGCAGTTTCAAATAAGCAAATTCATTTGTTCTAAACCAATAGTTAAGCCCTGCAAAAATGCATTCAATGCCACAATTAGAGACATGTTTAAACCCCACATACATCTATTCCAAAATAGATTTACAGAGCACTCCTGGTCTTTCTTGTATCGATCTTTGAGGGTCAGGGAGCGCAGAGGCTCAAAATACATGCACCCAAGCACCAAATGTTTAAGTGTCTCTTGGGCTTTGGGGTCCCCACAAAAATGACATCTCAAATCTGAAGAGTCTGACCTTGGACTGTTATTAGTACCCCTGTGGATTGTCCTCTCAAGGGTCGGAAACTGATTGAGCCTGAAGCGCATGTAACTTAACCTGCCCTTCTCACATGGAAATCTCTGTAAGTAGAGGGGCAAGCATTCCCTTGCATGGCAAAAGTTGGAATAATCTTTGTAAGAAACATAAGAATTAAAACCCTCAACTGTTTCCACCCATTCAGCCCTAAGAAGGAGCCTCTTCACCCACCCTGGTCGTTCTATAAGATCCTCCATGGTACGTCTTAAGGACATGAGTATTGAATTCATTCTATCACAGAACTTATTCATAGAGGGAACAGTTTCAACTCTAGCCACCTCTCTTAGAGTTTCAAAGAGAGAGCTTTTAAGAGGATCACTTATTTTCTTGTACAGGGAGAGTAGTTTCCAGAGGTACCTCGTTTTAAGCGAGATGAGACACAACTCATGGTGAATAACTGCATTCGGGACTGCCATCGATAGGCCCAGAAGTTCCTTCCACAGCTTTCCCTGAATCATATTAAGTGCAGGCTCATGTCGTGGGTACAAATATCTAAGCCATAAAGTAAGATTGGCTCACATTTAGCTAGATAAAAACGCCTGATTGGTAACAGAGAGAATCTGCAGACCTTTGATCTCAAGAATTTCATTTGGATCTTAAGTCTACAGACCTTCTCGTTGAGACTCTGCTTCCAATCTTTCATAGAGGTTCTGTTTGTAAAATGGTACCCCAAGTATGTAATAGCCTGATCTTGGTCTACAGGTTCATCACCCATAGTCCACCTATATGTTTGTAACTTTCTTTTTTCTGAAAAAAACAGGTTCCGTGATTTTACTGCATTAGGCATAAGGTTATTAACCACTGCGTAGTGATAGAAGCGATACATCTTCCTTATATGGCCTACGTGGGTACGATCAAAAAGGATGAAATCATCAGCAAAGGCCATCTACTCAATCGCCATCCTCCCCAATCTTGCCGGTGCGATCGAAGGTCCCTGCCACACCCCCTCCACATCGCACACGTAAAGATTGAAAAGAATAGGCACCAGTGAGCAGCTCTGCTTGACCCCCACAAAAGTTGCTATAGCCCCCGACAAGGCACCCTCCCTGGTTATACGGACCCTAATAGATGTATTTGAGTGGAGTAACGCTAGAAGTTGAACTAGCTTACGGGGGATCTGTAAAGCCAGCATTTTTGTCCACAATCTTGATCTAATAACTCCATCAAAAGCATTTCAGAGGTCCAGTGATGCTATAAACACATATCCGGCGTTGGTTTGATGAACCAAATCCCTCAAATGAGCCAGGATTGTTGCATTCAAGTTGGTTTCCAGCTCCTCCCTAAAACCAACTTGAGATTTGCTGAGATATGAATTGTGTCTAACCACTGTATTAAGGTCCCTTAGGAGCAGGATGGCAAACACTTTGCTAGCCGCATCAATAAGCGCTATGGGCCTGTAGTCATTTGGATTTGTGACCTCCCCCTTTTATGTATGGGCACTATAATAGATTGGACCCAGGATTATGGTACTATGTGGGTCTCAAAGATGTGGTCAAATATTTGTTTTAAAAGAGAGGCCATAAGTCAGGGGAAGCCTTAATAACAAAGGGTGGAATGCCATCAGGGCCAGGGGCTCTAGACGGTTTCAGTTTATGAATCGCCCATACAATGTCCTCATGGCCCCAAGTGACCTTTGACAGGAGGTCCCAATTCCATATTAGTCTCTGATGTAAATTTTGGTGGAAGAGGAAATTTATTAGAATAGAATGTAGTCCAAGCCGCATCTTGATTGGGACAGTCTTGGCTGTCCTTAGAGGGGACTCAAGTTCTATTAACTATTGACCAGAATTTGCCATCCATGCCCTTAGAGAGACTCTCCATCATGAATTTATGGGCATGCAAATATTGATCCATCCTCAGCGATTTCACAACGTTTTTATGTTTCATGATTAGCTTTTTCTTTAAAACCATGAACTCAACAAGCAATAGGGACTGTTTTTTAAGGGCCGCCAAATCCCATCCTTTGTTGATTTTGGAGATATAGATTCTATTATCCCATCTGAAACTCTTAGGTTCGTCGCTAATTTTATTGTCCACTTTGCTGATTTTATATGCACATGTAAGCATTATGTTATTATACAGATTATCTCCAAATAAAAAATCACTTTCCCCAAACTCACGGTTGTTTGCTTTAGCTAAGGATTCTGTAAGGAGACTGTTAAATCTTTTAATGGTGTTATGATTCCAGTTAACCAATCTTCCTTGGTTTGCCAAGGAAAGGCCAATAAGAGCAGGTCTAATTTGGATTGTCTGAAGAACCAGAGTCAACATAAAGGCTAAGGGGATATGATCCCCCAAGTCTATATTAATGTGCGTCAGGTTTCCGCAAGCATTCTTCAGACCGTTAGATATATAAACAAAGTAAATCCTGGAACTATATGAACCCCTACTCCATGTATATTTAGGTACTTTCGTGAAGTTAGGGTGGTCCAACATAGTCAAATCCCAACTTTCCAAAAAGCTGGACCACCGTATCCCCCTGGAGAGATTAGAGTGGAGGATCTTAGGGATAGCTTCTTTATCGTTCCATTCCATACCCTTGGCGCACAGTGAGTTAAAATCCCCTCCTAACACAATGCGTTGGCCTAGCCCTTTCTTGCACCAATCCCCTAGTATATCACTAAGGGACTCTTCTACTGTCTCAATGGGTACCTTTAAAGGATTCCAATAGAGGTTCAAAACCAATATAGGAACAGAAGTTTTATCTATATCCAAGGCAATACCCAGGAGCCAGTCCATACTACATACCACCCTACCATTGAGACCCAAATTGCGATCTACAGCTATAATTAGGCCCCCACTGGGACGACCCATCGTCCCCCTAGAGGCAGGGTGTAAAAAAGTGTGCATACCCTCTAGGTTCTGGCAATCGACCATCATAGTTTCTTCAAAAAGATAAATCCCAGGACAGGCATTGATAGAGTTCATATGCAGACATTTTTTAAGGTTTACACTACCACATGTATTCCAAGAAATCACTCGTATCTTAGTCCTGTCACGCATTTCCTGGATCTTGTCTCAAGGATTCTAATGTTTTTAGGGATGGCTGTAACCAAAACCAGTCCTGGCCATTGCCTAATAGACTGGATAACAAAGTCAACACAGGAGCGGAACCTATAATGGGATTAGACAAATTGGAGGCAATTGTCCGGATCGAGTCCATCAGCCCCAGGAGCAGGCATCCAGATACCTATTAAAACCCCAGCAGCCCTGGCTGGGGCTGTTTGGGTTCAGTCCTGGTGCCTTAGGCGCCAGGCTCATCTTAGAAATCAGTCCTGGCGCCATATGCACCAGGCCTATAGACATTACTTACCTCATGCAGACCATGCTGCAAATTAATCCAAGCCAACGTGAGGCCTGGATGGGACTATTTTATCACAGGGACTATTCTTTACTCGGGTGTGGTTCTGGGGAACTTCTTACCTGGAACTACTTTGGAGGCTATTTAAACCACGCTCGAACAGCAGCACACGCTTTGCGTTATTCTGCATTCTGCAGCGTAACGCTCACCTTGCCTGCAAGTCAGCATCCAGTCTTCTGCCACGCCTGCCTCGAATCTGGAGCTCCTAGAAAAAGGGGAAAGAAGGAGACAAGGTTAGATCACAGACATTATTTTAATTCCTTACCTGATTCCGGATCCAGCATGTCTCCGAGCCTGAAAGGACATTACTTCAGCATGCATCGCATCGCCAGCAGCAGCGTTGCGTCATACTCACCAGTCCACAGCATCTTTCGACTCAGCGCTGCCTCCATCATTTTCTTCAGCGAACTCCAGCATCTGGGGGAAACAAAAGGAATAACAAGGTGAGCCGAGAGAAAGCCGACAAATACAATCTCTTTTACCACCATAGGCTTACCTGATTTACCACCGGAGGCATTACTCTTTAATACGCCACATCTTCTTATGCCACACCTATAAAGGGAGAGAAAACAACTAGTTAAACTCATGCGACTTTTACCGGACAATGTTGGATAATACAGACACTTACCTGAACGCCATCAGCAGCCTCCAGACAATATTTTTAGCTGCAATTCAACAAGGGAATGGAACAAGAGTGAACATCGGACATATTGAACTCTTTGAACTTTATAAACCCCGGAGTCAATATTCCTCCGGAACTCCTCCAGTACCTTCAAACCAGTGAAGTAACTGGTATCTACGTGCCTCTGCATGCCACACAGGATGGAGAGCTCCTCATTTAAAAACATAAGGTGAGGTTACTAAAAGGGGATATCTGAGGTGACTAGTGGGGAGAACGAGAACAGTGGGGAGGGGCCATCATAAGAATCCACCGGTGGCTAAATCCCTTTCTCCACTTGCAGGAGAATACTTCTACGGGTCAAGCAGACGAGATTAGGCAGGCCAGTCCAGACTGTCATCTCTGCACTACGCATCACCTTGGTGGAGACCGCAGCTGTCCCGGTCCGATCGACGGCCCTGTGGGAACCAGGTGAGCGTAACAGCAATATTAATCGTCGGACCTGCCGGATTCACAACTGGTTCCTTATATGCCAGGAAAATGTCGGCCTCTTTGACACTTGCAAGTGTCCGCAATTGAAATCCCAGCGATTCAAGATTTTTTTCTTGCGTTCTTACCATTTCCGCCACCATCTCCGAATGGAAATTACATACCATACGGAGATTATTATGGGTCGGGAGAGAGATAGCGTCTATGTCATCCGTAGTAATAGAACGAAGTAGGGGGATTTGTTTAGAAATATTTAGTAAGTTGGTCCTATTAAGATTGGATACTTTATCTAATTTATTATTGTTTATCCAACCAATAATTTTACCCGTGTTACTCACGGCAACCGACTGCTCCTGGACCGGTGTCCCCTTATTCCTGTCCAGAATGGGGATGTCTAACTTGCAGGGAATTATCTCACTCTTGTTATCATCTGGTATGTTATTGATGTCTGTAGACGCCACCCCATTTATCTCACTACCGACCACCCCCTGTTTTTGTTTATCATAGCTTGTGCTCCATCTAACTGGAGGCCTGCCACGGATGACTCTCCCATTAGAGGCGCTATAGTCTCAGTGCCCAAGTTGAGGGCCCCCGGTTGTTGAAGACCAGTAGATAGTCTGGCGTGCTTAGTGTTGACTATTTTGCCAAAGGCCGTCATTTTAGTTTGTTTGGTCTGAGGACGGTCTTGGAGTATCCTTGGTCGATTGGATTTCCTATCCTCTATTTATTCCACCTCAGCATCAGTAGTTATTCTGTTATCAGCCAGTATCTCCCCACTTGTTTCTACCTCCGGGGGTACAAAGTTATGACTCTTGGGGTTTTTATTAATAGACGGCGCATTTGGTCGATCCTCTTGTAAAGATATGCTTCTAACCGCTTTAAGTTTAGAGTTTCTGGCCTTAACTTTCACGGCCGGCATATTTTTCGTTTTTTTGGACATTCTAACTCCGTTTTCCCCTTTTTTTCCTCCTACACACCGGTGACTGTGGAAACCTATTGATATCATAATCAGATATATCATAGACTTCTTTACTCTGGTTTGATAAGGTCAATGGATCAGAGATTATCTCCTCTCGCTGTACCACCTCTTTCCTAGAGAGAGTAGATTTTTCTTTGCACTTAAACCCTTTTTTCTGAGGGAGCAGGTGCACTTCGACCAATTCTTCACTACCCTTGTTTAAAGTAAGCCCAGGCTTGGGTGATTGAGGGGATAAATCTTGATTTACTCTCGCCTCCATACATTCCATCAACTCCAACAAGTGGGATGGGCTGTCTAAAACCTTAGGCCTCCCACCTTCGTCAGAGTTCCCCATAATGTTATGACCCAGACATAGGTTTTTTTCCACTCTTCCCCCCTTACAGGATGTAGATGGCGATCACCTGTGATCATAAATTCTAGAAGAGTATTAAGTTTAGCGTCCATCACAGACATCCTTAAATTTTGTTCGTCCCTTTGTCTGGCTTCCCCTCCTGACACCTGCAGATTCTAGCTGGAGCCGCCTCTGTTGGAGCCGCCCTTTGCCTGGGGGCCCTTAGCTGTAGGGGCTGTCCAGGGAAGGTCAGTTAAGAGCAGAGATGAGCCAGTCATGACAGAAGAGGCAGTCTGGGAGGCGAGAAGAGGGAGGGAAGGTAGAGGAAACACAAAAGGGTAACAGGGACAGGACAGGAACCACATGGTCACCGGCCCAGAAGAGGCACAATGGGCCTCAAATACAAATTTACTGGCCCAGAAGCATCGTTTGCAGAGCCGCACTCACCTGTGCAGCACCTGGTGGAATGGTGTCTGCATGGGTACAATGGCAACTAAGCCGATGCACACACAAGAAAGAACCTGTCAGAGGAGGGGGGCAGTCTGGGAGGCGGGAGGAGGGAGGGAAGGCAGAAGAAACACGGAAGGGGAACGGGGAGAGGAACCAGGTGAGCACCGGCCCAAAAGAGGCACAAAGGGCCTCAATTACAGGTTTATTGGCCCAGGAGGGTGGTTTGCAGAGCCCCACTCCCCTGTGCAGTGTGTATGCTCACTTATGCTTGCAAAACGGGCCATGTGTTTGTTATTTCATAGAGGGAAACACCCTTGTACATGCCATGCTGCTTGCTACAGTGGCAAAATGTGTTACATGTTATGTGTTGCACAGTCACAGTAGGAGGGTTATAGGTCTAGGCAGGAGTCTTTAGGTTGAGGTTCTAGGTTCAAGTAGCAGTCAGGTCAAGTGGTGTGAGTAGGTCAGGAGTGTTGGCAAATGTGTGTTTGCTTTTTCTAACTTCCTCCAAACCTAACCAACTATGCTGCCCTTTACCCTCTTTCTGATTTTCCTTATCTCCTCTTCCCTATCCACAACCAATCCGTAATCCCTCTTGGTTGCCATGTGGCTACCTGTTATTCCAAACTCCAGGCGCCTGTGCTAACCATGGTGGGAGGGTCGATCTATTTGGCTTCTGTTGTTCGGTGGAGAGTGTTGATACTCTCTCCTCCTTAGGGTCTTGACATAGTATTGCAATGGTGGTGTTTAGATGGGACTAGAAAGAGTCTGAATATTGCAATATAATGAGTAAGAGTGAAATAAATGTTGTTGATTCGAAAATAATACATAGACTTATATATTTTGAAAGTAGATTGTTACATTTAAAAAAGTATACATGATAAATTGATGTACTTACTCTTTAGTATGTGAAGAGTGTTCTTTTTTCTGTAGGTGTCTTTGGCAATATTCTTCTTCCCTGTAATTGTAAAAGAAAGTTAGTTGGTATATGTGGTAATGGTGAAGTACCTTTAGTAAGGTACTTTCAATTTCAATTCAAGGTTTTTTTTATTAAGGTAGGAGGAGTTGTTGTGAAAAAACGTGAATGAAGTTGTGGCTTCACAAGGAACAGGGTGGTGTACTAAAGTGTGTTAACTATGTTGTTAGAAAAATTGCAATATGAGTACTGCTGTTTGGCACATTAGAAGGAACAGGGCAAAAATGGGTGTGAGAAAATGGTGAATATCTAGGTTATTTTTGTGCTTCTAATTCTAATGTCTTGTAACAGAGCAATTTGAAAAACATAGAGACAGTAGGGCACTTTCGCAACATAATTTCCTATTCAATGGGACTTTTCTGCATTGATAATCTCTTCCTATTTATCACATGGTTTTGAAGTTCCTATATTAGGCACCTTGCCCTTGTTCTATCTTGTACCCCTATCTCTTCACTGCTTTTCCTCATCTCTGTGAAGTACTGAATGGCTGATACTTCCACAAGTTTTTGTTTGGTCTCTATTATGTTTAGTAGCTAAACTCTTGGTGGCATTGTGCGGCTAAATTGACTGTGTATAAGCACAAACCTGCCCAAATGCAATGCATGGACTAACTAAAATATAAAATTTAGACGAGCATGAGAATGCATTATACACATGCCAGTACTTCAGAACATGTGTTCTGTTCACTCGCAACTAATGCATTGGGCCTCATTACGAGGTGGGCGGTAAGGGATTACTGGCACCGGTAAGGGCACCGGTGCCGGTAATCCCTTACCGCCCTACTACGAGTTCCCTTTGCGGGTCCTTCCTTAACGCCTGGCTTCACCAGGCGTTAAAGACGGGACCCGCAAAGGGACTTTAGAGCTAATAACGGTACTGCAATTTGCGGTACCGTTATTAGCGCCTTCCCCATTCCCATTAAGCCCTATGGGGGCGCAAATGGGAATGGGGAAGGGTCCTGGTGAATGGGGAATTACCGGTCCCGCCAACCTCGGAATGGGCCGGTAATAGCTCCATTCACCAGGGCGGAGTCGGTAAGGTTTTGGAGGCAGCCATGGCGCTAATAGCACCATGGCTACCTCCAACCTGGTAACGAAGCCCATTATCTCAATTTACACTGCAAAATAAATACTCTTACCATCTCAGTCTAGGGACTGTCCATGACAAAAGACTGTGGGCTGATGCTGTTCATCGAAAATTCAAACGCCAGACGCTGAGTGTGGATCCTTCGTGTCACTCGTTAAATGCTGATTTTAAAGGGGCCGTGCAATGTCAGCTGTAAGTCAGCTTTGCTCTACCATCTGTATCATTTGTGAACTTTTCGTCTGATTGAACAGGCTGTTTATATCTATGTACTCTCCTAGCTCTACACTATGGTCGAGCGTACATAATCTCATTTTTTCGCAATTTAAAGTGGCCAGTTGGCACCCTGTACATGTGGAATCACAGTTTCATCCTTACAGCATTCAAACATTAATGAGCATATATCACATCTTTTTCTTAATGGATATAAAAAAAATCAGTCACTTTTGCACAGAATAATTACTATGATGGCCATCACTGTCATGGATCATACATGATTTCACATTTTTTACTCTGTATTAGATGGATATTTTTACACTGTGTGTACATGATGTTGCTACTATCTTCGCACATGTCTAGCCATGGCGGAACACACGCAGTTTTATATATTCTTTTCCTGGTTTAGATTTGTTATTTGGCCCCTGATGCACGTTATGATGAACATACAATACATACCATGAAAAACCTAATTATTTAGACATATGTACTGAGGGTGACTATAATGAAAATCACTGTGATGAAGCATACATAGATACACATGTGTGTCACAAGAACATTGTTACACCATGTGTGTATAATATTGTGGCTACATTCACAACATGACTGACCATGCTTTGACACACATTGTTATACATCCTTTTCCTGATGTAAATGTAATGTTTTCCCCTGTTACACCAGAGGATGGACTTGCTACAAATACCAAGGAATACCTAATTATATAGAGGTAGCACGGGCTATTGACAACATATATTCAGTCTAACTGTCATTCTCTTTAATTGTATGAGCTTAATGTGTGGTATGTGTTTTTATTAAAAAGGTGTTATTATAGACATGTCCTTACCTCCTACTCTGTGGCTACTATTGCCATAGCATTTCTAACCCTTTTGCCTGCACTTATGGTGCCCTACCTCTCTCGTTGTTCCTATTATGCATAGATGTTGTTATCATATCATGGTGTTAAGTGTGTAGTGCCTTGGATTTGTCTTAGAAGAAAAGGCTTAATTCTATGGCTGATTTCCAACCATTTTTAACACTGTTCATTTTCTGGATCAATTTCTGTTCTAGCTTCTTAAGGACCAGATCTCTATTGCCATCTCGGGTCTGTGCTTTCACCGTCTGTAAGACAAACCATTTTATGTCTATGTGTGAGGGCTTTTTGTTTAGATAGTGATCCACCAATGGTTTAGCTGGCACCTTATTTTTCAGGCACAATCTATGTTCACATATACGTTGGCACACATCTCTCTTTGTCTTTCCTACGTACCAGGGATTGCATGGGCATCAAATGCCATATACCACCCACATGGGCTTCCAGTTCATGAATTCCTTAAAGTTCCATTTGATATTGTACAGGTAAATAGATTTCATGTTGGCGGTGAGATCAGACACTGAGCATTGTACACACTTAAAGTGATCTGTTACTGCTGGTAGGTCCCACAGGGTGGTTTGATTTTTCCTCACGCTAGGTTCTTCTTTATAGTTGTGCACCAGCATTTCTTTTAGATTGCTGTTTTTTTAAAAATGCAAATCTTGTTTCGAAGGGTTAAAGTCAGGAGTCTTCACTAGAGGTCAATGTTGCAAAATGCTCTTCTTGATGGCATTACTAATTGGGCTATATGTCGTGACACATGTGAATTTGTCTTGGGTCACCTTAGTTTGTTTCGTCAGACATATTTCTCGCTGTGTGTTCTTAGCGCTTTTCCTTGTGTTTTTGATGGATTTGTGAGGCTAACCTTGCTGTACCAGCCGTTCTGTCAGATCAGTTGCATGGGCTTCAAATTGTTGGACTGTCGAGCAATTTCTTCTAATCCATGGGAACTTCCCATATGGTAGGTTCAACTTCAGATTGGTGGGATGCTAACTTCCAAAATGGAGCAGGGTATTCTTGTCTGTTGGTTTGCGAAATAACGTGGTTTCCAACCTGCCTGAGCCATATTTATTAATCATTAGGTCCAGAAATGCTAGAGCATATTTGTCCGCCACCATGGTGAAATTTAGGTATGGGTATTGAGTTTTAATTTTTAACCAAATTGTGAAGTAGTCAAGTTCTTGTCTTTTGCCCATTTTGTGAAAAAATCATCAATATAACGGTTCCAATTTCTCATATGTTGTCTGAATGGATTTGCATCATTGAAGATGATGTTGGTTTCAAAATTGTCCATGTATAAATTGGTCGATGATGAGGGTGAAAGTTGCCCCCATGCTCGTTCTTTGTACATGCTGCAAGAGCTTATTCTCAAATAGGAAAAAGGTTTTCCGTAAGGGCCACTCTGGTACATTCAAGGATGAATGCAGTTGGAACTCTGCATTTTGGGTTGGGCCTTTTGTCTAGATAGTCCTTTAGTAAATTTATACTCACTGTTTGCGGTATGCTAGTATGTAAGACTTTGACATCAAAACATACTAATGTATCATCTTCTTTGGCCTCGATGTTGCTTAGTATATTAATCATTTTGGTGGTATCCCTTATGAAGGATCTCATCTTATTGACGAATCGTCAAAAAAAGAAGCCAACGTATTGAAATAAAGGTTCTAAAATAGAGCCAATCGCTGAAATGATAGGCCTACCTGGTGGGTGCTTGTTGTCTTTATGCTCTTTTGGCAAGATGTAAAAGACGGCCAGCGTTGCATGTGGTTTATTGAGTAACCTTCTTTTGTCTTCATCAATCCATCCTTCTCTTTATGCATGGTAGGTTAGACTACTTATTTCCTCCTGTAGTCTCAAAGTGGGATTTGGTGCGAGTTGTTTGTAATGATGATGGTTGTTCAGTAGTTCCATAGCTTCGTTCTGATATTCGTCTTTGTCCCAAAGGACTATTCCACTGCCTTTGTTAGCCGGCTTAATCACGAGAGTCAGGATTGGAATCCAGATGTTTAATAGCATCTCGTTCTTCTTTTGTCAGATTGTCTCTGTTATAGTTCTGTGTCTTCATAATATTCTTGACTTCATTGAATACCTTGATTTCAAAGGAGTTGATTTTTGGACTGATGGCGGTTGGTTGTGGTGTTGAGGGTAGCTTCAGTCCTGTTATGCTTTCTACTTTCTCTGTCTCTTTGCTTGTATGTCTTTGTTCTCTAAAGAAAAATGGCAATGTTACGATTATGAAGAAACGTCTTAATTAAACCTCTGTTTGGAAGTCATCAGCTTTCTTCATGGGTACATAACTTAGGGCCTCATTACGACCCTGGCGGAAAGTGACTGACCGGACCGCAACAGCGTAAATAGCGTTTCCGCCATTGCACGAAGGAGCAAAGTGCGGCTAATTACGACCCATCGGGCACGAGCATTACGCCATGGCGGAATCCGAAAGGCTGCGATGGCGGAAATGACCCCAAAACGGCCCTTACCGCCGCCGTACGCTGCACCAGGTGCAATACCGCCACCCATCTTAGCGGTCACCGTAATGAGCGGTCACCGTAACGAGCGGGCACCGCAAATTACGGGCACCGTAAATATACGGAAACGGAAGTAAAAGCATGTGGCCGGAACGGGAAACAGCACGCCGCACAACTATAAAATCCGAATCCCAACACAACCATTAAAAATCCGACCCTGACACACATCCCAACCCGTTAGCAACCCCAGTTAAAAAAATAAATATGGGAAAGGTAGCCAAGAAAGCGTGTGATCGCAAGCGGCAGGTCCACTTCTCCCGAGAGGAACTGACCGTGCTCACCGAGACCCTCCAGGAAAATGCCGCCGTCGTCTTCTCCAGTCAAATGACCAGGACGGCCCTTGCCAACAAGAAGGCCATATGGGCCCTGGTGGCACAGCGCGTAAGTGCGGTGGGGACAACACCCCGCACGCCACAGCAATGTCGCAAGCGGTGGGACGACCTGCGGATCCGCGTACGCAGCATACTTTCTGCGAACAGGAACATCGCCACAGCTACCGGGGGGGGTTCAGAGTCGCCCATCAAGTTGACCCCCTGGGAGGATATCTGCGCCTCCACCATAGGAATGGAGAGCATAGAGGGAGTCGGAGGGATGGAGAAAGGAGTGCCGACATCCGGAGAATCAGGTAGGTTGGCCAAGAGAAACAATGCGAAATCCACAAAACACGAACATGTGCAGTACCATGTGACCCCATAGTGCAATACATACTTTGCCCTGACAGCGCCCTCTAAAAGTCAGAATGAATAAACAAATCAATCAAGATGCCATAAACAACCCCTACATGTGCAGCATGCACCCCCTAACTGCAGGCAGCCAAATGAATGCATCCTCAATCCACACGAAAATGAGACCACCTCCAAGGCCCAGTCCCAAATCAGCCTCATGTACCACCCCAATGCATTTGATACGTTGCCATTCCAAATCCGACAGACCCATAACTAACGCTCGCCCCTCTTTACTCCACCACAGGGTCCGATACCAACGACGAGCTGCAGGACACCCCTACCAGCACGCCTGCAAAGAGGGCCAGGACCAACGTCCCAAGAGCCTCCACCTCAGGTGCAAGGATCAAGACACGGCAGCAGCAGGAATCAAGTGGCAGCACACTGGAGGGGACTGCAACAGGCACCCCAGCAGCCAGCAAGTCCACAACCCCAGCACCACAGGTCCCCCCAAAGAACGTATCTGATGGCACTGCCTCTGGTGGTAGCAGCACCATAGGTGACACAGCTGTCATGCCAGCATGCTCCGACACGGAAAACAGTGCTGGCGACGTAGGTACCATCCATGACCTTTCCCAATCCCCCTGCATGTTCCATCCCCTACACCATGACGAAACCACGCAGGGGCACCCTGAAGACGACGACTGGCCAACCCCCACAAGTCCTGTGCCAAGGCAACATGTGTTGAGCAGCCCCCCTGTCACACCACCGCAAATGTCCATGGCCCAGCAGAGGCAACAGTCCCTCGACCTGCTGATCGAGCAACAGCAGGAAGTGTCCACGCTACTCAAGGACCATGCAAATGAATGCGGGGGTTCCAGGGCAGCCATGGAAACATCCACCGAGACACTCAGGGCACAAATAGAGAAAAGTAGTGAGAGCCTCAGGGGAGAAATGGAGAGAAGCACCGAGAGCCTGAGAGCACAAATGGAGAAAAGCACCGAGAGCCTGAGAGCACAAATGGAGAAAAGCACCGAGAGCCTGAGAGCACAAATGGAGAAAAGCACCGAGAGCCTGAGGGGGGAACTGCATGCGACGTCCAAAGACGTTTGTGCTGAACTTGCTGCTGTGCGCCGTGTGCTCTCGGAGCTCTCACAAACCCTCAGAGACATGCATGGACGCGAGCAGGCAGAGACATCATCCGTGGCAAGTTCCGTCCAGGGCAGCCCCCAACGCAGATCTGGCAGGAACCTGCGCTCCACGGGCAGGGGTGCCCCTGATACCCGTAGAGGGGGCTTGCAATAGCGTCTACCCACGGACAGCATGCATATTTGGACACTGGTGTTGGGGGGGGAGGTAGTAGGGTGGAGGGGGTGTGTTGGGCTTCACTGGGTGGCGGGTCCATAGGGTGTATAAATCAAATCACATTAACAATACAGCACCTCTTTATCATCCAATGACATGTGTGGACATTGATATTTGCGTACGAGGCCTTCATAGGCGTACAGTCCACAATGTGCCTGTACTACACACACACAGTGCCACAGGTCCCCTTTCCGTGTAATAGGCACCATGCGTGGTTGCTAGAAGCATGCATCTATGATGCTCTGTCGGATTGCACGTGCATCCTGTGCCTCATGGACTCCTTGAGGTGCCTCCACATCCCCACCCTCATCATCATCATCATCTTCAGGTGCATGCAGTACAGCGTCAGGGGGCATGGGCACATTCCTACGTATGCACATGTTGTGCAGCATGACACATGCCATGACCATCTTAGAAACCTTCTCATGGCTGTACATGAGTGCCCCGCCAGACCTGCTGAGGCTGCGGAAACGAGCCTTCAGTAGGCCGAATGCCTGTTCAATGACCACACGGGTACGTGAGTGGGCATGGTTGTAGTCCTCCTCATGCTCGTTCTGTGGGTTCCGGATTGGTGTAAGGAGCCATCTCTTCAGTGGATACCCGGCATCACCTGTATGAGACGAATAAAGGGTGTCAGTGGAATGATAGTGCTAAGTAGCCCCCCCCCCCCTCCTGCAAGGTCATTGACGCATCAAATGGGCCACGATGTCATGCATGGAATGAGACTCACCGAGTAGCCAGGATCTGTGCCCTGCGTGTCGCTCCATGTAGCGTGGTATTCTTGTGTTCCTCAGGACCATAGAATCATGGGTAGATCCTGGAAATCTGGCACAACAATGCGTAAAGATCTTGTTGGAGTCACACACCATTTGCACATTGATTGAATGAAATTGTTTCCGGTTGCGGTACTGGACCTCCATGGCATGTGGGACAACCAATTCAACATGGGTGCAGTCGATGGCACCAATGCAACCCGGGATGCCGCCAAGTGCATGGAATCCCACTTTTGCGTTGGTAATCTCCTGGTACGTGCGTGGTAGTGTGATGTGGTCGTCGGCGTGCTTCAGGAGGGCATCGTGCACTTGGAAGAGTGTCCGTGAGAACAGTGGCTGTGAAATGCCATGCAACTGTCCCACTGTGTGCTGGTAGGTGCCTGTGGCCAGGAAGTGGAGTACAGACACCACCTTCAGTAGGGGTGGGATGGCGGTTGGGCTATCTATCATGCTCACGAGGTCAGCATGTGTCATGTCCACAATGGCGATTATGGTGTCCCGGTCCAAACGGTAGAGGGTGTGGATCTGCTCAGCAGTGAGGTTGAACGGATCAGCTCGGAGGCGTGGGATTGCGGGCCGCCTGCGTGGTGGTAGTGGCAGTGCTTGTGGGCCTTGCTGACCCTGCCTTGCCCTCCTCCTCCTCCTTCTCCTCCGTCTCCCCTGTGCGCCCGGTTGTTGTACCTGTTGTTGTTCGTCGTCTTCTTGTAGTTGTAGCACTTGCAGTGCTATCTGGTCCCCCAGGCCCAACATCGCTAGTCCTGCCGGTAGCATTTTGGAGTGGGAGTGGTTGTGGGAGGGGTTTGGGTCTGCTATATATGTGCTGTCGGCCTGTATGGCCTCCACCTGTGCTGATTGAATGAATCTGTGGCAGATGCAATCCCTTCTGGCCGAGCACGTCCCGCACGTAAGGCTGCATTTGGCCGCATGGCATCTTGGGATTGGAATCATGTATCAAATCCCGATGGCAGTGTGATGTACTTTGACTGATTTTCATGCTATGCTCCCATTGTTACACATGCTATAATTGCAGCCGCTTACATACCTGTGAAGAGTCAGTGGTATGTAGGGCTCGATCGATGGCCGACCCTCATGCAGCACAGTAACGTACTTCACCGACGGGCGTGGCGTCCCATTTGTGATTGCAGCCAGTTAGCATTATGACACACAGCCGCACTACATTGATGTAATTGTGAATGCAAGCGTTCACAGAAGCCTTTTCGACGTAATGTTGCAAGTGAGGAATTCGAAGGCCAGCATTTTTGGTTTTGAAGTAGCGGCGAGGATACGCCCACAGGTCTGGCTGGAAATGTAACGTTCTATTGTAGAATGTCCTTGGGACATGGCCCATAACGAGCAAGCAATGAATGATATGAATTGAATGGGATGCGCAATAGCGTAGTGGACGATAAGGCAGGACGTTCCCAAATCCATCTTGCTTCACAACACTACAGATCCGGCCAGGAGCACAGTGGTTTTTGCAGACTGCATTACGCACAGACGCGATGGAAGTTTCACATATTATGTGAGTGAATATTCATGCGTTTTCATTGCGGGATGAGGGAATGATGAATGGATGCATGGACAGATGATTCCATTTAGGGTCTGCCATGTACATGGGTTTTTTGAATCACTCCCCTTCCCCTGCGCTATGTGATGCAAGGCTGCCATAGTGGGACTTACGTCTATCTGCCCTTGTCGGATCCTCCCTGTCTCGACGCGCCTTCATACACTTGTGTCTAGGCACGTTACTAATCCCATGTCATGGGTTCTATCTTGACGGACGCATGCACAGTAACCGACGTTGCCAATGGTGTATTTACCTCGATTGATTTCGTTATGAATCGATACTGATTTAGGGGTGTGTATATTCCTTTGGAGTGGGCTAGCATGCATATGGGTGTGGATTTGGTGTGTTGAATGAAGATTGTAATGCATCATGAGTCCCGTAATGCAATCGGTTAATTTGTGTTTCATTTGGGTGACAGGTATCTCCTGCCCTATTGCAGATGCCATCTCTACGCCACTCCTCCAGATGGGTTTTACTCTCGACACCTGCAGCTTCGGGTGAATCAGTGGAGCACCATTACGATCTTATGGGACGATCGCCAATGGGCCACATGCCCTTACGCTGTACTGGTGGCTAGGTGCAACATTTCGGCCTTTCAGCTCGACTAGTGCCTGCCTCATGGGACGGACCTGCGGTTCTTGCCGCTTCCATGTTGCCTTTTGGAACGTTGATGTAGGCCCTGTGTGCCATGATGGTACAGGGCGTCACACAAGTGGAAGCTGGTCAATTATTGCAGATGCAGCCCTCGGTGATGATGGTTGTTTTGGTGTTATTTTGCAAATTGCTGTGGGGCCTTTGTCATTTGGATGTGCATTTAAATTGTATTCCGATATTTGTCGTGTTGCGTTATTCTTTGCAGGTGATGTGGCGATTTTCGATTTGTGGCGGTATGTATTGCGAGATGATCTGCATTGTGTTCCGCCTTCTGAGTTGAGTTGTGTGGTACAGTACTGGCCGCGTTTGCCTACGTAGCACAGTATGGTCACGGATAGGGGCTGCCATTGTGACTGTTTACATGATGTGCTGTTCAGGGGCGGGGGATTGGCTTTTGGCCGACTGGTGCCTGTCAGCCAGGTCGATTGGTGGAATGATGGGATGTTCAGAATGTGGCTGGTCACAGGTGCCTGTGTTTGCGTGCGTTTGTTGGAGGGGGACTGGGGTCATGTCCATTGGAATAGCTTCTGTATTCATGCCATCTGTGCCCTGCAGCTCCCATCGGCCCCTCTTGGGATGAGCCTGGCTGCTCAGTCACTCTGCCAACTTGTGTGGTACATGCTTCTGCTGATGGTTGGTTTGTTTACTGGCAAGAGTACAGGGCTGGTGCAATCCCCCTCAGGATGCTGTTTTGGATGTTGCCTTGCGCTGGTGGCAAGCGATGGGGGACTACTGTTGTTTTGTGTCATGTGTTCTTGATTTTCATTTTGATGTATTGTACCTTCACATGCCTGTGCTGCATCAGTACGGCTATGGTGACATGCCGTACATGGATGCCCACTCACAGGGCGCTTTGAGCCCCTGCATGCATTTCTACGTTGGCATGCATGGGTGAATTGTGGATTTCACTGGTTGCATAGTGTGAGTACATTGCGCCTGCCAGGAGTTGTGCAATGTGGCCAGGGAGTGGAGTACAGGCACTCAGTGGGCCATTTACGGTTGGTTCACGATGCCGTATTTCTCGCCATGGCGGAATGGTACTTTACGACGTGCTTGATGGCGTTCAGTACATGTCCGCTAGGGTCAGAATTCGCGTACCGTTGCGCCATGGCGGTGATTCCGGTTTTGCAAGGCGCGCGTGCGCGTACTTGGTGCAGTTAGCGTTGTCGTTCACTGCGGTGTCGCTAATGGCATCGTACTTTACGGTGACGGGTCATAATCGCAACGAGCGGTGTTCGATGGCGGTATTGCATTTCCGCCATCATTTTTCCATTTCCGCCAGGGTCGTAATGAGGCCCTTAATCTTTTCAACAGCACTCTCTCGTCAATGGATGTCAATGGGTACTTAGTGAGATTAAAGATGTGGGCTACCATATTTCATCCTGATGGTCGCTCCCCTGCGGTGTGGGGTTTATCCAATTATTATTGGATGAAACGCAGTGCGTTCACATATAACCTTGATAGACATACAGCCCAAACAAAAACTTGTGGAAGTAACAGTCATTCAGTACTTCACAGAGATGAGGAAAAGCAGTGAAGAGATATGGGTAAAAGATAGAACAAGGGCAAGGTGCCTCATATAGGAACATTAAAACCAATCAATGCAGAAAAGTCCCATTGAATAGGAAATTATGTTGCGAAATGTATCCAGAGTTTGTTTTGTGAGATTGAGAAGGTTTTGTGTCTTGGTTATGCTTGTTGACATACGTCAACTTTTTGTCACTGTCTTCTGCCTAAAAACTGGTAAAACACAGCAGAAGGAGGTAGTCTGTGATTCCTCTATGCATCATGTTGTCCTCACCCTATTATATCATAGACCCCTCGACAACAAAAATTCTGGGTGTGACCATTTGTATAACCTGTGAGTAACAGGAGACATGTACCCTGAGATTTCAGGAGTACATCTGAAGTGTTGAACTGAGATGACAGGGTTACATGTAGAGTTTTTGGATGTGATTGGTAGATGGATATGTAACTGTTTGATTGCAGCCAATGAGGGAGTGTTACAACATGAAAGTAGAAAGGGTAGAAGGGCTGCCCTGTGGTACGGTGTCCATGGACACTGCAGTGGTCCACAGACAGCAGGTAATATATCCGGGTCTTTAAAGAATGCCTGGCATGGAAAGGGGACTGTGGGGATTAGCCAATGTGGTTTCTTTTTGTGTTTTAAAGGACGAGATGGTAGCAGGTGTTTTTATTGTTGTCTGTAGGCAAGGTAGATATAGCTATTGCATTGCTATGAAAACGATCATTGTGTGGATGTTGAGAGATTGTTGGATGAATAATTTGAAAGGGTACACAGAATTGTGTGACAACTCTGGTACTATTGGATTGGAGGGAGTGGAGGTTTGGTGATATACAGTGTCTGGGTTAAACAGGGTGAGTGTATTATCATTTTACCAGACTATGCCTCACTTTCAATTTCCAGATAATATTGTTGGGCATTGTGGAGGAAATAGTTTAGGCTATATTACTCCATTATCTTTGCAGGTTGCATTAAAGTAAGTATGGAGATACCCAAATGTGTTTTGTGCACAACTGGAATGTAGGCACCATGTAAATAAAGGTGCATGTGCTTTCTTGAATGGTGTTTGCATAGCATCTTTTAAAAATGAAAGTTTACATGAAAAAGATGTACAGTGCATATGAAAAGATTTGTAAGTAGATCTAGGAAATAAAAATGAGAACATCAAAAAAACTTTGAAAGAGAAAAAAACAAAAAAGGCTCTTTTAAGAGTCATCATTGCACAATAAATGTTTTACACCCCTTACTTTAAGGGCCTCATCACGAGTTCGGCGATAACCCTTAAAATCGGCAGTAACGATATCAGTGCCGAATTTAAGGGTCCGTCGGATCATGAGTGCAAATACAGCCGGCGCCATTACAGCTGGCACAAGCACATCTGGCTGTAAAAGCGTTGGCTGTAAAAGCACCAGTATCCATTCATGCTAAAACATAGCAATCACGAGTCTGGCATAGGCGCTATTGGCGCCAAAAAAGCGGTGGATAATCTGCCGAAAATACCCCCAGCAAAATGCTGGAGGTAAAAGAACACAGGGCACAGCAATAAGGGCCGAGGGGAAACTAATGCAGATAAGAGGCCTACAAAGGACCCACCCATGCACAACACACCCTCCTCAACACCATTACACCAGCAGGAACAGGGAGGAGACAGCAATAAGGGCCCAGGTGAAACCAATGCAAATCAGAGGCCTACAAAGGACCCGCCCATGCACAACACACACTTCCAAACACCATTTGGAGCCAGGAGCCTTGATGTGGACATTTACCCGCTGCGCCTGCAGCTACAGAGGCCAGCCAACTAGGCCAGGGCCCTGGGAGAGCAGGGGGTGGTGGGGATGAGAAGGAGGAGGAGAGCAGCACCAGCAAGGCGGCCAGCCATCCCCAGGCCCAGGCCAACACCGTGGGCCCTGACTGATGGCCAGTTGGTGACCGAATATAGGCTGGACATGGCAACCATCACCCAGTTGCTGGACACAATCCAGGCTGACATCAGCAGCCATATAGACATTAGCACAGCAGTACCCCCGCTTGTGAAGCTTGTGTCCGTGCTACAATGCCTCGGGACTGGCAGCTACCAACACACTGTTGCCACGATGCACGGCATGGCCCAGTCCACCTTCAGTGCCATGCTGGGACGGGTGCTGGATGCACTATTGATCCATGTGAATGAGCACATTGCATTGCCAGCCACAAAGACACAGGTGAACCATCTGAAGGCTCAATTCCATGCCATTGCCCAAGTTCCGAATGTAATAGCAGCCTTGGACTGCACACATGTAGCACTCGTACCACCCCAGGCACATGAGGCAGCCTACAGAAACCGGAAAAATTACCATTCCTTGAATGTGCAGATGACATGTAGCTCTGACCTCACCTTCAGCCACTGCTGTGCCCGCTACTCAGGATCCAGCCACGACTCCACGGTCCTGTGCAACAGTACCCTGCCAGCATACATGGAAAGGCACCGAGGCCAAAACACATGGATGCTGGGTGAGTACAAATGTAGTCCGTAATGCATGTTGAATCACATCTGATGGGGCTGGTCACAAACAGTGAAATCCCTGCATGGCAATAGGCAGCACCATCACTGCAGCATTTCCATGCATGTACATTGCACGAGAACCCTTGCACATGTCCAACACAGCAGAACACACCCAGTCAGGATGTAAAAGACATGTGACAGCACAGTCACATATGGAAGGCCTACTACCATAAAGCCTCCTGTGTGTGTTGCACTATAGCTTCCCACCCTAACATAGTACAGACATCCCACCCTGGCCACCCGACAGTCATGCCAATGTTGCACAAAAGTTGGCACATCCACAAAAACACTTCACATAAGTAGTCTGATTAACACTCCATGCCTGGAGAACAGTACATAATAGTGGCAAACAGCAAATGCAACAGCAACAGCAACAGCACCCAAAGGGAATGCCAGTGACACATGGGCTAACCACGTGTCGCATGCACAAGCAGATGGAAGGGTCCCCTCCTCCAGTGACAAGGGACAGAGTACTGTTACATTTAGAAACAGAGGCGTTGCAAGTTGTGAGTACTCCATTGATTCAATGCTGCTCCTAGCACAGCACACTCCAATGTAAGTGACCAAATGATAAGTAGGCCACATGTAATACATGAGTGTGATGCACATAACAACACACAAATACATAGATACACAGCTGTATGGCAACCTCACACCATGCATGTCCTGGAAGTCAAAGGTTGAATGCCAACATTGCAATGAGATAGCATGACCTTCTCGACACAAACTTGATCCTGCTGAAAATGTCACTGATGACTGAGCCTTGTGCACCGACTGAACCTACCTTGTCCCCATACCTGATTTCTCTCCCCTGCAGGTGATTCTGGATATCCCCAGTACACATGGCTCCTGACCCCTGTGCATCATCCACACACTGCAGCTGAGCAGGCATACAACATTGCCCATGGATGTACATGCATCTGCGTGGAGAGGGCATTTGGACTGCTGAAGGCACCCTTCCGCTGCCTAGACCGTACGGGAGGGGCATTGATGTATGCACCTGAAAAAGTTGGAAAAATTGTACTGACATGTGCCATGCTGCACAACATTTGCTGTCGCAGGAATGTGCCACTGCCCCGATGCTCATGTGGAGCCACCTGAGGATGGGAGTGAAGGTGATGATGTGCCTTAAGGTGTTGCACGTGCACACAGGAATGGGCTGAGGGAGGGGAGGTTGGCCAGAGAGGTCTTGATTGATATTTTTTTTTATACCGGTGACGGCTACATTTTGCACATGTCACTTGAACATTAAAGAGCACTTAATTGCAATCACAACTGTCCATGCTTTGTATGAATTTTAAACGTGATTTATTCAAAGATTGTCTATCCACCATCCCCCCAGTGAACACCGAGCACACAATCCCCCTCCCCCCAATGAACACCTAGCACACAATCTCCCCTCCCCCCAGTGAACACCCAGCACACCATCCCCCCTCCCCCAGTGAACACCCAGCACACAATCCCCCCTCCCCCAATGAACACCTAGCACACAATCCCCCCTCCCCCCAGTGAACACCCAGCACACCATCCCCCCTCCCCCAGTGAACACCCAGCACACAATCCCCCCTCCCCCAATGAACACCCAGCACACAAGCCCCCCTCCCCCAGTGAACACCCAGCACACAATCCCCCCTCCCCCCAGTGAACACCCAGCACACAATCCCCCCTCCCCCCATTGAACACCCAGCACACAATCCCCCCTCCCCCCAGTGAACGCCCAGCACACAATCCCCCTCCCCCAATGAACACCCAGCATACAATCCCCCCTCCCCCCAGTGAACACCCAGCACACAATCCCCCTCCCCCCAGTGAACAGCCAGCACACAATCCCCCCACCCCCAGTCAACTCCCCACAACAGTGCAGGTAGGTGCATGTTCTCAGGGCACCCACAACAATGCCATGTGCACCTATGAAGGCCGGGGGAGCTTTCCATGTCCTGGCCCCTCTGGTGTGCGGGATCTCAGGTGGCGCAATGAACGGCGCATAGGAGAAGGCTCAAGGGATCCCTCCGTGGGTGTAGTGGAGGTTGATGGGACTGTCCCGGTTGCCTGCAGATGCTGACGGAGAAGGTTGTTCACTTCCCCTGTCTGCTCAGCGAGTGCAGATACTGCCTCGCAGAACTCCCGTACCCTTTGGCCAAAACCTGTCAGGGCTGAGGTGCATTGCTCCACCACTCTGCATGTGTGCGCATTGTCTCAGGCAATGTACTTGCAGCCATGCTGTATGGATTCGCTGATGGCTTTGATTTGCCGGCTGTGCACTTTGGCCATGGATTCCACTTTTGCCTGTTTGGCCTCAATTATGTCCAGACGTCCCATCACAGCTCCTCCCGTGACGAAAGGTACCCCTGGTATGGCAGGTACCGGCCTGCCACTTGTGTGCTGTTGGGGCGGTGCATGGGGACATGTTGGCGCTTGGATGGCGCTGCCGGGCTCTGAGTGCCGGTCTTCAGGGCTGCCATATGATGGTGTGTCTACATCTGGCTCTGGTGTGTGGACACGACGCACATGCACACGTGGGGTTTGTGCTCCCTGTGTGACTGGCCCTGGGGTCCCCGGTGTTGTGCCCATCCCTTTGGCGTCACTGCTTCCGGGGGAATGCAAATGTCCTGCCTGATGCGCAGCTGGAGGTGTCACTCCCACATTGGGCTCCAACCCACAGGTGACTCCCTCTGCATCAGAAGTCTGCATGGTGGCTTGGGATGGGTCCGGCATCGGTTCCCTTCCGCGCGGCCCCTTTGTGGGGTAGTGGTGCTGGTCAAGGTACGCTGCTTCGGGCGCTGTGATGGAGTGGCCTCCTCACCATCATCGTCATCCCGTGAAGTTCGCTGTGTGCCTGTGGGGTACATAGGGTGTGGATTGAGTTCAAGGGAACCTACATGAGTATCAAGCAGTTCATGCCATCAAGTGGGATTGTAGGCAGTATCAATTATGCATGGCACTTGCATGTTGTTCAATCTCCATGTAGTGATTGGTGGAATGTGTGGAGGAACACTGCATGGAAATGTTTGTGTGCCATCATCACAAGCAGGATTGGGATGCACCATGCTCAAGGTCCTGGGGGTGTATTCATGCACACTCACACTCTATGTAGCTGTTCCATGGCTATGGATGTCTGCCCCCTGCCCCTTGTATTGATGCACTACATGTGCAGGGGAGTCTAGGCGGCACTACGGTTCAATGGTTCAAGGGCTCAGTTATGGGTGTCTCCAGTGCCTCACACACATTTCATCACATTCATTCACTCAGGGTCTGCATGTGTGGTCCTTTCAGATGCATGGGGTGGGGCTCACCTGCAGTCAGCTCAATACCAGTGCCTGCCTCTGCTCCACCAATTCCCTCTATGGTGCCCATGTTGATTAGGGCAGTCATCTTCTCCTCCCAGGGTGTGAGTTCGGGTGGTGGTGGTGGTGGCCGTCCTCCAGTGCCCCTGCTTGCACTCCTGTGCTGTGAGAGTATGCCGCGGACTCTCACACGCAAGTCATTGAGGCGCTTGCACAGCCCTCGCCATCCCGGGACATGCGCCCCATTGCAGACACCCTTTGGCTGATGTTCCACCAGATCTGTGCACGGCAATGCCCACTTGTCTTGCGCTGCTGCAGTTCATCATGGTGGATCTCTGCCTCCTCCACCAGTACGGCCAGCTCCTGGTCACACAATTTTGGCTTCCTGACCCTGTCCAGGGCTGACTTGCCTCTAGTGCGCTCCTGTGACATAATTCACTCTTTCCCAGGGTGGATGGCTTCCAGGGGCTGTGATACCCGATGGATTGTGATTTCTAAGATGGCCGCCGCTTTATTTCCCATTCCGGCGGTGACGCGTTTCCCGTGCGCTAATAGCACACGCTTATGGCGCACGCTATTAGCCCAGTATGGCGGTAGCGCACTGTGCGCTGGATTTACAGGTTCTTGGGCCTTTTTCCCATCAAGCGCTATTTGCAGTACCGCCATGTCCCTGTGAGTGTGCACGCAAACTCATGATCTGGTGGACTATCCGACGGGGGGCTTGGCGTTAGCGCTAATTACGCTCGACAGGAAAACCGCTGCATTAGCGCCCAACTCGTGATGAGGCCCTAAGTGTAAAAATCTCCACCCCCTTCAATTGGACATTCTGTCCAAAAACACTGCGGTAATCCATGAACACTGCATGCACCATCCAGGTGGTCTTTTAAGGATCCCTGGCATGGAAAGGGGACTGCGGACAGTCATGGTGCCCGCTGACATCAGGGATCAGCCTATCTGGTTTCCTGTGTAGCAGGAGTTTTGTTTGGTGAGTGCACTCAAGTAGGCTATGGCTATGTCTTTGAAGAAGCAGAGTGTATGGATTCTGGGAGACTCTTGGATTCATTCACTGAATGTGTATTCTGAGCACTGTGTATTGTCTGCAAATCTTGAATTCAATGAATTTCAACTTTCATGGTATGGAGTTTGAGAATTGAAGTGGTTGGAATTTCTCCCTTTTTGTGAGTATATGGTTAACTTCAATCATCCGGACATCATTGTAGTTCACTGTGGAGAAAACAGTGTGGGCTATGTTACTGGAATATCATTACAGTTTGCAATGAAGGATACATTTGTAAAGTTGATGGAACTATTTCCACATTCAAAAATTATTTGGACTCAAATAGCTCTGGGGCAAATGTGGATGTATTCGAATTTATTTTGTCGATAAATTGTATTCTTTCTCAATCAAAATGTATTTCACTCTAACTCATTATATTGCACCATTCACATACTTTCTATTCCCATCTGAACACCACAATTACACCACCCATTCTTTTGCTCAGAAGATCACAATGTCCCTACGTATTCAATCACACCACCACTCCCTCCCTCACTTCCTCAATAACCCAAGTCCATCACACATCTACAGACTCTTACTCTTCCAACTTTCCCAACCATACCTATTATCCCACTTCACAATCAAACAGCACTCTATTTATCTCTACAAACACACCCACGCACCCATGCACTGTACATGCATATACATTCCACAACTTTCAAGCCCAAACTTTCTTTTTTCCCAACTGACAAAACAAAATGCCTACTAAAATGCAACTCTGTAGAAACAAAAGAAAACATAGAGCAGATAAGAATACAAGCAAGCCATACAGTCATCCACATCTAAAACTATGTATAGAAAACATTAAAATAAAAGAGCTACTAACCTCACTCAAGAAAACTAAATCAGCCACAACTACATAAGTAAAGGCCCCTCTTGCAAAAACTAAAAGCAAAACAAGCTGTACAAAGAAAAGCAGACCTACTAATGACCTAACACTATATCTACCAGTGTTAACATAACCACTGTAAAGAAATCCCCAAAATTAATGTTCCACTGTAGAGTTCTTAACAATATCATAAAAACAGCTGAAAAGTCACAATATACCCTTAAAAACGATTGTGGAGACAAATCCTCAAACTACAATTGACAGCACATTTCTACTAAAGAGAAAATTGTTTATATTAATTTTAAACAGAATGAAGACACTAACTAAATTAATCAATACATTACAAAAAGTACTTCCAAACATGTGCAAGGTCAATATGTATACCTTTTCAAACTTCTGTGAAGGTGAATGGATTCACACAAGCAGTGCAAAGCCATATTTCAATGAAGATGCAGATAAACAAGAACAAAAAAATCCGTTGCCATAGATAGCAATGGCCGAGGGTATGTGTAACACAGTACCCCTGTGTCAGAGTGAGGTGACACCCAGCCAGAGGGGTTTTATGGCTGTTGATTACAATAGAACACACAGCACAGCCGGGAGATTTGAGCGATGATGCGAGGAAAGCAGCCAGCCGCAGGTTGGCATGGCAGCGTTACCAGTCCTGGGACGGAAGCAGGCGCTAAACCCAAGGAGGACAAGGACACATATAACCTTGAGTACAAAAGAAGGGGAACTGGGCCTGGTCCACTTCAGCACCAAAGCAGACGAAGATCATACTTACCATGAGTTGCGGCATACTGCGGGATCAGAGAACATCCTCTGTGCTCACGGCAAAGACTGTCATGCCCCCCGACCGCCAAATGGGTGTAACAACAGAGGAAACAGGGATTTGCTTTCTCTGTATCGCGGTGACAGCAGCAGTGTGCTATGGTGGCCTTGGGAATCTATTGGTCAGGAAGGGGGCGTGGCTACATTATTTCACCCCTGCAGCAACAAACAATATGATTGCTCAGAGACACAAGGCACTCCTATAAACACCCGCCAATTTGTTACTAAGTGACATTCTGTCTCTGATTCTTGCAGGAGACACACGTTTCGAACAACGAAAGGAAATACACCTGGGCCTATTAGAAGCCTAGGTCAATTCAACCCAGTAGGAAGAAGTCATCCTTACTTCCATCAAGAAGGTACAACTTGCCTGACTTTAAGGACTTATTTTGAGTTAATGTTGTACCCATCAAGCAGATTCCTGAATTAAAACATTTATTTTATTTTACCGCATTCCAGTTTCCAGCATTGTCTGTCACAAATTCGGTGGCAGTGGTGGGATAGATGACAACGAATCATGGAAGGTATTGCAACGACCCTTGCAGAGGGACAACAACTGCTGCAGCAGTTGCTGCAGGGAAAGAGCCATCAGGCACAGGCCAATCACCAGGCATTCCAACAGGCCATCCAGATACAAAGCACCACGCATAAGAAGAACCAGGAAGTACTCAAACAGCTCACCAACACTATGGTGTCCTCCAGGGGACATCCTGTTGTCCCTACCAGTGTCCTTCAAAAGTATCAACCAGGGGAACATCCAGGATTCTTCTTTACTAACTTTGAATGAGTGGCCAGATATAATGCTCACCTGACTCCCACAGAGGCGCTGACCAGGACGGGAATGAAGTTGCTTCTTCCGGTGACTCAGAGTATGGCAGGGTCGGTTCTTCTGTATGTGAAAAGGGAGGGGCGTTAATGATCTGCGGGGCAATGTGCAGCTTCCCACTCCCCTTCGCCTCCTGAACGAACCCCCTTTCTGTAATTCCCCTAGAATCTCACCTTTGGTTTTGTGATGGCGAGCTCTCCAACCTGCTTCTGGTGCAGGGGCGCGTTGAAACCCAGTTAATTCACTGGATTCACTCTCACACATCCATGTTGGTTCTGCTAATGTCCGAGAATAAAAAGTCTCTATTGTCTTTCTTTCAGGTACAGAATGTGGATCCCGAGAAGAGCGATGAAAACGATGAAGAATGCTCAGGTTAGTGTTCAAAGAATGTTTTTCTCTGAGTGCAATTTTAAACGCTAATGCAGATGTCTTTTTCCCCGTAGGGGCCGGGGTCAGAATGCTGAACGAGCATAGACCCGAAATGAGAGGTAAGTTCCGGTAAGTCTTTAATGAGAGTCTTTATTATGTCTTTTCATTCTCTCATTAATTCCGCTGTCTTTCTTTTCCCCTTAGGGGCCGGGGTCTGCAGGTGCCTGTATGCGGCAGAGACCCGAAATGAAGTATGACCCAAACAGGTAAGTCTAAATGGAAGCTCTGGCTTTCCTTATGCTCTTCTCACTCTCACCTTTGTTTTTCTGTCTTTTTCCCCAGGTGCCGGGTTGATGCAGCGAATCCGGAGTAGCGCCGCTGGCAATGGAGGCTGGCAAGGTGAGTGAAATGCGGCGCGGCAGCAACGGGTGAGTTGACCTTTTAAATGAAAGTCTTTCCTTTTCAGGATCGCCGACGGGACGACTCTTGGACGAGGTTGAAACAGGTAAGGGCTCTTCTTTTGTCCAATTCTTTCTCCTTCTCCACATGCAGGTGTTTCTGGATGCAGGCGGGCGTGGCAGAAGTCAAGAAGCAGGAGCAGGCACGGTGAGCGTCCAGCTGCTTGATGCAGAACAACGCGAAGCGTGAGTTACTGATCGGGCGTGGTTTAAATAGCCTTTCCAGAAGTCCCAGGTATGTATCCTTCCACTCAGGTATGTATTCTTCCTCAGGCCACACCCGTGTGGTTAAGTAGTTCTAGAGACAAAATAGTCCCATCCAGGCCTCAAGGGGGCCTGGATGTTGCAGCAAGGTCTGCATCAGGTAAGTGTACACCCAAGCACTTAAACACAAGTCCTCGATTATGAGCCTGGCGCCTAAGACGCCAGGACTGGGGTCCAATAAGAGCCTGGCGCCTAAGGCGCCAGGATTCAGTCCAAAGGGCCCCGACTTGGGCCCGCTGAGACCTTCCTGGGGGAAATGATGCCTGCCTCTGGAGTTGCTGGGCCCGGCCTGGTTACTTAGAGGTAGGCATCATGACAGTACCCCCCCTCAAGGCCCCTCCCAAGGTTGTTTCCTCCGGGGGTTTTGGTTTATTCGGGAATCTTCGGTGGAACCTTTGTATTAATTGTGGTGCGTGAACATAGTTACTGGGTTCCCAAGATCTTTCCTGAGGTCCATATCCTTTCCAATCAACAAGATAGAAAAGTTTCCACTTAACTATCTTGGAATCTAAAATGTCTTTCACTTCGAATTCTAATTCCCCATCAATTTGGACAGGCTCTGGAGGCTCAGACAGTCTGGTTCCAGGTTGTACTGGTTTTAGAAGTGATGTGTGAAAAACGGGATGAATCCGCATGTTGGATGGTAAATCGAGTTTAAAGGCCACTGGGTTGATAATAGCTTTGATGGTGTAAGGTCCAATGAATCTGAGGTTGAAAGTTCGAGGTCCTTTGAGAGGTAAATGTCTAGTTGCTAGCCACACCTGGTCTTCTATTTGGTAAGGAGGTGTTTTACTACGATGTAAGTCTGCATTTTCTTTGTATTTCTTCTTGGCTTGCTGTAAATGAGAAGTAGCCTCTTTGAAGGCTCGGGTAATTGTGGTATGCAGATGATTTGCTGCTGGCATTTCCAGGGTAGGAGGAGGGTCCAGGTCTGAGGTTCGAGGGTGATGTCCATACAATGTGTAAAAAGGGGTTTGTCCAGTTCCAGAATGCACAGAGTTATTGTAGGCATATTCTGCGATCCAAAGAATGTCTTTCCAGTTGGAATCAGATTGGTGTAACATACACCGAAGATACTATTCGAGAGTCTGATTTGTTCTCTCGGTTTATCCGTCGGTCTGGGGGTGGTGGCTGGTAGATAACCGCACATCGATTTGTGCCAGTTGGCAATATTTCCTCCAAAAATGGGAAATAAATTGGCTTCCTCGATCCGAGACTAGTATGGAAGGGAAACCATGTATGCGAACTATATTCTCCAGAAATTCCTTGGCCAAGATAGAAGCTGAAGGCAATCCTTTTAAGGGGATGAAGTGGGCCATTTTGGAGAACAGATCCACGATTACTAGGATAATGTTGTAACCACAACAAGAAGGCAGATCCGTAATGAAGTCCATTGACAAGGTGTGCCAAGGTGCTGGTGGAATATCCAGGGGTTGAAGTAGGCCGGCAGGTCTTTGCTTTTGACCCTTGTTTTGGGCGCAAATTCCGCAAGACATCACAAAAGACTTTATGTCTTTTCTCCAAGAAGGCCACCAGAAATGGCGTTTGATTTTTTCTTCCGTTTTAGCGATACCAGGATGTCCTTCCATTAATGATTCATGATAATGGGCAATAACCTGTTCTTGCAATTCTTTACTTGGCAGAAATAACCGTTCCTGGAAGTAGGGTAAATTATCCTTAAAGGTGTAATGAGGACATTTTTGACTCCATTCCTGTACGGCTGAGGAGTCTACAAGTTGTTTTATTTGAGTTTGGATGTCCTCAATAGTTTGCAATGAAGTCAAGCCTAAGATTCTTTGTTCAGGTATAATTGGCACAGGTTCTAATCTCGAATTGGATTCTTCCATGCCAATCCGGGATAAGTCGTCCGCTTTACCATTCTTGCAGCCAGGGCAATAGGTAATTACAAAATCAAATTCCGCAAAGAATAGAGGCTATCGGAGTTGTCGTGAAGATTGAGCTTTGGCCGTCTTTAAATACTGCAAATTTCTGTGGTCCGTAATCACGGTGATGGTGTGTCTTGCACCGAGAAGGTAATGACGCCAAGCGTTGAAAGCAGATTTAATAGCCAGTAACTCTTTGTCGGTAATTGCGTAATTAATTTCAGGAGCAGAGAATTTCCTGGACCAAAAGGCTACGGGGTGTAGTTGGTTAGTTTCCGGATCTCTTTGTGACAGGACCGCCCCCATGGCTAAACTGGATGCGTCAGTTTCAACTATATACGGGAGATCAGGATGCAGGTGTTTCAATACAGGTGCAGAGGTGAATTTGGTCTTCAGGTCTTGAAAGGCTTGTTCGGCCTCATGGGTCCATTCGAAACGTTTGTTCTTACGTAAGAGTGCTGTAATGGGCTGAACTATTCGGGAAAACTCTGGGATGAATCTTCGATAGAAATTGGCAAAGCCAAGCATACTCTGAACCCCCTTCACTGAACTAGGAGATGGCCATTTAAGGATGGCGTCCACCTTTCGTGAATCCATTCGGATTCCCTTGGGAGTCAGGATGAATCCGAGGAATTCGACTTCTGTGGTGTGAAAGACACATTTTTCTAGCTTGGCAAATAGTTTGTGCTGGCGCAATTTCTCAAGAACTGCTCGAACATGTTTTCGGTGATCAGACTCAGAAGAAGAGTACACCAGGATGTCGTCGATGTATACGATGACACAGACATCAATAAGTTCTCGAAGAACATCATTCATGAAGTATTGAAAAGCGGCAGGCTCGTTGCACAAACCAAAGGGCATTACCTGATATTCGAAAAGCCCATATTTGGTGCGGAAAGCCATCTTCCACTCGTCACCTTCTTTTATTCGCACAAGGTGATAAGCTCCTCGGAGATCAAGCTTAGTGTATATACGAGCATCTTTTACTTGATCAAGAAGTTCTGGGATCAGAGGCAAAGGATAACGGTTCTTAATCGTTATCTGATTAAGGGCGCGGTAGTCAATACAAGTCCTAAGGTCACCTTCTTTTTTAGGGACGAAGAACAAAGCGGAAGAGACAGGGGACTTTGACGGGCGAATAAAACCATTGGCAAGGTACTGATCAAAATACTGACGCAAATGCTGGTTTTCAGGTTCAGTGAGAGCATAGATCCTGCTACACGGCGGTTGAGCACCGGGAACTAAATCGATCTGGCAATCATAAGAACGATGGGGAGGTAACGTGTTGGCCTGTTCTTTCTGAAATACATCCTGGAATTCAAGGTATTCTGCCGGTAGTTGAACAGTGGTGGAAGTTACTGTAGCTAAACTTAAAGCTGGATTTCTTGGATAACAAGTTGGTCCGCAGTCTGGAAAGGTGATTCTCTTTGCTCGCCAGTCTATTTGAGGATTGTGAGTTTCTAACCAAGGAATTACGAGGATAACTTGGAATTGTGGAGCCTTGATTATGTCAAACACTATCGCTTCCCGATGTCCATCTTGAGTCACTAGTGTCACTTCAGTGGTGGAATGCGTTACCGGCCCAGAGGCTTTTTCGGTACCATCAACCGTAGTAATGACTTCCTGGTTAACTTTTGGATGGAGAGGGAGGTTCATCCTAGAGGCCAATTCGCGATCCACGTAGTTCCCAATAGCCCCGCTGTCGATGTATGCCTTGATGGCATGTAACCGTTGGGGCTTTTTAGGGTCCACGAGCACCATTGGCAAGACAAAATGCGAGGTCAAAGAGTTTGTTTTCAAGCTCGGCAAGCGGACCTCTACGCTTGTCGGGCTAGGTCGTTTCCCAAATCAGGTTCCATTACACCAACCAGCTTTTTAGGTGGTTTTACTGGACAATCACGAAGAAAGTGACCGGAAGCCCCGCAATAGAGGCATAGTTGCTTTTACCGCCTTCTCTCACGTTCCTTCTGAGTTAACGGCCCCTTCACTCCACTGATTTGCATAGGTTCAGAAACTTCGGTATTCCTAGGGTTAACGTGGGTCCTGATCGGTACTCGGGTTTCATACTTGAACCAATCAGCTTTCCTATTCTGAAGTCTGTGATCCAGTTGTACAACTAAATCTATGTATTCTGCGCAGGCTTGGGGTGGATTCATCACTTGGGCCAGAACGTCTTTTAGCTCTCCGCGCAGACCCCGGTGAAATAAAGTGATTCTTTTATTTTCAGGCCATCCGGTTTCCACCACCAGTCTGTTAAAGGAGGCTATATAAGACAAGAGGTCTTGGTTACCTTGTCGTAAAGATAGCAGTTCGTTGTCAAGGGCCTGTTTCTGAGAGTGTCGAGCGAACAATCTTTCCATGTTGGTCTGAAACCCCTGAAAGTCCTGGAGAATGGGATCATTCTGATTCACCAAAGGAACAGACCAATCGGCAGCACAGCCACTTAGATACGATAACACAAAGGCCACTTTGGTCTGATCATCGGGGAAGGCCCCAGGTCTGCATAAAAAGTGTAAGCGGCATTGGTTCATGAAAATGGCATATTTCTTAGGGTCCACCGCAAAGCGTTCAGGCGGTGCCAAAGGCATGGAACCAGGTAGATTGATCTGTACTGGATTACTCAATCCCAACGAAGTGGAAGGCCCCCCGGAACCAGGTAAAGGCATTTGTCCGGCCTGGTTCTGTAACAATCGTTTGGCCAGGTCATCAGTTCGTTCCTTGGAGAGAATCAGTTCCCTTTTGAGGGCGTTAGTCTCCTGGCGTGCTGAGTGTACCTCTGCCCTTAATTCCCCCAAAAGCTGGGCCAGCTGGTCAGTCTCAGAAGTTTCCATAGCGCCCGGGTGGGAAATTATTGGTAGGCTTCGCGTTCTGTAATGCTCACCTGACTCCCACAGAGGCGCTGACCAGGACTGGAATGAAGTTGCTTCTTCCGGTGACTCAGAGTATGGCAGGGCCGGTTCTTTTGTATGTGAAAAGGGAGGGGCGTTAATGATCTGCGGGGCAATGTGCAGCTTCCCACTCCCCTTCGCCTCCTAAACGAACCCCCTTTCTGTAATTCCCCTAGAATCTCACCTTTGGTTTTGTGATGGCGAGCTCTCCTTCCTGCTTCTGGTGCAGGGGCGCGTTGAAACCCAGTTAATTCACTGGATTCACTCTCATACATCCATGTTGGTTCTGCTAATGTCCGAGAATAAAAAGTCTCTATTGTCTTTCTTTCAGGTACAGAGCGTGGATCCCGAGGAGAGCGATGAAAACGATGAAGAATGCTCAGGTTAGTGTTCAAAGAATGTTTTTCTCTGAGTGCAATTTTAAACGCTAATGCAGATGTCTTTTTCCCCATAGGGGCCGGGGTCAGAATGCTGAACGAGCATAGACCCGAAATGAGAGGTGAGTTCCGGTAAGTCTTTAATGAGAGTCTTTATTATGTCTTTTCATTCTCTCATTAATTCTGCTGTCTTTCTTTTCCCCTTAGGGGCCGGGGTCTGCAGGTGCCTGTATGCGGCAGAGACCCGAAATGAAGTATGACCCAAACAGGTAAGTCTAAATGGAAGCTCTGGCTTTCCTTATGCTCTTCTCACTCTCACCTTTGTTTTTCTGTCTTTTTCCCCAGGTGCCGGGTTGATGCAGTGAATCCGGACGAGCGCCGCTGGCAATGGAGGCTGGCAAGGTGAGTGAAATGCGGCGCGGCAGCGACGGGTGAGTTGACCTTTTAAATGAAAGTCTTTCCTTTTCAGGATCGCCGACGGGACGACTCTTGGACGAGGTTGAAACAGGTAAGGGCTCTTCTTTTGTCCAATTCTTTCTCCTTCTCCACATGGAGGTGTTTCTGGATGCAGGCGGGCGTGGCAGAAGTCAAAAAGCAGGAGCAGGCACGGTGAGCGTCCAGCTGCTTGATGCAGAACAACGCGAAGCGTGAGTTACTGATCGGGCGTGGTTTAAATAGCCTTTCAAGAAGTCCCAGGTATGTATCCTTCCACTCAGGTATGTATTCTTCCTCAGGCCACACCCTTGTGGTTAAGTAGTTCTAGAGACAAAATAGTCCCATCCAGGCCTCAAGGGGGCCTGGATGTTGCAGCAAGGTCTGCGTCAGGTAAGTGTACACCCAAGCACTTAAACACAAGTCCTCGATTATGAGCCTGGCGCCTAAGGCGCCAGGACTGGGGTCCAATATGAGCCTGGCTCCTAAGGCGCCAGGATTCAGTCCAAAGGGCCCCGACTTGGGCCCGCTGAGACCTTCCTGGGGGAAATGATGCCTGCCTCTGGGGTTGCTGGGCCCGGCCTGGTTCCTTAGAGGTAGGCATCATGACACCAGAATTGCACAATGGGCCCCTGAGAGGCAGGGACATTATATTGCACCGCTCCTCACTGGCATCATGCAAGGCTCCTACCAAGCGGCACACCCTTCTGGTGACACCTCTTATGGAGACATAAAAAGAGCCACCCTCGAAAGTCTCGGGATGGACGATGAGGCATACCACATACAACTCTGTGAAGTGAACCTCAAGATGGGGGATACAACCCCACCAATTATATTATCATATTCAGGACTTGATGGAGAAGTGGTTAAAACCCACCTCAGCTACAGGGTGTCAACGTTGCGGAGAAGATACAACTGGAACAGTTTGTTGACGCCCTTCTAGGACCTGTGTAGAGATGGGTGAGACAAGATCATCGCCCTACTTTGTCAGAAGCTATCAATACAGCACCACATTTCAGAAGGCAGGATTCAGCTGACATCCAGCCGGTGTAACAGCAGAGGCCCAGAAGCCCACAATGGGTTGGTGGCCTTCAATTGAGCAAAGGGCACCCCAACAAAAGCAACCTGTACTCTCCTGACCTTACCACTCAAGACAACCTCAGTGCTTTGATTGCGGAGAGTGGGGCTACATTGCCAGATTCTGCCCACGACAGACCAAGTCTGATCCAATGGAGGTAGGAATGCTACAGTCCCAAGAATACTAAAGAAGACGGTGCTCTTGTACGGTGGAAGTGACTATTGACAGAAAACCAGCCCAGGTGTTGTTGGACAGCGGGAGTTAACTAACCGCCATCACACCCCAAGTAAGTGTTAACAAGGGTTGAGATGGGATAAGAATACCAGTCAAATGTGTTCATGGGAACATCAGATCGGATTCATCTAGGCTTGTTAGTCTAGGTATAATGGATCACACACTGGACATCAGGGCCACCATAATACTGTCTCTGCCAGCCCCAGGATACTGGGTACCGATTTACCTATGTTCAGGGAATATATTAACAAGAAGGAGTAGCTACAGACGGCACCCTTCTCCCAAGAATTTATACAGGAGCCAGAACGTAGCAAAACCCAGAAAACCAGGAGGGAAGTGAGAGAAGAGAAGAGGAGGTGAGAAGCTCAAAGAATCATGGCCGCTGCTTTGACAGGCCTCCCGAGAGATCCAAGGCTTCCTTCCAGGCAGAAAGCCAAAACTGATTCCACACTACATATAGCCAGAGAACCAGCAATTAATGATGAAACCAACAAGGGAACTACCAAAACATAATTTAAGAAGAAAGGTGGTCTATATTATCGAGTCATTAAGCAAAAGGACGGAACTAAATTGGAACGATTGCAAGTCCCTCTCCACTTTAGGAAGTTGATGATACAACTTGCACATGATGAACAAATGAGGGTCATCTGGCTACCGAGAAGACTCTGGGAAGGGTGTTGAAACGCTTCTGTTCGCCTGGCATATACAGAGAAGTCAATGACCATTGCCTGGTGTGTATCATATGCCAGAAAACAAACCCTCTAATTCCCCACAAAGCCGTCTTTAAGGAATGACTTTGATCAAGAAACCCTTTCAACATATAGGTATGGATATTGCGGGACCTCTCAACCCATCCAGCCGTGGGTATCAGTATCTATTGGTGGTGGTGGATTATGCCGCCCGTTATCTCGAGGAATTCCCAATGAGAGGAACCTCCACTCCCCATGTTTGTGACCTGCTCATCCTTTTCATTGCCTGGGTTGGGACACCTAAGGAGAAAGTAAACGACAAGGGCAAGAACTTCATGTCCAACATAATGGGACGCATCTATCAATGCTTAAACATGATGTAACTGAAGGCGTCAGTGTACCATCCCTAGATGGACGGGTTGATCAAAAATTATAATAAAACCATAAAAGAGATGCTGAAATGTGTACCTGCACCTAACATAAAGAACTGGGACAGGATCCTACCTTGGATTTTGATGGTCCTTAGGGATACCCCTCAGTCCTCGATGGGTTTCTCTCCCTTCAAACTGCTGTTTGGACATCACCATAGGACCCTGTTGGACCTAAGGAAGGTTGGGAAGAAGGGGATGACCAACCTCTGGACATTTATGTGGACAAATTACACACCCACTTAGATACCTTGAGAAACCTACCCCAAACGAGTCTAGGATGAGCAAAAGAGAAACAGGAGGAGGATTACAACCGTTCTTCCAAAATGAGACGCTTCAAGTAAGGAGACAAAGTGCTGGTATTGCTCACGACTAGTAGCAATAGAATTTTGGCCAAATGTAGAGGGCCTACACCATAAATTTGGTATTAGGACCAGTGAACTATCTCGTTCACCAACCGGATAGACAGGACAAAGATAAGAACTATCCTGTCAATCTATTAAAGGAGATAAAAGACCCGGCAAAGAACATGCCTTTTATCCCAGCACTGAACTGTTCCAGAAGTGTGAACCCTCCGGTCTACAAGATATACAGTGGGGTACGAATGTGACTCCCGAGTCCAAATAGGACGTTATTTAAGCCTGAAACCCTTGGTTCATGTTTTTTCTCACTTACCCGGAACAACTGACCTAGTGGAACATTTTATCGATACAGTCCACAGAAAAATCATATGGATGAGACCCTATTGACTGAAGAAAAAAGAGAAGAGGTACAAAGGGAAAAGACAAGATGATAAACATGGGCATCATCAAACCTTCTTCAAGTCCCTGGTGTTCCCCTTTGATCTTGGTACCCAAACCAGATGGTTCCATCTGTTTTTGTATGGGCTTTCAACAGCTTAATTCTATCTCTACCTACCAAGCTTACCCTATGCCCAGCATAGACAAACTTTTAGAACGACTGTGGTTGGCAAAGAATCTGCGCACAATAGACTAAAAAAAGGGTACCCCTCCGAAAGGAAGACCGACCAAAGACTGCGGTCTCTAGTCTGAAGGGACTATATCAGTTCACAGTCATTCCTTTTGGTCTTCACAGTGCTCCTGCCACCTTCCAATCCCTTGTGGACAAGACACTAGTACCTCATCATTCCTACACCTCAGCTTATCTGGATGACATCATTGTGTTCAGTCGTACATGGCATGAACATCTGGGACACCTTCTTTAAGTGGCTACAACCTTGGAAAACAGTGGTCTACACAAAAAATCCAAAAAAGAACATCTTGGCACATAAACAGACCAAATATTTTGGATACACCGTGGGGGCCAGTGAAATAAGTCCCAAGTGAATAAGGTTGAGTCCATTCTACGACTACGTCTACCCACCAACAAGAAGGCTATATGAGCCTTTCTAGGTTTCGTGGGATATTATAATCACTTTATTCCTTTTTCTCCACCATAGCGACGCTACTCACAGAGGCCCTGAAGTCATCCAACTCAGGCGATCTCACACTGGGCGATAAGGCAGTGGCTGCTTTCTTTGAGCTCAAGATCATTTTCTCCTCGCCTCCAGTATTGAGGTGTCTGGACTTTTCACAACACTTGTTCTGACAAACTCATGCACCCAGGACTGGCCTGGGTGCGGTCCTCTCCCAGGGATCTACGGAAGACTTACGGCCTCTGGCCTTCATTAGTCGAAAGTTACTTCCTCACAAAGTGACCTATTCAACTATAGAAAAAGAGTGTCTGGCCATAAAATGGGATGTGGTATCCTTGCGCTATTATCTGTTGGGTCGTCCTTTTACTATCTTCACCGGCCATGCTCCCCTGCTGTGGCTGTTGACCCAGAAGGACTCCAACCACCAGATAGATTCTTAAGTGGTTTATGACCTTTCAACCATTTAACTTCCATACGCTACACCGACCAGCTTCCTCCCAGATTGTTTGGGACTATGGTTCATGATCTACTGAACTGCCTGACTGGGCAGGTCCTTCAGTGGGGGTTTGTGCCAGAGTACCCCTGCATCAGAGTGAAGTGATACTCGGCCAGAGCGGTTTTACAGCTGTTGATGACAATAGAACACACAGCAGCCAGGAGGGCGGATGCAATGATGTGAGGAAAGCAGCTGGCTGCGGGTTGGCGTGGCAGTGTTACCAGCCCAGGGACAGTGCAGGCACTAAGCCCAAGGACGACAAGCACACATATAACCTTCAGTACAAAAGAAGGGGAATGAGGCCTGGTCTGTTTGGGGACCGAAGCAGACAAAGACCACACTTATCATGAGTCGCAGCAAATTGCGGGGTCAGAGAACATCCTCTGTGCTCACGGCAAAGACTGATTGCTGTAACAATGGAGGAAACAGGGATTTGGTTTCTCGGTACAGCGGTGACAGCAGCAGTGGGCTATGGTGGCCCTGGGAATACATGAATCAGGAAGGGGCAAGGCTACATTATTTCACCCCTGCAGCAACAAAGACCATGACTGGTCAGAGGCACAAGGCATTCATCTGAAGAACCGTCAATTTGTTGCGAAGTGGCAGTCTGTCTCTCATTCTTTTAGGAGGCACAAGTTTTGAATGAGGAAAGGACATACCTATGGGCCTGTTAGAAGTCTTGCTCAATGCAACCCAGGAGTACGAAAACATCCTTACTTCCATCAAGGAGTGATAGCTTGCCTGACTTTAAGGATTTATTGAGAAAATCCTGGGAAGTTGTACCCATCAAGCTGGCTCCTGAATTAAAGGATTTATTTTATTTTACTGCGTCCAGCATTGTCTGTCACAGTATAAAAAGAATGGAAACAGCATTATGGCAAAAGAAACCCTCATAGAAAAAACATCCCCAATAAACTTTCAACCAAATGTTCTTTCACCCAAACAAACAATCCAATGTGCAAATGGACATGCAGTTCAATGTCTAAGGTACGCCAACAATCCTTTACATCTGTTACAACAATTCCTCAATCACTATGTGAAACTTACAGACAAATGTACAATGAAAACTTTACAAACCATGGACTCTTTTCAAGTGCAAATCCACACTCTACTTTGAGGACATTCATTAGACTGCATTTTAGGAACTGCTTGGAAAAACACCTTTTACCACATCAAAATGTAGACAACATACCATTCCGCTATACAGAATTTTGTGCATAGATAATACTATGTAAAAAGTCCTGCTCTAGAACTTCAAATTGAAATTAACATTCTCCTACATGAAACAGCCAAACAAATCATTCAAAAAATAGAGCACATAAAATACAAGTAAGTAAATACTTTGTAACTGAAGTAGAATTAGAAAATTCAGCAACTTCAAAAAAATTCCTGAAAACCTCACAAAACACTAACCTCCCACCAAACATAGCTAAGTTTCAAAACACATCTGCTGAAATCCCAGACCAGGTATGTGTCTGTTGTTGCAGACTTTTTTTTTATAAAAACAGCACATAAATAGTAGATATGACCAACATAATAGAGGACAATGAGGACTCCCAATGGTGCCAATTAACTTTATATCCAACAGCAGAAAATATATACAACATAACTGACCCCTCAATAGTTTGCACGTACTGTAAAACAAAGCTTGACAATATCCAAATGCTGTTATCACCAATAATTTAGAAATAATCCCACTTTCAAAGTCTCTCCAAAAACGTAACTTGTATGAAAGCATTATAATCCAAACAGTACACCTATTTCAAGCTATAATACGCCTTCAACCGAAAACAGCCACATTGCCTCCATCTGAATTACTAAATGCCATCTGTGGCAAAATAGTATATTTGCCATTAGATCTTAATGAAAATGTATAAACTCTAGGAGTACAAGGACCAATAGATCTATCTTTGATTGTACTAGCATATGGTGTACCAACGACAGACAATATAATTTGGCAACAACTACTCAACTTAAACAAAGTTAGACAAGCCCTACAATATCTAAAAGAAAACAATGAATGCTACCTAGATATAAACATAGAGGAAACACCACCCAAATAATTCAATATTGACCAGCAACTGGCCAATTTGAAAGTATACATCCTGTTACTGCAGTCAACATTTTATATCAGTATACCAAAGTTGGCCATGACATTGATACCACTCTTTTATAGTTGAAACACTTGTGTATAGGCACGTTATAAATGCCATATCACATCATATCATAGTTTGTTCAAAAATACATTACCTGTGACATCCCTTCAGAAACCACATATAGCGATCTACGTACATAAATCTTACGTTTCCAAAAACATAAGTGTAACAAATACTGCCGATGTAGATATAAAAACAAAGGTAAATACTAGACCAAATGTCGCTTTGGCTTCCCTATTCCACATTACAAAACAGTTAAAGTAAATATCTTAATGTCTTCAGTTAGACAGAGTGTAAAAGGCAAATCCCCTAAAAACACATACAACATTAAAAGGGACAAAACATCAATGTGTGAGAAACCTGAAGGTGTCTCCCTAACTATTCTCTGGGATCTGTCATCCAGGTGGCCAGGACACAGCCATCGCTATTGGATCCAGTCCCTGAGGGTGGACCAGTGCAGGAGGATAACCTGAATGGGGGGTACTTTGGGAGTGGTAACCCCGTTCTTGTAACACCTTTTCCCCAGCCTACCATGTAGAATACTCAGACACTCTCTCTCTCTTTTCCGACATGAACACTTTCTTACACAACGAAAGACACAATTGTTTACTTAACATGTCCCAACACAAGGGTCAGGCAGAGTCAGGCAATTGACCCGAACCACACGCACCTGACGGCCCTTTCCCTTCCCCACAGGGATAAAAGGTGGAGCACAAGAGTACACTACCAGCAAGGCCAACCACACGATGAGACAGCTGTCCCAGAGCGGCAGTTCAACAGAAGAAGAAAAGCAGCAAGAACCGAAGGGGCAACAAGGAGAGACACGACTTTGCCCTTTCTGACCCAGACCTGCGAAGGTTTCCAGAAAGGAATCATAAGACTGCAAGCAATAGCCAGCGTGTGTTGCAGCAGATGTCCATGGTACACGGAGCACGCCCCCATTGATAATCAGGACAGGTAAAGACGCTTGCTACCGTGGTACCATCCTTGACTCCAGAGACAAGAAAAGCCAAGCGGTTCATCACAGCCGGTGAGCTGAGGGGAGAACCAATAATAAATTGAACTGTGTTGAACAAAAGTTGCAAATGGAGAATTAAGGGAAGTTCTATGGACTGTTAACATTTTAGGGGAAGACCAGCTTCAGAGGTGTCTGGCACCACATGGGTGCTCATTCAAGAGATTCTGGTTGATCTCCCCTTTGTTGAAACTACCGATACCAGAATGCCTTAGGAGAGTGGCAAGGAAAAGGTCAAAGTGGTCATACAGGGGTCCAGCAAAATCCCCTGTACATTCAAAAGTCTTTAACCGGCTAACCATTGGAAAAACTAAGGGAAGTGAATCCAGCATATGTGAGAAAGTAGAAGTAATTGTGAGGCTGGCAAATGTGAACCTGAGGGAGGGTTGCCTGCAGAATGGGGGCCAAGCATGATGTCCCAATGAACATTGTGTTGACAAGAGTGAAACCGTCAAAGGGATGTCCGCAGTAGATTGTCTAAAAGGAGATTAAGACTTGTGAATGCCACAGGTGAAATTATTTTGGGAAAAGCCATAGTGAACCTGACAGAGGGAGGCTAACATTCATGAAGGGTCTGAGACCAGAAGAGGGGGATCCAGGGGTGAAAAGTCAACACCCAACGTACATACGGAAAAATACTTTTTGTTTGTTATTTTTAACACATCAGATCCTTGGAGGCAAGAGACTTTTTATAGAAAAGAGACTTAACCATTGGATGTCCTGATATCTGAGAATGGAACTGTAGTCTTGTGCTGGGAAAGCTTGAGCTTGTGCTGTTCTATGGAGTCCCGACTTGTCCCGTGATCTAATCATGGGGAAGGGAGACCCCCGGTAACCACATCATGACTTATCATTTGTGAACACTTCTTTCTTTCTTGTGAACCCTATCCGACACTCTTTTTGTATTTAGTTATGAGGATTGGCAATAGTTTTTTTTTATAAATATAAGTCCTTTTATTTGACAAGACTGCACTAGGACTGCCTTATTATTATTTGATGGTGATAACTTGCTCTCATCTTAGATTTAGGTTTAGAAAAGGCATTTTCCCAATCTACCTTTACAGTTTAATAAACACCCTGGAACTCTGATCACTTGTGTCTATCTTTATTGTTGCCACCATGAGTTCCTTAAAATGATTACAATGCAATCATTGCCCTTTTGTGGAATGCAGACATAGACATACAATGCATTGCAGACAATACCACTGCAATTGCAAGATATGTCACAGCCTATCTTACCAAAGATGAGGAAAACAGAGCTAAAAGACCGCTAGGATGAAATAATATCTGACAAAACACTGTCCCAAAAATTGTACAGTTTGGGTATACAAATGCTCTCCCATAGAGAATGTGGGTGCTACGAAGTGGCAGACTATTTAATGGGTTGAGCCTGATATGGCAAATCTGAACACATTGTCTGGCTAAACCTTGGTCCATCTTCATACCGAAAATAAGAACTACAATCCTACCGAGAGATAGAAACAATAGCCACAAATGATCCCAACAGCAGGGACTTTAAAAGAAAAAAAAACAATTTAATTGACACATACTACCCAAATAGAAGTACTGCTTTGGAAAACATGTGCCCAAAACTACTCCTACAAAAACAGTATCACACCAGATGAAACAAATGGCAAATATTCAGTCTCAACTTGTGAAGGAAGCCTAGTAAAACTTACCAAACCCAGCCTAATTAATCATATAAAGTTATCATTTAAATCTATGTACCATAGCAAGCTGTATTACTTGGCCCTGCTGCAACTTTTTAAACCTTGGAGAAAAGAAGAAGTATTATTAGGTGACTATGACTCATTTGACGCTGCATTCAAAGCAAATGAAAGCAGTATAACAAATGTCAATTTCAAACATTAAAAAGAAATGTTTGACAATGAACGTCAACATGAGGAAGAAATTGAATTTCAACTAGATGAAGGCAATCCTGAGGGCAGTCAATTTCCCCTCACAGGAAGCCAAGAACCACTTGGAGAATCACTCATACCAAATGAAGCAGAAATAGCCATGACTGAAGTAGGAAATACCATGTATCAATATAAACAATCTGAAAAAGACTTGTCAGTGCTCAAATAGCAGCTAAATGATGAACAACGCACCATTTATCGAGAAGTCACTAAAAAAATGTAACATGGTTTTAAACATGAAACTAAAACTTGTAGCTGTAAACTTGATGAATAAGCCTCTGCTCCAGTATGTACGTGTTGAAGCTTGCTCTAGTTAAACTTTCTTATTTAAAATAATCAGCAGATTTCTACAAAACTTAACAAACAACTCCCTTTCAGCTGTTGTAACAGCCCCCACAGGTTTAGCTGCCTACAGCATAGGAGGTGTAACTTTACTTGAATACGGCTCTTTCCAGTATAACACCAAAATAAATTAGAATACTTCAAATTATTAGCAGAAGCTGCTACTGAAGTAGGCAGAATTTTGAAACAACTGAAAGTACTCCTAATAGATGAAGTAAGCATGGTTTCCAACCTCATGTTGGCTTTAATTCACCTCACAATGCAAGAAGTCCTAAAACCGACGACGAAGAACTGTTTGGAGGAAAACACATTATTGTATTCGGAGACCTCCTACAGTTAACCCCAGTAAAGTTCAACCTATTGTCAAGGGACACAAACAATGCAACAACACACTCGGCAGCACTGGAAATGTAAATCTGTGGCATCATTTTCAATACAGAAAACAACGCAAATCATGTGTCAGTCTGCAGATTACACCTATGCTAACATTTTAAAAAGCATTAGATTGGGTTTGCTTACCAAAGATGCAAAATCCATCTTAAATAGTAGACTAAACCATGAGCTATATGGTCAAAATATATTCATGTTGAGTTAATTGTTCCTGATGTCATGGAACAATTAACTCAACATGAATGTCCTTAATGCCAACCCTTCAAAGCTGTACTCAATTCAATGAGACAATGTTAAAAAAGAAATGCAACCCATACTGGATATAAGCTCCACAGATATACTAGAAGTGCATTGCATGAAACTCCCTATGTGTCAACAAGCAAAAGCACAACTAAATAACTTAGATTTCTTTCTCCAACACAGCTGGATTGGAGAAAATATTAACTTTGTGTCTAATCTGCATAGTAATTCAAAAACATAACCTTGATGTAGAACAAGGTTTAGTCAATGGATTAATTGGCACAGTTGTTGCTTCCAAAGATAACCACATGACAACAACATTCAGTTTGTCAACATCCACTTTGACAAACTTGCCCAATTACAAAAATTGGCTGCACAACAGCCCTTTTTCTTCTTTTCAAAGACATGTAGGTACGCAGAGAACAATTCCCCCGTCTCTCTCTCTCTCTCTTTCTCTCTCTCTCTATCTCTCTCTCGCGAGTATATGCTGTAACTACTGTCACTATTCACAAATTGCATCGTCTAACCCTAGATCAAGCATTGATTGTCATTGGCAGCACAGGTTTTAAAGAAGTTGAGTTATGTAGCACTTTCAAGTCTCTGTACACCCAATGGTCTATTCCTAGTTAACTTTGATGCAAACAAAGTAAACACTTACATTCCTTGAATCCTACAATACAACAGGCTACGTGCATTGTAAACTCTCATCTAGATATGCATTCTGTACCTGAAAAAGAAAACCTTTCAAAGGAAAAGTAATACAAACACAACCTATAACAGATCTCCCAACAATACCACTAAAAAAAACTATGGACAACTGCTTCACCATCAAATAATACAACCACAAAACTGTCTACTACAAACTCAACTGCTTGTCCATCAGAAGAGAAACAGAGAAATATCTCTTAAAACAAATGTGCAGTGCAATCAAACGATGCAGAGAGACACAGCTCTCTGGCCCATTTAAATTCAGCAACACAACTGGAGTAAATTGCTCTGCAGATGTAACAATCAATCAGTTATGTATGCAAATGCTTGCCCTTCATAGAAATGCCACAAATTATCCTGTCAGCACTTACAGTGTCTCAGGTATAAGACAAGAGTTGGACTACTGTGCATGAATGGTAACATTTACCATAAACACACAAGCAGATCCTCAATGATGCCTAATACACTTAAGTACTAGAAATCAAATACGTAGCTGTAAATGAAATCTTCCAGATTTCATGCACGTGGAAACATGCATGCACTCTCCGAAACCATGTCTCACAAGAGCACAACCTAATGAATGATTTGTATTTGTTTCCATACCAAATTGTGAATCCATTCCATTTCACCAGCTTCTGCACAATGCACATCGTGGAATATTATGCCAGTGTTTGAAATTCAGACACTAGTTCCAGCATACAAATAAACTCACATAGCCAATATGGCATACTAATGCTTCTAAGGTACAATGCAGATTGTACCAATCAGAACTGCAAGCTTACTAGTGAGCAAGGATCTATTGGCAAAAAAACTTCACAACAGTAGGCATAATATACCACATTGGTGCCACAACCACTTCAGGGCACTATACTGCATATGTCAAAAAGGAAGTGCTTGGCTTGTATGTAACTACACCTCTGTTACTCCAAAACATAGGTTACTAGCATATCTAACAAATGCCTACTTAATATTCCTTCAACCCAAATGTATCACTAAACTGCAGCACAATTACCAGTTAGAATACGCCAACAGGTATCTTACTACATCCATAATACTACACTAGTACTTTTAAAAGTCAATCTAGTTATAATACACCAACAGGTATCTAACTACTTCAAAAATATCCTTTATTACAATACAATTCAAACACGCCATCAGAATTCTTCTTAACAAAAACTTCTTCTAAAGGTGAATGTAGTTAGAATACACCAATAGGTATCTAACTACTTAAACATGCCCTTAATAAAAACATACTATCACACTTACACTCACATAACTGTACTCATAACTGTAATATTTGTTCAAAATCCTGTATGGATTTTTCCCCCACTGACCCAATGATTATTTAATGTCAATACAACAACAGTGTATCATACACTAATGTGTTACCAAACATAGTACATACAATCTACTGTTTATGAGGGTCAACACAAGTAAATATATATATAAAATTAAATGTTTACATACAATTCAATGCAATTAAAGCTATCCCAGTATTGAAACCATACCGACTATAAACAAATACACATTCCATAATCACTAAATTGTATTACAATCATACATTCCATATACAGTTCAACTACATAATTCCACCATATTGCAAACACTTTATACTCCCACTGCATTACATATCATTACCATGAACATATTAATACTGTGGTGGCTGTTGCCAGTGGCCAGATTTCTGGGGCCATGGCCATAACATAATCTGGCCATTGGCCACACCAGTCTTCACTCATGTGCACTGTATATTTTAAAACACTAACAGGCCATCAACCGTAGACTTCACCAGTGGCTACAGCTTTCAGCTCTGTCCACTTTATATTAAGTACATTAATCAGCCACTAGCCATGGGCTTTAGCACAATACTGGCAAGTGGCCACAATCTTTGGTTGTGTCCATTATATATTCTAATATATAAATGAGACACTAGCCATGGCCTTTGACCATGAGCAGTGTGTACATCTTTTGACCATGTCGACCAAATATTTTAAAATACTACATGCCGTAAGAGGTGGATTTCAGACATGCCCACTGTGGATTATACAACACTAACCAGCCCCTATATATGGCCTTCAGCAGTACCCACTGTATATTATATACACTAACCAGCCACTAGCCATGGTCTTCAACACAATACTAGCCAGTGGCCACGGCCTTTGGCCATGCTGATTGTATATCCTTACATAATAATGATCACTAGCTATGGCCTTTAGCTATGGCCACTGTGATAACATGAAGATGTCTCACCCGCTAGTCCCTGGGGATCTGTCATCCAGGTGGCCAGGACACCACCATCACTTTTGGATCCAATTCCTGTGGGTGGACCAGTGAGGGGGGATCATCTGGCTAGATGGTCTCCTGGGAATGGAAGTGGGACACCAGACAGTGAGATGCAGTATCCTCTTCCCTATAACACGTTTTCCCCATCCTATCAGGTAGGATACTTAAGTATTCAACCCCCACCCTCCTTTTCTGACACAAACAACCTTCTCATGGACAAGTCACTATGAGGGAAAATGGACTAACACCCACGATGTATACCTGACATGCCCCAACACGATGGACAAGCAGGGTCAGCCAATTACTGATCATTACGAACACCTAACTTCCATCACACTTTCCCACATGGATAAAAGGCAGAGCACGAGAGCACACTCTGAGCGAAGCAAAGCACACGAGGAAGCAGCAGTTTAAAGATGGAAGTTTAATACAAGGTGAAAGATGGGGAGACCGAAAAGGAATACAAAAAATGGGCTCTTGACCTTTTCACTGAAAGACCATAACTTTTATGAGCCTTTGAGAATAAAAAGCATAAGACCTGGAAACAAAGTTGAAGGCTCCTGCATTGTATGTCAGAGGTACCCGGGGCCCTCCCACGTCGATAGTCATGGCGGAGGAAGCAGTGGCCGCTGTGGTATTGGTACTGTCCTTGGCTCCTACAACAAAGAAAAGCCAGTGAACTCAGCACAGCCAGTGATTTGGGGAGACAGATGCCAACCTGGGTTGTCTGGAACCCAAGGTTGCAAGTGGCAACATTGTATGAAGGAATTTGAAGTGGACAGTAAATGAAGCGTTTGTGGCAACGGATGCAAACATAATTAATGCACTAAATTAGTGACTGATCTTTGAAGTGAAGCTATAAACCATAAACAGAGTGGTCCAGCACCACGTGCATGCTCTTCTGAAAGTCTCTGTTAGGTATCCGAACCCAAAGGGGACACATGTAAAGAGAAGGGATTGTAAAATTAAAGTAGTCCTGCAATGGGTCAAGCTAAACCCTGTGCACATTCAAAAGTCTTCGATACTTGATTGAAATTGGACTGAGCCTAGCTGAGGGGGACTAATTGTGTTTGAAAAAGGAGGATCTGAGCACGGCTGAGGGGGATCCGGGGTGAACCCTGATTCACCCCAAAGAATATGCTGTGAACAGTGTTCTAAAGTGATCTGAGCCCGACAGAGGGGTAACAAAATAAAGGGGATCTGAGCCCTTCTGGTGGGGATACGGGGTGAACTATGAGTCAACCAAAGGAATATCCTGCAAATATTGTGCTAACGAGATCTGAGCCTGACTGAGGGGGATTAAAAGGGAACAGACATTGTACTAAAGAGATCTGAGGCCGACTGAGGGGGATCAAGGTGAATAGTGAATCTCCTAAAGTGAATACTTGTAGAAATCCAAAGAGGAAAATAACTTATTTGTTTTGATTGGTTGCATCAGGCCCTCTGAATGAAGAGACTTTGAGGAGTAAAGTGACTTGCATACAGAAGATCCCATTGTTATGACTGAACTGCATCCTCATGCTAAAGAAGCCAGAGACCGTGCTAGGCTCAATTGAACCGCCATGTCCAGTGCTAAAACCATGAGGAAGTGGGGAAGGGAGGCCAACAGCCTCAATATCCTGCATACAACTTTGAACACTTCTTTCTTTCTGTAATTATCCAACATGCTGTTTCTATTTAGAGGTAAGGATTCACAATAGGTTTTTTAGTATAGGCCCTTTTTTTTCGACAAGCCAACACTAGGATGGCATTCTTATTATTTGATGGTCGCAGCTTGCTCCCATCTGTAGATTTAGGCTTAGATAGGCATTCATCATACCTTTGTTGAAGTTCAATAAACACCCTTGAACTGTGATCACTTGTGTCTGTCTTACTGTTGATACCATGCTTTCCTTAAATGTGGTGTCAGGAGTGGGATGTGACTCAATTGAAACACATTGGGGAACGCTAAAATGTCAATAGCTTAGCCATAGATCCTCAGACCCTTCTGTGGCCACAAAAGAATCAATAGGTTTCGATATTTGTAGCAACAGAGAATCTACTATCCCTCCAGGGAAAAGAGGAATGATCCCCACAGACTTAGTTTTATTACCCCCCTTCTGGGTGTTATATAAGATTTGCCCCAACATCTGGCCTGGCCTAGAAATTCAGTCTAGATGTTCTGGCAGGTGTCATAGAGCCCATCTTCCGGTAAGACATAAAGGTTCTCGTACAGAACCATGGTGAAATCCCATTTGAAGTACATCATGGAGTCAAAATTGCACAGGGAATTCTTCATTTAAAGAGAATGAATCAGGGGTGCTGTTGAGCCATAGAAAATGGCTGCTTAGCCCAAGAGCTCCGTGAGCCAGTTAACTTCATAAAGTGGTGCTTCTTCAACATTTTTACAGCAGGAAACCTGTGCCCCGTCTCCTGACACAGTCGGGAGCCGCCTGCCCAACAATCAGCCTCAAAGGTGTCCGGAGATTTAACCTTTCGAACACCCTTGCACAACTGGCTGTGACATGAGGAGAGCATCGGAAGCGCAGCCTGCCAGAGGAATCCTGCTTGAGGTCCCACTGGGATCTTCCCCCTCCTTTATCCTTCGATCTCGGGCCCCAGGATGCTGTCCACATCCACACATCCAGCAGCCTGCATATCGCTCACTCTGCTTCACACCAGATATGTCAGTGACAGAAATCCCACCAGCCCTGGCGGGCTCTCCTTGCTTCCCGAGTACTGGCAGAAGCGCAAACTCCTCCCGCCACAGCGTCACCTACAATACGCAGATGCTGCATGAGGTGAGCGGACCCCGATCCCAGTGGATGCTCAATCCGTGATACATGTGTAGGCCCAGCCAGCTCCACAGGTCGGTGGAGGCACACACCCTCCGTGTTATTCCCTGACTATCTACATTTGCCACCTTGGTCACCTGAGCCATGCGCCTGCCTTGGCCCAGCCCGAGCCTCACTCTTCCCTCCCAGCTGGCACCCAGAGGAGAGGCATGGACAAACAGGATTGTGAACACATACCCATGCAACCCGAGAGCCGACTCCATGACTCTGGCACATGAAATGGAACTAGAGTCCAGGACAGTGGGACTGTGAAATCCACACCAGACCACAACACCCGTACGCAACTTGAGGAGGTAGCCTGGCCCCGCACACTTACCTGCGGTCTCCCCTGATCACAAGAGGCCCACCCTCTTGGGGAGTGCAGAGCTGCTCTCCCCCTAGGAGCAGCCACCCACCAGAGAAACCAGCTGAGTGCCTCCATCTTGTCACCAGAGCCAGCAAGATACTCGGACGCCCCATGGACCCGCTCCATCAAGTGGAATGTACGGTGAGTGCCCCATCTGAGCTCCCCCAACCACATTTCTCATAGCAGCCCACTAGTGATCTTCGCCGGTCTCCAACTCACAACCAGACCCCGCGCTGCTACTACGCACCCGCTACGCTGATCAGCACCTTCTCATTTAACAAGAACCTCTCCCCTCAGACCACTTTGTGGCAGCAAGAGTAATTTCTTACTCTGCAGGCCCGGACTGTCTGCCTAACCCAACCCGCATGCAGTAAAAGGCCCACAACCTCCCATTCTCCCTGGGGGAGTTACATCTGTGTTAATATGACCAACAACAATTCTCAGTTAGTCCCCGGCCCCCTGAGACCATTGTGTGGCAGCAAGAGACATTTCTTACTCTGCAGGCCCCGGACTGGCTGCCTAACCCAAACCTCATGCAACAAGAGGCCCCGAGCCTCCCAATTTCCCTGGGGGAGTCACATCTTTGTTAACTTGACTAACAGAAATTCTCAGTCAGTCTCTGGCCCCCAGCCGCTCCTGCTAGCCACTAACAGCTCCTTGGATGCACTGATGGGACTTTGGATCACTCCCCCAGATCAGACCTACGCTACCCCCCATGCAGCCAAGACCCTTCTCCATCAAACGCCTCCAGATAACCACTTCCTCTGCCGGTCCTGCCCCTCCTGACTTAGGGGGTCCCAAAGGCGCCGACGGAGCTAAGCAGGCGGGCGCAATGGACACATTTGCAAAGGTGACTCTGCGGGATGATCAAGCCCCCCCTCAATAATCACCCCAGGTCCATCCACTTCGCCTCCACAACCTCCGACCGCACCTGACCTGACCTGATGGGAATGATGGAGGCCATGGCAAAGGGCTTTGCTGCAGTCCACAAAAAACTTGATGACATTAATGCAACAGTAGCTTCAATACGTTCCCAATTAGCACATGAGGGAGCCCGAATAAATGAAGCGTTAGGCAGGATTGGCACCAATGAAGATGCTATACACACACTGCAAGAAACAGTAGTCTCCCTCTCCAAAGATATGAAGCAAGTCCAATCCAAATGCAATGACCTTGAGTCGCGCTCCAGCAGAAACAACGTCAGGATAGTGAGGGTTCCGGAAGACGCACTCACTGGCAATATGGAGCTCACTGTGGAAAATCTTCTCAAAAATCTCCTGAATCAGCTTGTCCTCTCACCATTCTTCACTGTGGAACGGGCCCACCACACTCTCTCACCTAAACCGAAAACAGGCGACTACCCAAGACCCATTTCAGCCATAATATTGAACTATAGGGACAGAGGCACCCTCCTCTGATTGGCCCAGGAGAAGAAAACACTACGACTGGGATCCCAAACCATACACCTGTACCCGGATTTATTCATCCCTGTGCAGCAAGAATGACGCCAATTCATAGCTGTTAAAAGAATCTATGAGAAAGGAATATCTAGTATGCAATGCTGTTCCTGGCCCGCCTCAAACTCCAATTCTGCAGCAAGCTGTACTTTTTTACTGTGTCCTCTGAGACGGTAGAGACTAGGTAGATTCAATCCTAGATATGCATTGGGATACTAAATGGTGTGACGAGGATGTGCTGGAAGTCTTTTGTACCTTCTACCACACCCAAATTGTGCGATGAACAAGTCATCCTCACTTTCCTTTCCCACTCCCTCGCCTTGACGCACGTGGTAGGGAGGAACTAGAACTCCCGCTCACTCTTGAAGAAATAGTAGCGGTTATCTGCACCCTTCCTAAAGGCAAAGCCCCGGGGCTGATGGTCTAACATCTGAATTCTACCAAGAATATGCTGCAAAGCTTGCTCCAGCACTACTGCAGGTGTGGGACGACTTCCTTCATCTTCATACCCTTCCAGATTCCCTAAGAGAAGCCCTATATACCCAAACCCAAGTGAAATGTGATACCTCTGACCTGTGCATTCTTTCCAGGATTGATTGTCTAAGTATACTTTATGCATACTCATGATACCTTTAAAACATCAATTGTTTTTACACTGTAAATGATGTACTCCCACTGTCTTGTAACCTGTACCCCAGTTATAAATAAAGAGTTAAAAAAAATAAAGAGAGTGAATTGGAAGATATGGAGAGAGGTTCCTTAGGCTTTGGGGAAGCTAATGAAGCTTCTACGAATGAAGAAACAAAGGGAAGAAAAGTTTACTATTTTTCCCGACCTAGCCTTTGCTCAGCAAAATGATCCAGACTTCGCTGAGGCTTTCTTGCAAGGAATTCCCAAAAGGGAGGGGGGTAGAAAAGAGAAGTCTTTTTTTCTTCCTAAAACAAGGATTACTGTATAGAAAGGAAACATCCACAGAAGCCCTAAGCAAAACTCAGTTAGTAATCCCAAACACCCACCACAAGATTGTTCAAGAGATTGCCCATTTTCATCTGCTAGGGGGACACTTAGGGCAATCCAAGACCCAGGCATATTAGTGGAAAGTTTTACTGGCCAGGTGTCCATGCTGATATAAAAAACTTTATTCAGACATGTGAGCTATGCCAAAGAATGAGAACTCACATTCCCTTGCCTGCTCCACTTGATCCTTTACCAATAATAGAAAAGAAATCCCTTTCTGTAGGATTGGGATAGATATCATTGGACCTTTGGAAACCTCTAGACTGGTTAACAAATATGTACCCGTGATTGTCTATTATGCGACCAGAGACCTCGAGGCATTCCCTATGCGGAAAAACACCACCCAGCAGATTTTAAAACACCTATTATCATACTTCTCTATAGTTGGTTTTCCTAAGGAAATCCTGATGGATCAAGAATCCAATTTCATGAGCAACCTCGTGGGTGAAGTCAAGGAACTACTCCATGTTACCACCTTAACAACCTCCGTCTACCACCCCCAAACTGACGGATTGGTGTAAAGATTCAATACAACTCTAAAATGATCCTGAGGAACTTGGTAGACAAGGATGGGTACTGTATGATCCCCTGCACACTATTTGCAGTGAAATAAACCTCTCAGGCATCCACTGGATTCTCTCCTTTTGAACTACTCTATGATAGAGAATCCGCAAGACGTCCTAGATATGCTCTGGGAAACATAGGAAGAAAGAGAAGATGCACCCATTCCCCTTTTGCATACTGCTACTGGATTGCATGAACATATGCAACTTGTTTGGTATCTAGTGTATACTCTCATATGGAAAAAGGACACGTACAACAAAAGTCCACTTATGAGATAGTTCTCCGTGGGATAAAAAGTATTGGTCCTCTTACCTACTTCAGAAAACAAACCTGTCTCTAAGTGGCATGGACCATATGAAATATTGGAAAGCATAGGAAACCGTACTTATAACGTAACCCAACCAGACAGGAAACAAAAGACCCATCTATGCCATGTAAACCTCTCAAAAGTGTGGAAGGAAAATCCTTGAGCCACCAAAGTCATAATATTATTTTGCTTGGTCCTAGAGGAAATAGATAACTTTGAATTAATTCCCCAAGAGCTATCTAATCAGCAACACAAAGATTTAAAGGATCTAGTTATAGCATTTCCTGAAGTATTCTCTGAGAAACCAGGAAGAGTGTGTCACGACCCTCACCCAAAACCCTCTCTGGCAAACCCATTGGCCAGGTGGAGTCAGGACTCGGGCCTCTAGAGCCTGGCATCCTCTTCAAAAGCCCTCCTGCGGCCAGTCCTGGCGCCTATAGCGCCAGGCTCATACACCATGAAAAACATGTGCTTGGGAATTACTTTATTGTGTTTGTCAGCCAACATGGAGGCATCCACATAGCTTGGTTCCAAGGAAACAAGCTATCTGGTCCGGTGCTTTGGGTGTGGTAGCCTAGGGACTACTTTACCTGGACTATTTTGTTTGGGCTATTTAAACCACACCCAAGCAAGACAACACGATTTGCGTTACTTTGCAGTTTGCAACGTGACGCTCACCGTGTCCAACTATACCCACGAACCTCGGAGAAGCAGAACCTGCAAGGAGACAAAAGGAACATCATTAGCAGCAGCATCTTACCTGCAGTCTTCATCTTTAGCTACTCGCAGCTCCTGAGAACAGCTTCCTTGAATCTGCATGCCTCCTGGACTGAACGACCTGAAAGAGGAAGATAGAGGCAACATTAAAGAAAGCATAAGAGACATTGCAACTTACAAACTGCTCTAAAGGCTTACCTGACTGGTCGCCTCTCGTCTGACATCACTCTGGAAATTCCACACCCACTGAAGAACACCACGACCTACAAGGAAAGAAGGAAAAAACAGGTTAGCAAAGGCAGGACATCGCAGTGCTGTGCATAGCGCTTACTTACCGCATTATAGCGCTCTTAATGCGCCATCATTTACCAGCAAGGCTCAACCAAGCCAGTTCGCCGCACTGAAGCTCCACATACCTAAGTAGAAAAAGAGACATTATTAAACAAAGAAAGGCATGCAGGATAGCAACAATACTAAAGAACAGCAATAAGACCTTCCTGAACGATATCAAACAGGCCGGCGTCAGTGAAGTAACTGGACCGCACACGCCCATGAAAGACAACGCGCCCCTGCAAAGAAAGCAGGACGGAGAGCACGCCTAACTCTACCACAAGGTGAGGAGAGGTCCACAGAGGGGCTGAAATCATACGGCGGTGGAGGGAGGATACTTACCCCGGTTGGCCAGTCTTGAACACAGTCCTCCTGTATTTTCAGGAAGAACCTTCCCTGCAGACCACATCTGGGCATCTCTGAGAAGTATACCAGCGAGTAACCCGACTGGGTGGCGTCCCTGTGGATACCAGGTGAGCGTAACAGAATGTGAAGCCTACCATAAAAAATCCACCTGGGCACCATGGAGACATCAGAAATTGACCAATTGGCCCAATTACTAGGAGAGCTTCGAGCTGATTTTCATTCTGCCCGACAAGAGACTAATGCTCTCCAGAGGGACTTGCTAGTGACCAAAGATCGTACGGAGGAGATCAGTAGGCAGATCCTGCAATCACAGGCAGGGCAGAATCTTCTGCCTGGGAGCAATCCACTTATGCAAAACCCCACCTTACCATCTACTACCCTCACTCCAGTACAGATCATACTACCTGGATTGGAGGAAATGGGAAGGGGCAGCTCACATGGTCAGACTGGGCCATAAAACGGTTTTAGGCACCAATGAAAAAAGGCCAGCAGTTGCAAATGGAAATTCAGTGTTTAGTCACAGACTGTTTGAATAGTACCCAAGGGGTTGTTTTTTGTTCAAATGTAAACAAATGGTGATTTAAAGAATATGTATTCAGCAACAATGGTCAAAACTACTAGCTGCATAGTGAAGTAACTCCTCAAACTGGCCCACATTGGCCACAAAAGTGGCCCATTTTTACTGGCCTACACTAGCATTTTGCATTTTTGGTACGGTCATCCCCCTATTGCCCTATAGGCCAGTCCAAGCCTGCCGGCTCATCCATAATGGGTGAGGGGGCGTCCAGCCAATGGGCACCTCATCCATTATGGAGGAGCCAAGGAGCCAGCCCAGTGAAACACTGAGCACTCCATCAGCTGCTTTTTCCAGCTGAGGGAGTGCTCCTGGGCTGGCTGAACTGTCAAAGGGAAACTCTGTTTGTCTTTGAGAGTTAATTTCCCCAGCCGCACATGATCACTGAGCCATGCAACGCTGGAGGTGTTTTGCTTCGCCAGCCTTCCATAGTTTATTGGAAATGCTGACTGGGGCACTGCATGTATGTATGTGCGAGGGGGTGCTCCTGCGCCTCCTCGCATATACGGGCAGAGCAAACTGGAGCGGGGCATTTTAGCAACCACGCGAGGTACGCTTATGGTGATTTATTTTTTATTTAAATGTGTATAGATGTGTGTATGCTTGTGTTATGGGACTGTGGTAGGAGCAGAATGGGAGGCAGCACTGGGATACTGGTGGAAGTAGGGTGGGGAGAGCCCAGGGTCTGTACTGAGAGTAGGGTGCAGTGACGATACGCAAAAGTTCATAGCGATTTCTACATACTGTCCATCTGGCACTTTTGGGGGGGCCCGGCCTGCCCAAACTTTTCTCAGGGGGGGCACAGGCCAAAAAAGTTTGAAGACCACTGCTCTAGATGGACGTGATAAGGAGAAGATACCTGTTTTGACACCCCTGGGACTGTTTCAGTTCAAAGTCCTCTCTTTTGGCCCCCGTCACTTTCCAATTACTGATGGATGAAATATTACAGCACTACTCTTATTTCTGTTGAGCTTATGTTGACGAAATAGTCATTTTAGTACAACCTCGGAAGACCACTTTTTCCATCTTTTTACTATTATGAGAGCCCTCAGGGAAACTGGCCTAACTGCCAATCCATGCAATGCAGACTGGCCCAAATCAGCCGTGAAATACCTCGGCTTCTTTGTAGGGAATGGTAGTGTCCAACCTCAACACGATAAAGTAAAGGCTGTCCTAGATACCCCTATGACTAAAACTAAGAGAGACCTTAGAGCATTCTTAGGACTAATTGGTTATTACCGTAGGTTTATCCCTAATTTCTCGGACAGAACAGTCAAACTCACCGTCAAATTAAAGAATGCCGAACCCCAGAAAATTAATTGTACTGATGAGGAAGATGTGTGTTTCAACAATCTAAAACGAACCTCATGACAGAACTCGATCCAAAAGGTAGTACATTTCTTGAAAGAGGTTGTATTACAAACAGATGCCTCCCTTACAGGGCTAGGAGCAGTCTTGTCACAAATTTGTGATGGATTGGAACCCCCCATCTTATTTACTAGTCGCAAACTCTTCAACGTGAAAAAAAAAATTACTCTGTGTTATAATTAGAGGCCCCTGCCATCAAATGGGCCATTGCCCATCTTAGATATTAACCTCGTAGGAAGGAAGTTCACATTTGTCATGGATCATTCTCCGTTAGGTTGGATTAGCCAACAGAAAGATTCTAACCCTCGAGTAATGCAATGGCTCTTAGGCCTGCAACCCTAATGTTTCACTATGGGTCAGCAATAAGGCAAAGATCAAGGGAGCGTAGATTTCCTTTCGCGTTTCCCTTGTGAAACAGTTCCAGCTATATCACATAGGGCAAGGGTATGTGTGAAACCTGAAGGTGTCTCACCTGCTAGTCCCTGGGGATCTGTCATCTAGGTGGCCAGGATATGGCCAACGCTTTTGGATCCGGTTCCTGGGGTTGGACCAGTGCGGGAGAATCACCTGGATGGGCGGTCATCGGGGAGTGAAAGTGGAACACCGGACGGCGAGACGCAGTATCCCCTTCGCTATAACACCTTTACCCCATCCTACAAGGTAGGATACTTAGGGATTCAACCCCTGCCCTTTTCCGACACCAACACATTCTCACGGACAACTCAATGTGAGGGAAAACTAACACCTGAGCCGTATACCTGAAATGTCCCAACACGATGGTCAGGCAGGGTCAGACAATTACTGATCAGTACACACACCTGACCTCCATCACACTTAACCACATGGATAAAAGGTGGAGCACTAGAGCACACTCTGAGCAAGGCAAAGCACATGAGGAAGCAGCAGTTCCAAGATCTCAGTTTAACACAAGGTGAAAGACAGCAAGACCGAAAAGGAATACAAAGGATGGGACCTTGACCTTTTCACCCAAAGACTTTAACTTTTATGAGCCTTCGAGAATAAAAAGCGTAAGACCTTTAATCAAAGCTGAAGACTCCTGCATTGTGTGTTGGAGGTACCCTAGGCGCTCCTGCATCGATAGTCGAGGTGGGGACAAGCGGTTGCCATCATGGTACTGTCCATGGCTCCTGCAACAAAGAAAGGCCAGTGAAGGCAGCACAGGCGGTGAGCTGGGGAGACTGATACTAACCCGGGCTTTCTGGATCCCAAGGTTGCAAGCAGCAAAATTGCATGAAGGAATTTGAAGGGGACAGTGCATGAAGGAATTTGAAGCGGACAGTGCATGGAGCGTATGTGGCAAGTGATGCGATCATAATGAATGCATTATGAATGCACGTCTTCTGACTATAAAGGAGCTCCAGAAATTAATGACTTTTTTTGCACTGGTGGCAGGGCAACAAAATGACTACCAACAATCCAACAATCTAATACCAACTATGTGGACCAGTTACAAATCTCCTTATCCTGTTTGGGTGCCAAAATGACTAGCTCCATCTTCACACTATTAGATCCCTCAGTGCAGCTCCATGGTTATTATTATTAATCTTAATATTATTATTATTATTATTGTATTCAATGAGTGTTGAAATAGCTTTTTTGATTAGCAACAAAGCACTTTACAGAGTAACACAGCAACACAGATACACAACAGAGCGTTAACGGAGGTATATAACAGTACAGATGCATAACAGAGCACTTTTGAGAGGTAACAACAGAACAGATATACATCAGCGGCACCGAGGAGATCTTGGTCACGCCAGCTTATGCCTCAACTATATCTGATAGACTTCACTGTATCCTGGAGTCTGAGCAAGCAGCACCAACTCGCTGTAATCTGACAAGCAAAATGGAGCAATCAAATCTATGCGGAGCCAGAAATGAGAGATGGACACAAAATGGCAGTGTTTTCAACATCAGACATCTTTATTAAACGAAAAGGGTTGGATAAAGGCCTCTCTGACCCTCTCCTAAAGAAAGTTTCCCTGGCTAGGAAACCAGAACTAAAGATCAGTCTCTGTCTTGCCATCAAAATGATATAAACTGTCCTTGTGTCTAAAACATATCTGACGCTCACATTAAAATGAACTACTAAGAAGTGTAAAGAAAACATGTCTCTGGCTTATATTTAACCAAAATGTTCAAAGGTGAAACAAATAAATAAATACAACATACATGGATCCAGTCCTTGGATCCAGAGATAGTTCCCTTCCCCTGGATTATATACACAATGGGCCTCATTGAGGAATGACCCCCACAGGGCTCAATGGGAATGGGGAGGGAGGTAATAACGGGCACATTACAAATGGCCCGTTATTACCTCCCTCTTCCCCTCACGGGACCCGGAAAGGATGTCTGGTTTTACCAGACGTCTGTTCCGAGTTCCGCAAAGGGAACCTCGTAATCATTCCTCCCGTAATGAAGGGTGCCGGTCCCGTACCGGCACCCGTCATTACAGGACCGCAAGTGTCGTAATGAGGCCCAATGTGTTTTAAAGAGCTTCAGGGCAAGGGAGGGAACAAGGGAAAAATAAAATGACATTCTTACAGGCCATGAACAACAAGAATGTGAAATTAACTATCATACTCAGCCTGGTGACATTTCAGATAGAGCAAGTGCAAAGACACAGATAGGAAGGAATACTGCAGGCGTTAATGTACCAAACCGCAAAAGGACCTCGTAGTAAGGCGGTAAGGGTTTACCGGTACCGGTAAAATACTGGTACCGGTAAACCCTTACCGCCTACCGTGTAATGAGGCCCAAAGTGTATGAAAGAAAGAGACATTGTACAAAGCTGGTGGGAGAGTATAGCAGGGAATCTGAGGAAATTAAAGAGACTTGTGCCATCCTTGAAACAACAGTTGTGTAAAAGATGCACTTTTGCTAACCTTGAGAAACTGTTACCTGGAAGAGACATTCTTGCCCTCTTTAAAGAAATCTTATTTGGCAAAATACCATTTTGCCATCCCCCTGCAATAATACACAATGTTTATTCTCTGTGTATATAGGCGCTATATAAATAAACTATCATATCATATTAAAGATTAGTCTAACACTTCTCGAGCCTTTGCAGGCTACTGTACGTCAGCTCCCTTCATTTTCCCACCTTTTATCCCTGACAGTACTGCAACGAGGAAGGGGTGATTAAGAGTAGTGAACAGCAAACAACCCTTTCACCACTCTAGTACTGGGACAAAGAAAATACCTGTAGAGTACCATGAGGGTCAGTCATGTCCCTCTAATTATGGTCAGACAAGCCCAATTGAGACTGCACACCTGCAACCTGTCAAGTGGTTGCAGGTGTATACATGCAGAGACAGAAAGCTGAATGGAGAGGAACAGGGAAGCCTGTGTGGGGAGGACCAGCAGGGGACATGTATTGTGAAGAGACAGCCACAGTGGGACCTGAGGAACAGATCCAGGATGCCGGCCGACATCCAAGGTGCAGGAGCCTACAGATCGGGGAAACAAGCAGCTGAAGCTGCGAGTGAGAAGAAAGGATGCTGACTGCTTCTGCCCAGAGGCCGCGGAGTTGCCGGTGTGTGCTTGCCAGCGCCCAGCGTGGGAAGAAAAGAAGAAACATTCCATCTGGGAAGTGTAGAAGAAGCAGCTGGAACCACAGAAGAAGAACACCAGGACAGTGACGGGAAGAGCCACTTAGAAGCTGGCACACTCCTAGCAGGCTGCACATATGCATGTTGAATACTGAATTATGGGAAACTTTGGAAGCTACTTAAATCATGCATATTGAATACCAAACTATACGAAACCTATCACGCGCATTGAATACCAAACTATTAGAAACTTTGAAAACTACTTCAATTATGCGTATTGAATACCGAACTATGAGAAACATTGAAAATGACTTAAATCACGCATATTGAATACTGAACTATAAAGAAACTTGAAATAAAGCTGCACGTACACGTATGCATATTGAATACCGAACTATGAGAAACTTTGAAAACTACTTAAATCATGTACATTGCATACCGAACTATGGGAAATCTTGAAAACAACCTAAATCATGCATATTGTATACCGAAATATAATAAAACTTGAAAGCAAGTGAATACTAAACTGAGTTAAAAACTCAAAATTAAGGACATTGGGCCTCGTTCCAAGTTGGGCGGTCTGGTAAAAAGTGCTGGTATTCATGGATACTTGTACTAAACCGGACTGCCCGAATTCAGGTTTACTGGTGGGGCACCTTGGCTTACCTCCAGCAAAAAGTTGGAGTTAAGCCAGGTGCCCTACCAGCAAACAAATTCCTTATTACCGTAACAGTCAATGCTGGTGCTGGTAATCACAGCAAATCCCCTCATAAAGTCCTATGGGATTCCATGATTTGGGATTTACTCCATCCCTCCGGCACTCATAATCTGATGGCAAGTGACAGAAACAGTAACAGCATTTGCCGCTATCCTGGTGGGCTAACCACCAGGATACCAGCACGGTTTTAATGAGGTCCACTGCATCCTGAATTGGATAAAACTGCACGGGTCAAGCAAATAGTGATTAACAGGAAAAAAGAAAGTGCCCATTTGAAAGCAATCTGAGGAAAGGTGTGCAAGTGTGAAAAAGTACCACAAGAAAGTGGAGCATAAAATAAGACCACTGTATGTGAATGTTATGAACAAATGCAATATGGATGCACCTAATGCCAAAAAGCCAGTGAAAAGATACTAAGTGAATCTGACTCTGTACACAGGAGCCAACGCAGAAGAACCAGAGTCCAGAAATCCTGGTTGCGTGACCTGTGATGGGTGGATAGTGTGGTCTAACAACTGCCCCAAACCAGTGAGTCCTAAATTGGGAAAACGAAGAGCATTGCTAAACAAGCCAAGGAACAAGTGGCTGAGTTACCGTCTTGGGGAAGGTGCCCAGGAATCACTAATATTGACTTGAAGACAAAGCCTCAAGGCCTGCTTATTTTGAACTGTGCTGCTTAAAAGGTGGGAAGGGATCCCCGAGAACTGTCTGGAGCTATATTGCCTTGAAGTGGAGAAAGGTATTCTTTACACTTTTGGGAACTGTTTTTAACTTGTGGAAGGGGAGCTACAGAAGAGATTAAGAGCTGGAGAAAGCTCAGAACTTTATATTGAGCCCTATTTCTTTGATTATTGACATCCCTACTCATTGTTTATCTTTAGCTGTGAGGACAAGGATAGGGTTTTGACACAGACAGATTATTAAGTTGAACTTTTGGACTTAGACGTACCTTCATTTCTGTCAGGTAGGGGAAATCCCACCTTAACATAAGGCGAGTTAGGCCTTCTACCATCCTGACATTTACTTTAATAAATCAGTTTGTTTTGAATATTGAATCTGTTGTCTGTGTGTTGCTTCATGATGCCTTCACACTATACAGGTATTTTTCTACCTGCCCAGTGATAATAATACAATATATCTCTAAGAGCTTAGCATAACACATACATTTCTTATAAATCACCATGCATGTTAGCCCCAGCAAATCGAATTCAAGCCTGATGAGCCCCAATGATACATTCTTAGGGAGCCTCAACAGGGATTTTCACATTTTCTCTTCCAGCCCCTCCAAGACTTCATGCATGATAATTAGTGGCCCATACTTCCATGCCATAGCAAGCCTGTGACAATCTTAGTCCTGTAAAGTAAAAGCACAGTGCTAGTATAGAAGCTCCCCCCAGGTTCCAATAAACATATTAATGGATTGTGCCTGCAGCAAGGTCTTCTCTTTGATATAATACAATCGTGTACCCATTTCAGTTTTCCACCCACAATTACACCCAGATATTTATATAAAGTTACCTGGTCAATAGATAGGTAATTTTTCTTAAAACTGAATATGTGATGGACCTTCTAACCATCACAAAGGCCACACATGTTGTCTTATCTATAGTCATAGTTAATCCATTTTCTTGGGTATATTAACCTAATGCCAAAAGCTGTCCTAATTTGACAAGCGGTGGGGGTCTGTTTTGCACTTTTGATATCAGACAGGTACAGGTTGAACAGGGTAGGGGCCAGTATGCATCCCTACTTGACCCCCCGCTTAGTTGGAATCAAATCAGATACCTGCCCCTACCATCCAACCTGACTCCCACTCTGGTATAAGGGTGCAGAGTCATTGATAGTAAACCCTCAGGGATATTCCACTAAGCCCATTTATTCCACAGCCAATTTCTGATAATAGTTTTAAATGCTGATGAGAAGTTGTAAAGACCCTATGGGGGCTCAAATGGGAATGGGGAAGGGTTCCTGCATGGAGGATTTACCAGGTCCTCCGATCTCGGTGTAACCCGGTAAGTCCCCATTGCAGGAGCCCGGTAATGGAGCGCGGAATGGTGGCAGCCATGGCTACCGTCGTTCTCGTAATGAGGCCCGTAGTCTTCTTCCGTCGCCCTATTGCTTGTTTCTACACCCTGCTTAATGTCATTACAGAATCTTCATCATCAACCTCATCATTACTTCTACGTTCAATGTTCACAGAATTAGTTCCCGGAATTACACCTTTATCTGTGAATGTAACTGCCCTGCAACTGCTTGCTCATGCAACTCATTCATCCTCTTTGTCAATTTAATCAAATGAGTGTATGCATATTTAATTTCCTGTCAATATTTTCACATTTGCCAAACACTACTGTCAACGGCTTCTCCAATATGGAAAACATTGTAGTAGATGAGCAACTTTCACAACCCCCAATAGACTCATTCAATATTATTCAATATTTACATCATTAACATTCTTGGTATTCAAAGCATCTCAATTTGCATCAAAGAAAGTTGGGTAACAAAAGTTTGATTTCTGTTGACGGAGCAATTAAAGGGTCAGTGTGTATGTCAATTGGGTCTATTATAATGACTTGCTTTTCTCTCCTGGCCGCAGCTAAGTCACCTTGGTCCATCTTGTAAGTCACAGTTCCATCATTGTGTGTTCCTGAGTCCTTATTTATCATAATGACCCCCTCTGAACCCGCTTCTGCTTCCTGGAACACCAAGGTAACTAAGTCAAGTAGTATGGCGTTAATAATCGATTCAATTGTCTTGGTATCTAAAGAGCGCAATGAAGTAGTTAGATCAGCTAGCAGTTATTTATCCTGGTCTTCCAAGGCGACCACCTATTCCCCCTTTTTTTGGAAAAAGCTGGTAATTTTGCCCACCTCTTTCTCAGAGACACCCGCAGTCGTTACACGCATTGTTTTGGATAGACAGGTACTAGGGAGCCTCAGAGGATAGATAGACTGATCTCAGTATTCCAACACTTTCAGCTGCCTTAATGAGCTAGTCATTCTCCAGCTCCACACTTTCTTGAAACAGTAGAGCTAATCGATCTTGACTTGCAGCGATAGACCAGACCTGTGTGCACTCCATGTACTCCATGTCACCTAACGGCGTGACAGAGGTGCCCGTTGACTGCATCGCAGACGTGCTGCTGACGGGGCTCTTCAGTGTCCCTGTGCTATCTTTTATGTGGCTCAAATGGCATTGATAGCTCAGCAGTCACCACAATGAGAGCTGGTTCCTGGAGTCCAATCTGGTGATCAAAAAGCACAATAGCGTTCAACCATTAACGTTCAAGAATGGTATACGGTCAGCAACATACTTCCCACTCACTGACTTAATATTAGAGAGGACGCAATGGAAGACTATTGTGGGTGGTCTCTGTGGGAAACAAGCTTGTTTTCTGACTAAAAGACTGGCTAAACACAAGGCCAATGCAGGGGTCACCTGGACATTGTGGGACAATATACAAGGTGTTACTCCCTTTTCATCAAGCATAATAATGAGGGACCTCATGCTGAGATAAAACACATTTAGTGGGGTAGAAACAACAAAAGAGAAAGAAAGAACAAAGGTGAGGGAGGCACAAAAGCCGACAAGTCACCCAAACAATGAGGGCCAGAGGATAGCTCCTGTTCCACCTACAGTGATCTCACTGACATTGCAGCATGCAATAAGGCCCATACAACTGTCATCTTGCCACATCATAAGACCAAAGGGAAAAATACATCCAGGAAAGAAAACAGACCTAATTGTAAAAAAGGAATAACATCATGGCGCCTGGCTCTTGTAACTCCAACGAGGCTTAACATCTCTAGGGCCCTGGCTCCAATGGCCTGTGCAATGCAATCATTAAACTTAACCCCCATTGTTGCAGTGGGGTATTACACCTTCCTTTCTTGATCATCAGCCATTGTGGTAAACTACCACCTTCATGGGTGTGCAGTACTATTGTCCGATGTATAAGAAAGGCTCCTCATTAAACCCCACAAATTACCGGATTCCAGCAATGATTGACCCTGTGTCAAAAATGTTTGTTCATGTTTTGCTTGGGGAACTCAATGACTGGGCCAATAATAACAATATTATACCAATGAATCAAACATGGATCCGTAAGGGCTTTGGTACCTCTACTAATTTATTGGCACTTGTCTCCAATATCGAATATTCATGGTGGATGCAGAAACAATCAATTTCAGTGCTGCATTTGATACTGTGCAGTGGGAGACCCTTTGGTCTAAACGTACTAATTGGTTTGTCTCCCTGATCCTTCTACACGTGATCATGTTGCTGCATAGTGAGACTAGTGTTAAACTCAGAATATAATCTACTGCCTTGGTTACTGAAAATCTTCCCATGTAAATTGCTCTCAAACAGGGGTGCATCCTTGCACTGAATGTATTCAATTACTTTTTTGTCGGATCTTTCGCAGGCTTGCGAATGAACACCATCAAAATAAAAATGATGATTTTCAATTTCCGTTCGGCCAGTAAACAGCAAAATTATAAATTGGTTTTGGAGCAAATTCCTGTTGATATTGTTGTCACCTATGAATATTTTGGGATCACCATCGACAGCAAGCTGACTTGGGTCCTGCAGGTGGACATAATCAAGATTTAGGTGAGACAGCAACTTGGAACAGTTCTCCGGTTAGCCAGAGACCATAAAGCATTTTCCTTTGATTGTAGATTACAGCGTTATAATGCAAAGATTAGAACTATGCTATTAAATGGATTGGAATTCTGAGGCAAGAGACACCTCTCTAAACTTATTAAGATTGAGGGGATGTGTCTCAAGGCTATCACTTCCAGTTTCTAGATCGACTTCAATAGAATATTTATATTGCAATTGTGGACTACTGAGTATAGCCAGATCACTTTCTGGCTACTCTGATTGTAATACTGTATGTTTGCCTTACATTTTGAATAAAAAGAACTGAACATTAAGATTTTCCAAAACCAATAACAGAAATTAGAGCAGCAGAGTGTATAATGTGGAGTAAGGAGCTATCAAGGCCATTTATCAGATTCCAATGCATCTTCTTAATGCTTACAGAAAGTGAGCATTACCAGTCATGCACCCAAGACTCTAGGCCCTGGCCACAACCACTGCAGCATAACACAGCCATGCAAGCAAACACCTACCCACTAACCATAACCCAAAAACATAACACAACCGCCTCAAGCCCTATCCACTACATTTGACATACTAAGACAGTACTTGCAGCCAATGCAGGCCCTCTCCACCCAATACTCTACTACCTACCCAAAAGCAAAACATCATAACAATGTAAAACACCCAACAATTTGCCCAGTGGCGCTGCTGTCTGCAGACTACCGCAGTGTTTGCGGACACCGTGATCACAGCTCATCCTTCTTCCACCTAAACAGATACAGCATTTGACCCAGCTTTCACTCCCCCACCCTCTCCAGCCACTCTTCCCCCAACACACTCCCCAAAATTGGGTTTCGGCCCAGTTCACCGCCGCGCTGTCTGCGGATATCCGCTAATCCAACATGGTGGGCGCACCGGAAAATGTGACGCACCACACGCTTCCCTTAGCCAATTGGCGAGCACAACATGTGTCCGCGGACTTCACAGTGCCCCATTGGCCAATCGGCTTCCTGTCTGCGGAGCAAACAGGGAAGTGAGCAGCAGAGCAGACCCAGGTATCACTAATTCTTTTTTTAACGTATATTTTGCCCATTTTAAAACAAAAGTACTGTATGGATTTTCACCAAATTTACAAAAGCACGCTTTCGGGACCAAGTCACTGCTCCTGCTGCAAATTTGATGAAAATCCATCCAGCGGTTTGAGCTGTAGGCATGAGCAATTTTTTTTCCCTTCAGTCTATGGAAAAAAATCAAAATGTTGGGAACCCCCTATAACTTTGCCCGCCCTTGAGGAAACCTCACCAAACTTGCCATACGAATTCATAGTGGGCCATATACTTCTTTTGCAAAGCTTGGTGAAGATTCGTCCAGGGGGAGCAGAGTTATAAGGATGGATTTAGCAACTTAACCACTACCGCTGTCCGTGTAATATATTCAAGGAAAAAAACTTTAGTGGCAGGGACGCTAAGGTGAGAACTCAACGCAACAAAGCCCCTGCAATTCAGATAAATCCAACTTAACTTCATGCCTCCTGTTGCACAGCCTATGACCACAATGATGACATCACAGATCACATAATTGATGCCATCACTAATTACATTACAACAGTAACTGGCATTAAGCATGGCCTTCAGTTATGGACAGTGGTCACAAACTTCACCCATGTGCACTGAATATTTTTTAAACACTAAAAGGCTACCGACCATACATTTTGGCCTTTACCAGTGGATACAGCTTTCAACCATGTCCACTGTATATTAAACACACTGATCAGGCACTTGCCATGGACTTTAGCACAATACTGGCCTGTGGTCACAATCTTTGACTGTGACCACTATATATTCTAACATATAAATGGGCCACTGGCAATGGCCTTTGACCTTGAGCTGTTTGTACATCTTTTGGCCTTGTCCACTGTATATTTAAAAAAAGAAAAAATGCAATAAGCGATGGCCTTCTGCCATGCCCACTGTGTTTTATGCAACACTAACCAGCCACTAGTTATGGCCTTTGGCCGTGCCCACTGTATATTATATACACTAACCAACCATTAGACATGGTTTTCTACACAATACTATCCAGTGGCCACAGCCTTTACTGTTTAGTCTGTATATTTTAACATATTAATGGGCACAGGCTATGACAAGCTATGACCTTTAGTCATGTCCAGTGACTACAGATGTCAAGGTTGCACACTGTATATTTTAAAACAGTGATGGGCTACTAGACATGGCTTTTAACCATGCACATTTGTATTATCAAACACTAAACAACCACTAGATATGGACTTTGGTGCTGGCCAGTGAGCCCAGACTTTGTCATGGCCAAGTCCATGGCCTAAATTGTTATTAAGGTAATCAAAGTTTTCATGAGCTAACATATATATATTGTTATGTCTAATTCCATTATTGATATAATCGGTTATGTACAATATAATTAGTGATGTCATTAGTGATATGATCTTTGATGCCATCATTGTGGTCATAGGATGTGGGGTTTTGTTGTGTTAAGTTCTCACCTTAATGTCCCTGCAACTAAAGTTTTCCTCCTACAATTTCAAAGTTTTTTTTTTACAATGTACTGCTGACCTTAACATCGCTGCAACTAAGGATTGTTCCTTGAATTTGAAGCATTTTGTTATTCCATAGATTTTAAGAACGCTTCCAGACCACTAGCATGGCATTTGGCCATGGCCGGTGGGAACGGCCACTCTATATTTTAAAGCACTTGCAACCCATCGCTCAAAGACATTTATCAATCACAAACTGATTTTGTCCTGTTTTGACATGGTATTGTTATGTATAAAATACTGCAGTCTTTGAGAATGTGCAATGATTTTAGGAAATGTGCAGTGACATTACATTATTAGCAATGGACCACATACTTTGGTTTAAGCCCCTTGTTTTATGGCCGGTCTCTTGGTTACTGTTGTGATACATCGCATGACCCCAACTAACCACATTTAAACAGCGCGGAAATGGGAAAAAATGACAGACTGCAAGAATAACATAATACCAGGTACTTTCTGCAGCCATAGCGTTAAATCAAAATCTGGCACCCGTGAATATATGCACAGTGAGTGAACATATATCTCAAGTGAAATATACAAATATAGTCCATATGGCCTTCCCTTAGTAGAAGGTGCGCAAGAAATGAACACCAGAAAAATAACCGTAGAGAGGAAATGTTCCAATAAATATACTGCCAAAGTATAAAAGGTGTTCACCTTTTAAACCCAGCAATCTGTAGTGAAATATTATGTGGTAAACACTACCCCAATACGAAGCAAGTGTTTGTTGTCTTGTGGGCTAAGAATCTGCACTGGGATCATGACACCTTGAGTAAAATCCTGTTAGCCAAATACTTGAGCAAGCTTGCCATCCTCAAAAAACGCCATGTGTTGCTTTCACCCTCTGAAAAAAAGTCACACTCTTCACCACATGCCCCTTAATTGTGCCCTGAAATGCAGCCACAATCAGTGAAGAATAACTGCACCAATGTCCAGGATTACAAACTCTCTTGCACATCGTGGGCAAATACTTCTGACTTACTTGCCCTCTCATCATTTCCCCTCCTCACCCTCATGTCTGGCTTTCAACATTACTTTGCTTTATAAAGATAACTTGAAAAATACACATTCCATAGAGTCACTCAAATATATAAAACCATATTGAAGTATGTTAGGCAAAACGTTTTCAATTGTGCCCCCCCACCCCCCACTTGACTGGCACACTATAAATACTAGAATGCAAAGAAAAAAATGATGCCATGTGTTATCTTAGTGTGGTATGAGATATTTAAAATGAAGAAAACACAGGGCACTGGAATGTGGACTGTCTCCCATCCATGGAGTAACTGGCACCAACCATGCTTAGCTTTAAAGTGAGGAAGGGGCAGGCTCCTTCAGGCCATGTTTCTCTAAGTTGTCTTGTAAGGTTGCCTCATTTATTAGGCACCATGGCCGGAGGGGGGTGGCATTTTCCTTGCTTTGAAGCTAAGCAGGGTCGGTCCCGGTTACTGCATGGATAGGAGACCTGGATCACCAGTGATTCTTCATCCCAATGTCACTCTAGCTGTAAACATATCTGTTTTTTTAATATGCATAAAAGATTGCAGGCTTTCAGAACTCCCAATGTTTGTAGTTACTGCCCTGTGTGATTAAAATATTTGCAGAGGATCACACACTTTGGTTAAGCAGCGTGCTACAAGCCCCTTGTTTTATGGCTAGTCTCTTGGTCACTGTTGTGATACATTGCACGACCCCAACTAACCACATTTAAGCAGCACAGAAAAAGATAAAAATTGATCAGCTGCAAGAATAACATATTCCCAGGCACTTTTAGCAAAAATCAAAACCTGGCACCCATGAATATAGATACAGTAAGTATTCATATATTTTAAAGTGAAATATAAAAATGTTGTTCAATTGACCTTCTCCTTAGAAGAAAGGGCGCAAGTCAAAATAGCACTATACTTTTTAAAAAAAGTAATGAACACCAGAAAAATAACCTGAGAGAGGAAATCTTCCAATATATATGCTGGCAAAGTATAAAAGGTGCTCACCTTTTAAACCCAGCAATCTATAGTGAAATATTCCATGGGAAACAAAATCCCAATACCAAACAAGTGCTTGTGGTCTTGTGGGAAAGCATCTGCACTGGGAAGATGACAGCCTCTGAAAAAAAATTACGCTTTCCACCCCCATGTGTCATTTACTGGTGCCCTGAAAAGCAACCCCAATAAGGGGAAAATAACTGTGCCAGTGGCCAGGATTGCAAACTCCCTTGCCACATCATGGGAACATGCTCATTACTTACTTGCTCTCTCATCATTTCCCCTCCTCACCCCCATGTCTTGCTTTCAGCAATACTTTCAGCAATATGGTGGCACGATTTATGGTTGCTTAGCTTACCATAACTGGCAAATTACTGGGGCTTTCCAGTTTTACTTGTAACTATAATGTCCCTTTATATATTAATCTGCTGTACCAGTGATGTCACCCACGATGCCATGTGTGATTTCATCAGTAATGTCATCTGTGATGTCATCAGTGTGCTCAAGGGCCACACAATGAGGTCATCAAAGTTAAGGTGCCGTGGCTTCAGCACCTGCCAAATTTCAGGGAGTTTTTGGCATCAGATTGTTTCCACTTAACGTCACTTCAACTAAAGTTTTTCACTGAATTTCAAGGGTTTTGCTGCACTGAATTTATTCACCTTGACGGTCCTCTAACTAAAGTTGTATCACTGAATTCCAAGAGTTGTGTTATGCTATACCTCCAACCATCTGTAATTATCTCTTATATTCTGGTAATCTACCTGATGTCACATCATTTTTTAGTAATATCTGTTCTTGAGCTACGCAATATCGGGTTTATCAAGTATTTCATGTTTTTTTGTGTCCACTAGATAAAATGGGATTAGTAATGGTCTACTGTGATGAGTAAGAGTGAGGTGGGGTTAGTGGGGGAATGTGATGAGGAAGACTGAAGTTGTGTAGTTGGCTACTGTGACAAAGACGAGTGAGGTGGGTAGTTATGAACTGTGACAAGTAAGACTAATGTGGGCTAGTTGGGGACTGTTATGAGGAATAGCAAGGCATGTTTAGACAAGGACAGTCACACAGAATACTGATTTGGTACACACATACTCCTTACACATTATGAACACAGGACTCCTTTTAAGGACTACCAATAAATATGAACTTTATTTTCCAAATAATAATACTCACATTGAGAACTGCAAAAGTACTAGGACCAGGAAGAGGAAAGTGCTGATATGAGATCGAGATTCATGATCCATATCTATGTCTTTGACAATTGAGATCAAGAATCAACACAAAAGGAAAGATAGGAAGACATTGTGAATTGAGAAGTCATAATGTTCTGAATTATTAAGATGATACTGAGATGAGAAACAGTACATTGAACTACAGTGCAGATCGGGAACAACGTATAGACCCAATGAAATACAAACTGCATCCTAATCTTCCAATAACTTTATTTGATGTGAAGGGTGAAGGTATGGTATAGTACAGAGCTGGATGGGCAGAAATTGAATATGCTTGAATAGCATGGAAAATGATATATAAATATTTGGCTCCACACAAGCTAGAGCTACACTAGGGCAAGAATATAAAAGCATGAATGTTGATGGAAACTGCATTAAAGTTGTAGAGAAGGTCAAGACACTCATGTGTACCTACAGGCTTCTCTTGGAACTGAGACTCAAGCAGACAGAGTGATTAGGAGTGCACAATACCACCTACAGGTGCTAAGACATGTTAAACCCTTTCTGTCTCTCAAGAACCATTAAACCTTAGTTAGGGCAATTATTATATGCCACACATTGACTATTGTAATGTCCTTTTGGTTGGATCTAATAAGAAATGCCTGAATAGACTGCAAGTACTCTAGAATGAGGTGGTTAGAATCGCTTGCAACATTTCTAAAATGGATCATGTGACTGATTCTAGGAGAAAGCTTCATTGAGTTGCAGTGCCAGCCAGAATACAATTTAAAGCCCTCTCCATGGCTCATAGATGTATCTATGGGTGTGCAACTTGTTATCTTAAAAAGCAAATTAAAACTAACATCCCATCTACATCACTCCAGCCCAGTTCTAAAGAACAAATGGCTGTCTCAAGACACAAACAAACAAATGGCCTTGGGTACTCTTTCCCCGTCCTTGCAGCTAAGGCATGGAATGCCCTTCCATTAGAACTGCGATTAGAAAAAGGCTTTCTGTGTTTCTGTAAGCATTTAAAGACCCCCTATTCAAGTAACATCGTTCTAGCACTTGTATCTCGATTGATGTGCCAGAAACAACGCTAGGAAGCTTAACTATTCCTCTTCTCTTCTGAGGTCTTTGTGGTGTTCTGTTTTCTCTGAGTCTATTGTGTCTGTGTGCGCCCTGACTATATTGTTTTCGATTCACGATTCACGGGTACAAACATTTTGCAACCCGCTTGTCCCAAGGGCATGTGCACAGTATGTAATTTGAGAGCTGTTTGGTTCATAGACACACAGATGATGAATCACATATGTATATACTGAAGAAATCCTTACATTTCATCATCGCTTTGGAGACAAATTCAAGTAGACATTTAAAACACTGTCTAGCGAATTGGCTCTCATTGGCTCTATTTCCTATCCAAACCTTTTCCCTTTGTGATTTTTATTGTCTGTCTGTTTGTTTTATATTCAATTTTGATTTTATATTCCCTTTTTGAGGATTTTTCAATTCTATTTATATTCATTTTTGTTTGTTTGTTTTTGATTATGTTTTGGAAATGGTGACACAACATCTCGAAGCATCCATTCAGCGATGATGAGTTTGATCTTATCACTGTCCCTGAAGATGTCAAATGGATAGTGCAGTCAGCTCCATCCTAGAAGCACCACCAAAGGAGCTTCACACCTTCCCAGTGCTGGCAGTACTTTAAGGTACCTAAGGACACTCCATTGACAAACTTCGAGAAGGGACCATGCACATTTTGCGGCGAGGTCTGAAGGCGAGGATTGTCCATGGTTCTTGCACATAGTCTGGGCACCACAGTGTTCGCCAACCACCTGATCCGTTAACACTGGCTGCAAGTGGATGAACCTTTCAAGAGCAGGTTCTGACAACAGGCAATCTGTCATGGTTGCAACATCCTGCAACCCAGCCCCAGACATGCAACTTCACAGAAGTAAGCAGGAACCTCATCACAAGCTGTGTCATCTGCTGGACCTCTTCCATTGACTCCATCTGGCACCGTTGATGGAAGTGTCACCTCTGCTGTCAGATCATTTGGTCCTCCCACCACTGCAGGTCTCTGGAAGGTGGTGTTTTTGCCTGTATACCAATAGCACAAGATGCAATAACATTTGAGACAATTGAGGATGCCTTGGCGGAGCATAGTTAAAATTGGCAATAGCTTTTCATGTGTTTTTACCTAAAAGTTAATTTAAAAAATACATAAAACTATATATATAAATGGTCTACTGTCCACCTATCTTTCCTACATCCACTCCCTGCCCCTCTCATCAGCCCCTTAACCCCATCACAATGGTACTTTTCAGAGCCACCATGAATATTAAAAGAAAAATCTAAGCTCGGGGGACATGTGGGTTTAATATTAAGCACCATGGCAATGGTCAAATACTGCTGGTAACCACTTGACGCCCAAGTTAAAGACCCAAATGAAACAAATGTCCCTTAACACAGGCAACAGTACCATTACAGCAGTCTCGGCAAGCCGCCGTGGATTATTCTGCAAAGGAGATAGATTGAATTTTTTTAATTGAACACCATTTGCACCATACTTCCTCAAATCAGTTTTCTCTGTAGATGACCATTACATCATCAACAGAGAGTATGGTATGGTACGACATGGTAAAATGCCACACTGCAAGCTCATTATTTTTTAATTGAGTGCCCTTGGCACCATGCAGTTGCTAAAGGGGTTTAACTTAGTAAAAAATATGCAGCATACTTTGGCCTTACTTCCTCAAATCCATTTTCTCTGTCGATGACCCTTACATCATCAACAGTGAAACGGACTTTGGAAATTATGGCACAGCACAGCGCCACACCGTAAGGTCATTTTATTGATGACCGTGACATCATCAACAGGAGAATGGACTTCAGAAAATACAGCACAGTACAATGCCACACTGCAAGGTCATATATTTGTTTTAATTAAACATACTTAGCACCTGCATAGTAAACTACACAGGCTGTGAGTGGTGATGGAGGTGAGGGGAGGGCAAGGATGCACAGGGGAAGGGGGTGCTGACCAGCAGCAATCAAGCTGGCATAACGCAGGCTTGAATCAGAGAATACAGCCCACGTTCCAAGCATCTAGATTGGCTAGCACCCCTTCAACCAATGTAATGAAATGTAGGGTCTACATCAATGCCCAATCATCCTTAACTGATAGAAACATACACATAACAAAGTTAACTCAACACCATCAACTTCAAATATAAAAATGCATAATCTGAATCAAGAATCAGAGTCCTCAAACCAATATTCATACATATTTTAGTTTTGTGAAATAAACTTCTCCTTTTTTACATTGTGTACTCTTCATTACTCACGTCTTACGAATCAAGAAATCAGGCGAATAGCTGAATGTATCACTGTGTTCACTGCCTCTTTCCCAAAACTAACAACACTACTGTACCTCCCTTACATCACTCACATCCACCGTTCAAACAAATGAAATATTAAACAATCCTAAAAGCAACTTTTCAAACACTGGAATCAGAAGCACATTTCTTACATTGCATTCTCTTCATTAGTTACGTCAAAAGAATCGAAAAATCATGCAAAATAGTGCAGATATATCTCCTTGTCCACAGCCTCTATCCCAAAACTGAGAAAACAATCTACCTCATGTATTCATCTGACATTTTCCCTTCAAAAAAATCAAACATTAAACAAACTTAAAATCAACTTTTACAACTTCTAAACAAATTCCAACTTAGAAAAACCACTCCGAAGAAAACATTGAATCGAGAACCATTCCTTCACATCACATGGAAACCTCACCCAATCAGAACAAAACACAGCGTAACCAAGGCTCAGCCATGAATACGCCTCAGTGGCACACTTTATATTTACAAACCAATGTTAAATAACACAGTTCTTGATCTCAATGCACAAACGTGAGCCAATAAATCGCCTAAATACAACTCCCTACATATTTCAATTTAATTAAAAAGGATACATTTTTTTAAATATATATTTTTAAAAAATCTTAAATGTACTTCAAACACTCGCAACCATACTGATGACCACATCTCACTTTATTATAGTTTACGTGTATTTATTCTTTTTTTTCCTGTTTGTGGCACTTCTCGATCTCGGCAAAACGCTTGATAAAAAAAACAAAAAACGGTACTAACCCCAAACCTTCACCAGCCCACATTCTAGCTACCCTCAAAACTCCCTAATTTACACCTTTTATATCACTTTAGGGCACTTTTCAATGTCAAATCTGAACTCGAATCGTGAACTGTGTAATGGATGTTTTTCCGAACTGAAAAAGTTTGGCAACAGCAATGCATCATGGGAGTTTTATATAACTTTTTGACTACAGGGGCATCCCTCTCAGTACCAAATAACTAAAAGAAAACACACTGGAAAGATTTGCGCCAAAACAAGAAAGGATTTCCTTTGAACACTTTGTGACCGACTTTTTTCTTATTTGACACATATCGATCCAGTAGTTTGGGCTGCCTGTGAGCATACATGTTACTTTTCCCCTATTCGAAAATGAATGGAAAAATGAAAAACACACCCTTTGTTTTACCATTTATATCCTTTTCATCATAGCACAAATTTGCATGACACTTTCCAGAGCAGGGGAGCCCGCCCAAATCTAAGAATGTCAAACACTGTGCTGATCCATCCTACAGCTCAAGAGTTATTAATCATAACATCTTTGCTTTTCCTATAGATGATAGGTTTCACCATAACTATAGGACAGCTTTTGCTGCCTTTTGATGTGTTTCTTTAGTCACTGCACATTCATTGAATGAATGGAAATGTTGCCATGATTTTATTTGGAATGCACCACTGTAAATGTCATGTTTGTTTGGGTCCAGTTCACAATCAAAGTACAGTTACCTGGCATTGACGAGGGCTGTTTGTTTTACAAGGAAGTTGCTATGAGCAACTGACTTCTTTAGATCCTCACTTACCAGCAATAAGTCAGGTGGTCATAGTGCATTGTTTTGAATTAAACATCTCTCTCGGGTTTATGTCACGAGTAAGTCACAGGTAGTAATTTATTTATGCATTAGCTCCCGTGTCTATAAATTCATTGTGAAACATTTGCAAGATCATCAGGCATCCTTATTATTATTGTTGTAATTATTAAGTGCGCACCCGGCTTTGAGAAGTGACGGGGCGCTTTGCAGAGGTATACAAAAATAAAGATGCATAAGGGAGCGCTTTTCAGGGGTAACAACAGAACAGATATACAGCAAGGATTAGGATACAGAGGGGCATGCTATGCTGCATGTCAGTGTCCTATAACTACAACAGGAATCAGAATCATGATATACAGCAAGGATTAGGATACAGAGGGGCATGCTATGCTGCATGTCAGTGTCCTATAACTACAACAGGAATCAGAATCATGATATACAGCAAGGATTAGGATACAGAGGGGCATGCTATGCTGCATGTCAGTGTCCTATAACTACAACAGGAATCAGAATCATGATATACAGCAAGGATTAGGATACAGAGGGGCATGCTATGCTGCATGTCAGTGTCCTATAACTACAACAGGAATCAGAATCATGATATACAGCAAGGATTAGGATACAGAGGGGCATGCTATGCTGCATGTCAGTGTCCTATAACTACAACAGGAATCAGAATCATGATATACAGCAAGGATTAGGATACAGAGGGCATGTTGTATTGACAAACAAAGGTATGTTTGCATTGCATAAAGTACATTCTTTATGAATGTGTCTTTGTTTTTAAATGCCAATATTAACTGTGTGGACTTTGCCAACTTTAGTTTCATTCTGAAAAACAAAAAAACAAGAAAACGCCTGTGGTTCATAGTTAAGTCTGCTGACATGTGTGTAAGCGTGTCCCCCTTACTGACACTTAGAGAATATGTCAGTTATGTCATGTGGAGTGAGAGGGCCGGAGGGCAGCACACTCGGTGCAGCTGAACATACTGTAGGAAGCATGAGTCTGACGGGTGAATTTTTGATAACAGTGTCAAGGTTATTCTTGGGAACCTTGTCCTCTCACCCTTCAAACATGATTCACATTCGGAATCAGCAGAGGCAGAACTAGTAGCAGACTCTGTGGCGAATTGGGGCAAGGTTTAAAAAACACTGTTAGGCGCAAGGGTGCACAAACGACAGTTTCTGCACACAAAGTAACAATGTATTCAGAGAGAGACTTTTTGAAGATCACTCTACAAAATCGAGCTGTGTACCTTTTTCAATAAGGTGGAGGGACACCCAGGAACAATGACAACCAACCGATTTGTATAAATAATTTATCAAATGAAAGCAGGAGATCAATGTTATGTTGCGCTATTATGTTAGGCTGTTATTTGTTGCTTTGTTATGGTACGTCATGGTATGTTACTTAGATGTATACTGTGCTATGCAGACTTTTACTTCGTTAGGTTAGCACAGAGGGATGAGAAATGGTAGAAAGATGTGCTGTTAAGTCGAAGAGTGCTGGCCGAATTTATCCTGAGCTCTGTGGATCGATATAGATTTTAGGTTTTCATCAGAAAGAATAGATGTATTTGTGCCAGGAGGGGAGTCTCGTGAGTCCGAGGAGCTAGAATGCATTGGCCGGTCCGAGGAGCTAGAATGCATTGGCCGGTGCTGTGGTAATTTAGTTGCAAAGGTTTAGTGCTCAGATGTTTGATGTCTAATCGGAGGTCTGTTCAATTGCCGTGTGTGGGTGGCTTAATTGGTATGTGTTTTGTGTACTGGCTCACTTGGAATGTAGGATTTGGAAGTGTAAGTACAGGGAGTAGTCGATGGAGAGTTTGAGAAGCAGGTTTGTGAGGGACACAGAAATCTTGAATCAACATACAGGAAAGCATAACATTCCATAGCAAGTTATGAAACAGTCGTAGCATGAAATTAAAGGTACAGCAAAGCAGTAGAAGCCACAGCTATGACACAAGCCTAACAATGCAAAACATGTATTCTGCTCTCTTGCTTACCTCTGGCCTCGGCAGACAAGACAGCACCCATTGCACTTCCTTAGTTTCACAATTTCAAACTCTGTATCTCTGCCTCTCACTTTTCTCTCTTTGTTTCTCTATCTCGCTCTCTCTCTCTCTCTCTCTCTCTCTGTTTCTCTCTCTCTTTTTCTCTAGTCTCTCTCTCTTGCATCATCTGAACGTGATGATTGCCAGGGCGCAGCTGATTAGCTCACTCTTTAGCTAGGCCTACCATGCAAGAAATGAGCAGCACCAATTGCTGGTTTGCAACGTGTTGTCCCTGGACCACTTTAAAACCGCTATTGCCACCACTGCAATTGCACTGCACAAAAGTAGAACAATCTAATTGAAAAATTAATTGTCATAGCTGATTATTGCAACAGTCACACAACAGAGTTACAGATGGTGCATTTTAGTGCCAGTATAGTCCCAGCTGAAATGGTATGTCTGTTGTGTGCTACAGCCCTTAGAGGAGACCACTATGATTGTTATCCTACATGGTGCATCACTCTGTGAGTTTCCACCACCACTTCTGTACTAGCTAGAACTTAACGTATCTGAGTGCCCAGGATTTGGCTGGAGAGGTGGATACAGTGTAGGTGGCGACAGACGTGCTCTAAACATTTTCTGCAGACCCAGTCAAGGCATCAATGAATACCCCTGGTTCTTGTTTCTTCACCTACGTTTCTAATTCAAAGTTGCTGTTTTTCAGTATCATGACTCATGAGAACTCTGAGAAGTGAGCAGAACAAGCCATAGTTCTGATGTGTAAAGATGTTCTGAAAGAGTGGATGGAAATAAAAGTGTGTGAAGAACAGAGTCAAGAAGAACGTGTAACATCCACTGTGTTCAACACACCACCACCAGCCATGTCAAATACATTGGGCCTCATTACACGGTAGGCGGTGGACCAAGGTGCTATTAGCACCTTGGTCCATGCTGGTAAAATACTGGCACCGCCTTGGAGGAAAGGGGAATTACCGCCCTATTCCAAGGTTGGTGGGGCGGTAATTCCCCCTTTCCCCATTGCCCTTCCCCATTTTTGCCCCATAGGGCATAATGGGAATGGGGAAGGTGCTAATTAGGTTCCGCAAATTGCGGTACCGTAATTAGCACCCTGGTCCCTTTGTGGGTTGGTTTTTAACGCCTGCTGCAGATCCATGAGGGAAGCTTATGGGAGATGTGGGAGACTCATAGCGGGACACATTTAGAACACTATGCCAGCATGCGTACACGCGAGTGGGAGATGTGCTGCATAGTATTTGAACTCCTGCAGCAGCACTTGCTGTGTGCAGCGAGGAGCCTATAATTGCAATGGTCAATTGAGGGTGTCATTGCACTTACTTTCCACACCTCCCATGACAAGTTACTCAGGGACACATTCACAAGTGCAAGGAAATGATTAGCTATTGCACCATGACACTGACCATTCACTGAGGCAGAGAGAGGAGGTTGCACTTTCAGTTCCTTTCAGCATCTCAGGTGCAGATGGGGGAGGAGTGCATATCTTAACTAGCAAGAGATTGGAAGAACATCAGATGGAATACTTGGAACAGCATGAAGAGACTTACAAATCACCTTTCTCTATTTCTTGTAACCCAATACATTGGATCAGACAGTAAAGATGATGAGATTGATGAGGATCTAAACACAGATTATGCACCTTCAGAATCTGGGTAGGAACACTCATTGCTGTTGAAAAGCAGTTATACTGAGATGTAATCTGACAATGACACCACCACAGATTCAGAGGCTGTACTATTAATTGAAACTTGCCCCCACTTATATGCAGACCTCCCATTGCAGATCAGAAATCACATCATATGAATCACATCAATGCAGAACTCCCATTACAGATTAAAAAGCACATCACATGAATCACATGAATACATGGCATCCACAACTCCACCAACCCCACCAGGCCAGAGCCATCACTGCCACATGAATCCAGCCTGTGCGCCTTGAACCCGTTATAAAAGTCAAGAGAATTAACAGCAATGAATTTGCTAACGATCTATGGTCTACTGATGTAAAGCACAGACAAACTTGATCTCCACATGTATGCAGTCCCATATGCCACAGGACGATGCATAGACATGGAAAAAAGTCAACAAAATCTGAGTGACAAATCACCCTGTACCATATACAAGCATCATACCTCGATCAGGCTGCTTTATTCCCCTTGAAAATACTTCAGCTGCATCTGTTATTTTATTTATTTATTTATATCGCGCTGACGCCCGCGGGCATTAGGGCACGTATATTTAGACACAGACATACAAATTTAGACAGGACATCAGATTGCTAACTCAAAACCTAGTTGACTGCTTATTTAAAGATACTTGTTTTCGGTGCTTTCCTGAAAGTCATGTAGTTTTTCTCTCGTTCTTGGCACTGAGAGTAGGGCATCGGATCGCTAGTAAGATAGGTCACCTGGGCCCTCAACCTTCGAGAAGAACACAAAGGAGGTTTCCCATCAGAAACACATCTCTGAGTGAGTGCCTTCCTCTGGTCTACTTCCTTGAGCTCAACTCGTCCAACATGGCAGGGGGCCATGCCTTTGCAGATGATGTGGAGTAGCATGTCTACTTTGCTTGATTGACCGTGGGTAGTATGATTTAAAGGTTACATTGAATACCTGCTGGCTTCCTTTGCTGTCCCATGTTTCAAAGAAAAAGTTCCCATTCTTCATATGCATGTCTCACGGGAGGAGAACTTGCAGCGAGCATCACAAGAAATGGGCACTGTGAAAATGATTGAAAATCCTTTGTCAAAGTGCTTGTAACATCAGTTAGCACAAGAACACAGTCACCAGGAAAAACCTTACTAGACCAAATTCTTCCAAGTGAACTGGGCATGGTAAGCTCTTAAATAATCGTGGACTGCCCGTCACTGATATGGGCTAAAGACTTTGAGAGCAGTGCTAGTGTTAAGCCTAAGTGGCAACACAATGTGTGATGCCCTCCCCGTTAACCTAACATCTGGAAATCAAATTGCCCATCAGGAACAGGCATTGGAACATCAGCCGCATGGATACCTGATTTCTGTCCACTGGACACCTCACCTAACGGAAGGCATGATGACCGATTTGTACAGCAAGTGGTCCATTTGGCCATCAGCACCTATGTGAATTGCTGTTAAATTGCTAAACTGCCCCCTGCAATTGTGCAGTCTGAGAGAGTGTTTAGTGCCACAGAGAAAGGAGAAGCCTTCTGTAGCACATGTTGAACAAATGGCATTCATAACAATGAACAATCACGTAATTTCATAAAACTATGGAACATCTCCCCATTGCCAACACACCAAAAGTGGCAAGGGTTTGTTTCATGTTCAATGTAGTTAGGAAACAGATGGCTGTAGTAGTGATTGAGTAGCCATGACAAGTTATTACCTTACACACTCCATTTCACTGACCATACTTCAGGTAATGTTTTTGTATCCTGATCACTCACTTGTTAAAGATTTTCGTGTTCCACAGGGTGCAGAAACCTATTTAGATTCTCTGGTATTTTCACAGGGCACACTCACCAACCATGATTCACAATTATTGTCACAGGGCACACCCACCCTAAGGTTCTTGGATTGTTCTCACATGATGCTGCTGCCTGCTTAGGTTCTAGGGTATTTTCACAAGGCACGCCACCCACTTAGCTTCTAAGGTATTTTCCATATGTCACATCGAACCACTATGGTTCTATGCTTTTTTTTGTTTAAAAGGGCACAACCACCCACTAAATGTTTCTGTTTATTTCACAGGGCACAACCGTTCATAAGGACTCTACTGACCTCTCACAATGTCGATCAGCCATGTTCCTCCAACAGCTAAACACAACCCAATGATAACCAGGAAATGATCTCAGCCTTTTGTCAGACAGGCTTCCAAACTTCCACAGGGAATCCGGGCTTATGATTGGCCTGCCAAAACTCAGCGAGAAATTCAGGGTTTCTGTTCGGTCTGCCAATAGATGTGCCAGATGTTGAACCTCTTATAGGGGTTTGGACACATTATTTGGGATCTTAGCACACCCGGCAAGCTCTCATGGCGCTGGTGAGTATAAAGGCCAATATTTGGTTTGTCTCATGAAATCCAGTTAAGGCTGGTTTGCCCTCCTGTACTCCACATTAAAAGACGTTACTCTTTTGGCTTTACTTCTCTGCATTACCATGGCAAATGTAGAACTGTTGTTATATTTTCTTTGGAGGTGAAAATAGTATTGACAAATGGGTACACCTGCCTTACTCCTTACTCCTTAGGGGTGTGCATACTGCTATGTTTACGAGACATAGGTCAGCTTTTTCAACAAAAACGGAATCCCCTGAATTTCTGGGTAATTAAAGTAGGTTATATGTTAGACAGAACTCTAGTGCTGTTCAGATGGAAGACTTTGCAGAAACAAATCATGATGCAGTGACCTGTGAGGGCAAGCACTCCATCACAGAGCCTAACATAAAGTACATATATAAACCTTTCATAAGTTGACTATGAGCTCAGGGTGGCATTTGTAAACCCTAACTAGCCCATGAATATGGACAGGAAACTTTAGGGGACACTTGCTCACCTCTATTGTTAACAGAGAATTCTCCTTCTGATATTTTCAACAAAAATAACCAAATCTGTGTCTATTTCTTTGTTTGCATCCTCTTGTTAATCTATGTATGGAGCCTCATCCTCCTGTTCCTTCCTTCAACACGACTGTCATCTCGTCCTTGTGATGATGAAAAGCCGTGTTTAAACGCAGCACATGTTTTGTCAATAATCAGTCTAGCCACTATTTATCTTAGTCCATTTAAAGAACTTGTCAATTAATAAATCAAATCTTATTTTTGGTTGTGCACCAATATCACAAATTCCTGAATTTATATGCCCATGCATGTACATCTTTTCTTTAAAGAAAAAGCTACAGTACCTGTCCGCCTGAAAAGAAATACCAGCTGACATGTGATTGGCTCTTTGCCTATTGTCTCGATTATTGACCTTTGATTGAATCCTATACCCCTGTTTCTGATATGCCTAAGGAGACAGTAGATGCACCTGTTCACTGAAATGTAAACAGACCTGTAGAGCGCATACAAATGGCCCAAAGGCATCAAGGCGCTAGTACAGACTGATCAGGGTGAGGAGTGAAAGGGGGAGACAATCAACCACGAAAGATAAGGGTTTTCAGATTCTTAGGGACCTGCAGGTAATCATCTGCTTCTCTAAGGTGTAATGGTAGAATGTTACACAGGCTACGAGCAAGAACATAGAATGATCATCCTCCTGCTCGTACTCTTCCATAGCAAGGCATTTTTAGCAAGTTTTGGGAGGATGAATGAAGAGGCATGGCAGGTTTCTATAGGACCAATTTAGAGCGCAGATAGCATGCGCCAGTGCAATGCATGGCACGATGAACCAGGCACAAGATTTTAAATTTAATTCGGCTATCAATGGGTAACCAGTGCAGTTGGCGGAGTAGATCCGCAGAATGGGAAAGCATTGGGGTTCCAAGACCCAACCAGGCTGCCGCATTCTGTTAGATCTACAATCATTGAAGAAAGAGAGCATGCTGTCCTAGAGAGATGCCATTGCAATAGTCGAAGAAGCCCATAAAGGAGGGGGTGACAACCTAAATCCAGGATTCTGGAGGAAGAAGAGGGAGAATCTTCCTCAACACCTTGAATTTAACAAAGCCAGTTTGACACACCACAGAAACGTGGGCCTCTCTAGTTCCTGAAGAGAGGAGTTTCACCCCCAGAACGTTTTACTACATGGACTGGCTCTTGACAGGACCCCCAAATAAGCAGGCTAATAGTCGGCACGCTACATCGCTCCCATGGCTCGCACTGTGTCCACAGTGTGGCTCTAGGTGTAACTTGTGCTACCTATAAAAATCCTTTTGCCCGTACCAAGTGCCTGGTGATATTAAATGTACAGACTGGTGTCATAGGCCATGCTGTATGTTGCTAAATTCACAGCAAGAATGGCCAAGGGGTAAAGTTGAGTGCTATCATTTCCATCTCTTTCTAATTCACCATGTTTCAAACTCTGTTCTCAGCCATCCTTTTTTATTTTCCTTTTTTTAAGTTTCTCTTTAGACTTAATCTTAACCTCTGGCATTGCTCTGGGCAACCTTCCAGACCATTCATTGTTCTTTGACTGTGAAGCCATTACAACAGGGGAAATATCACATGCAAAACAGGCTTGGTCCAGCCTCAAAAGTGGAAGTCCAGCCTGAACTACTTGGTCGCATTCCTTCTTCACGAGACCATAACCATCCCCAGACATGTTTTTGCCTCTTTGTGCTTCATCAGTGAGGAATAGCATGAGTCTCTAGGCCCAGCAGTCACGGGAAACCCGTTTGGGTATACCTGCCCCACTCAAAGTGACAATAGCAAAACAAAAGAGATGATGGCTGGAAGGTTTAGAATAATCTTAACCTATGGCATTACTCTGGGCAACCCTTCAGACCATGGTTCATCGCCTGCCAAGCCATTCCTAAAGGGTAAAGACCATATACAAGTCAGGCTTGCTTGCACCCCAAAATGGGCAGTCCAGCCCTAACTGTTTGGTCAGAACCCTCCAGACCATCGTTCTTTGACCCCATTGTGCTTCATCGCTGAGCTCTATGTTACTGTATATACTTGGACAACATTGATACAAGGTGTCACACATTTGTTTGATGAAAGTGCATGGTACTATTTCACTATAGTACTGTACAGTCATTTAACATTCCCATTTCTTGTTATTTGTGTTAGGCATCTGTGCAAGATCATAAATGAGTTGCTACAGCATGATGATAAGATGATGGGTTGGCAACTAAAGGCAGGCCAGTAGTGTGATCCTTTTCAGAAAAGGTGTCATCTATCATGCTCGCCAGGCTCGTGGATGGAAAAGGAGCAATGAAAGGTCAGTAACTGTGCTGTGCTTACCCACTGTACCTCATCCCGCCCTAGCTCACACTACTCCACTGTCACAGATAACGTGAATAATTCAACACATTCAGGGGAAATGGCTCAAGGGTTTTTAGTTTGACATTTTAAACTGCAAGCAGATATGTGTGAGGGATGTCTCCGACCCGTCCCTCGACCTCTAGTAGGCTCCCTCCATTCCATGGTGCTGTAATACATCTGCAGATCAGTAGCCCATACTTTTAAAGATATTCTACTCTGCTCTTGGGCTAAAGGCTCCTTTTCTGGTGTTGTATGGATTTCCTAATCTCTTGGTTTCTGCCAATGCCATTATGGTTGCTTTAGATGTTGCCTGTTTCTCCACACACTCTTTTTCTCTTACTTTCTCACAGTCATTCCCCAGCTATTGTCCTTCCTTACACTCTCTCCTTCGTTGTCTCCTCTCCTCTGCTCTCTTCTTCTCTCTCTGTCTCTCTCTCTGTCTCTCTCTCTCTGTCTCTCTCTCTCTCTCTCTGTCTCTCTCTCTTTCTCTGCATGACTCTTCCTCCTACTAGTCCCCAATGTCTGTAACCTCTCCCCTTTTCTGGTCATATCACACTCCTCTCTCTACCTATAGTCTCCCTCCTCATACTACTTACTCCTATCTCTGACCTCTCCTTTTACACCTGTCTCTTCTCCCTTTCACTGGCACTTCCACTCTCTCTTTCACTCTCTGTCTCTCTGCCCAACATTTATCTACCTTGGACTCTCACGTTTTCATATCTCTCATAACCCTCTGTCTGTCGATCACGCTACCATACACTCTCACAATCCTAGCTTCGACCTTTTACACTTTGAACCATTCATTCGTACAGCAATACCTTGTCTGCCCTGGCATTCAACATCGCCTAAACCTCTTAAGGTTCCACTATACCTTCCATCTTCTGGCTTTTCTCTTTCCACCAATCACCCCCTGACCTTACCTGAACATCGTTCACTCTGTCTTACATATGCTGGACTGTTATACCTGTGATCTCTTTGCTTTCTGGTTCCTAACCCGTCCCTTTTTCGCCAAACTTCATCTTACCATTCTGGCCAATTTCGTTGTGGGTATTTCACTGGAGCCAGGTTACCATAAACATGGTTTTAGGCCCCCTTCGGTGTTCTTTTAGTCCCATTGGTCTTGGTAGGTTGGTGTTCACTGGGTGTCTACCCTCCCATCCACTGTGGGAGGCTGTGGTCCATGCCAGTAAGCGGAAACTTGATGTGAATGGGACCTTCTGTGTCAGCATCTTTCTTCATCTGCTTCCTTTGTTTGGTTGCTGACATAATGGATTCTGGGTATTGTTGTCCTGAAAAGGACAGAAGAGAACTTGGGCCAGAAGAGTTTTTGCATCATTGGCAGTGGTACCTATAGTAGCAAACAAAGCACACTCTGGGGGAGGGGGAAAAGGAAGGAGATTCAGGTACTGGGCCGCCCTCAACTCCCTCCTCCCACCTCTGAGGTTGGATCAGCTTTGGCATACACCCTGGTAGGGTGTTAGAGAGAATCCTCTGTTTAGGCTGAATTTCCTAACCTAGTGAGTCCCCCAGCAGCTTTGCTGGATTTCTGGAGTTTGTTTTTTTTCCCATCCTGCCAAGAGTGAGACTCTTTTTCTCCCACTCTTGGACATGTATGTGGGTAATTCCTTTGAATGTCAATGTGTTCTATGGGCTATGGGGTCTTTTACTCCATAGGGTCTCATATGTTTTTTCTATGTGTGTTACACCGCACCCTACGTGCCGTAACACTGGGGCATCCTAGCGGGCACCCACCATAGACTCCATACCCGGGGACTGACTACTGTCTCCCCGGGCATGTAAAGTCACCATTGGCTTTACTAGACCTAAATTTACTAACAGAACTAGTACAAACCATCTTATTGTGGACGTACCAGTAGGGGTAATTCGATTACTCCTGGATCTGTTATTCGAGGGGGCACTGTCCCGTCCCCCCTCGTCGAGTTTTGGCTGGTGGCAGTGGAAACTACTTGTTATGTTCGACCCCGAACATAACCCTATGGGATTCGTCCCATTGTTGGAGATTGATACTTTTTCTCGTTAATCTCGGATGGTATTTTCTGCCAGAACTCGGTTTGTAAAATGGCGTCTGTGTTCGTCACTGTGACTCCTAAACCAAAGGTCGAGCCCTTTGTTCCACTTTTGGCGGGCTCTGTACAGAGACCCTCCAAAGTGGTGCCATTCTGTCTGGGTTACCACAGGGGTGTGGGAGGGGGTTTAGGCACCCTGGACCGAATTGCCTTGCCAACTCCGGTCGCTCTCTGGAGTGATTGGCCCAAGTGGTGAGCCTCCCCGCTCACCACTTAGCATGTGTTGATTGACAGCTAGGCTGAATGAACGGGGGTTTTCTGCATAAAAGCAGGGCTTTTGGGACTGGATCTTCAGAAGTCGCCACAGGACCTAAGAATCCAACGAGGGTAACGCTGAGCCGACCTGCACGACGACACCTCCAGTGGAGCTCTGCGGAACCGACTCTCCACTTCCCGACGACAGAGGAGATTTCCCTGCCGGAGAGTCTCTTCCCCTGGCTGGTGGGAACAACCAGTCCCCTTTGCTTTTTATTCGCCTCAGGACGCAGTGGTCGAATTGCCCGTGCAGAGCACCTCAGCAACCGGATAGCCACTACCCCTGTACCGCGACCAAAAGGTGGTGCCTTGTGACGCAGCACTCCGCGGCTGGTCTCTTCCCTGGTGGTGCACCGGATTTCACTTTTCTTCGACGACGAGATCATCTCTACTCTTGGCAAAGACCCGACGTGCATCCACCACCAGGAACAACTGCCCCCGCCGGAGCTGCCCTCCACAACAAGGTACCGTGTCCGCCTGGCTTCCCTTTCAATCGGTTCGAGTGAGGTGTCTTAATCCTCTCCTTTCCGTTGGGTCGCCTCCAAGCCTTCTCACGTATTTTTCTGAACTAGTTCAATCTGCCGTTAACAATTTGCTACAAAGACTCGAACGCATTTCCACTAAGAGACTTTTGGGACATATCGCCTTGCCTCTCTCCGAGTGGGCCTGGCCTCTGAACTTTATGATCTATTGTGGTTCTTGCCGTCTTGCCTTGCATTTTTCCCACGAAGTATTGAACTGTGTTGATTTCGTAACCTGCCTATTTTTCTCTCCCGTCCTAACTAATATTAGAGTGCCATCTAGGTTGAGGCATACACCTCTGTCTGTAAATAAGTGGTGCCGGAAAAACCTAGACTTGTCGACATATTGCTAGGGGGATTGATCGTTTCTTCTTCATAGAGTAATTGTGATTGATTTGTTTGCCGTGATAGTGCCATAGTGTTTTTGATAGATGTTTCGTTATAAATAAATACCTTAATATCTTTACACTGAGTCTCGTTGCGTGTTTGCTTGTCTTACTGTGAAGAATTGCCCTATCTTGTATACTCCACATACTGCTTAACTCTTCCACTCAACCACACTACCAATACCCACTCACTCTCCCTTCTTCCTCACACTCACCCCACTTCACCACACCACAATCACTCCACTGTACCTCACCCTACTCACCAAACCTTTCCACACCTCACTTAACCTTAACGCTCTGCCCCTATTGCACCTACCCTCCTCTCCCCACTCAACCAATTCTTTTTCACAACATACAACATAACATAACTCACCCATTCACCCCATTCTACCTCATTCCAGTCTTCCTCACCACATTTTACCTCCCCCATTCACCCAAAAATATAGATCGCCCCCTTTATCTCAGCCCACTCACCCCAATGTGCTTCACCTCACTCTACATAACCACATTGTACCTCAACCCACCATACCTCAATCATTTACTCCACTATTCCTCAACCTACACTACCTTCCGCCACTTAATCTCCCTACTCCACTTCAATTCACTCACCCAATTCTTCCTTATCAAACTCTACACAACCCCACTATACCTGGCCCCACTCACTCGACTCTATTTCATGCCACTCACCCACTGTATGTCAACTCACTCCACTAATGCTCTGTGCATTCACTGCACTCTAACTCACCCATTTGACCTCACTCCACTCTGCCTCACCTCACCTCACTCACCCCACTCTACCTCACCCTCTTCTGCTTCACTTCCTGCTACCTCATTCCACCTCATTGAACTCATTCACTCTACCACAACTCACTCAGCCACCGTTCCTCAATCCACACTCGTTCCCCCTTGCCACACAAACATCAAGGTTCCTCACCGAACTTTGCCTCACCCAATCTACTTTAGCAAACTCAACATCACCACACACCACATAAGACCACTCACAGCACTCTATACCAATGCACTGTAACTCACACAACTCATCCCATCCACTGTTTTCTACCCACTGCACCTCTCCCTCACAACCGACTGTAACTCACCCTTTTCTGTCTCGCCCTACTCACCCCACTTTACCTCTCCACACTTTACTTTATGCCATGTATCCACTGTACCTTACATCCACTCACCCCACTCTACTTCCTTCACTTCACTCAACCCACTCCTCAACCCACTCATCCAACTCTCCTCTAGCCCACTGTAACTCATCTGACCTTTCCTTAGCCACCTCTACCTCACCTAAAGGTGAATAACCCCATTAACCTCACTGTACATCTCCCCATTATGCATCACATGGCTCACACCACTCTACTTCACCCCACTCACCTCATTCTACCCCAGCCCACTGTTACTCACCCAAATACAATTCGCCCTACACACCCACTCTACAACACTCTACATTCCCACTATTCCTCACTCGAATATCATCACTCAACCTCATCCTACTTTTCCGCCCATATTACCTCACCCCACTCAACCTCACACCACTCACCCATTCTTCCTATCACCAAAACAGCTTCAATGTTGTTAATTATAACCATTAATTCACATGCTCTGCAGACCGTATCGTATGATTTGTGACATGAAGTCAGAAAAGTGAATGGCCCACACGAAGGTCTGGAGAAAGATTATAGAAGACTTCAAGGATGTACACTTCAACGGCAAGATATATGTGAATTAATAGATGAACTAAAATGAAACAGTGGTGGGAAGATCAGTTGATTGAGGGGGTCATCCACATGAAAAGGCTCATTCCAGTGGCACAACTGGTACATCAGGTAAGTGTCAACCCTGTGGCCACCTCATTACACACAGTGGGCCTCATTACACGGACGGCGGTAAGGGTTAACGGTCACCGTTAATGGCAACGGTGACCGTTAACCCTTACCGCCGTACTACGAGGTCCCTTAGCGGGTTGGTGCTTTAACGTCTGCTTTTTGCAGGCGTTAAAAACCAACCCGCTAAGGGACCTTGGAGCTAATTACGGCACCGCAAAATTGCGGTGCCGTAATTAGCGCCTTCCCCATTCCCATAGAGCCCTATGGGGCAGAAATGGGAATGGGGAAGGGCAATGGCGGAAGGGGGATTTACCGCCCCACCAACCTTGGAATGGGGCGGTAAATCCCCTTACCGCCAAGGCGGTGCCGGTAATTTACCGGCATGGTCCAGGGTGCTAATAGCACCCTGGATCACCGCCTTCCGTGTAATGAGGCCCAGTGACATGTTTCTGAACCCGTATGAGCTACAAAAGAGTGACGCATTACAATATGCTCTTCCCACGTGCAGGTCACATGTGGCCAGGACCAATGTATAAAGGAGTAGGTACTCTAAGTCCCATTGAATGAAAAGGAGCCACTTATTAGTGAAATGAAAACAGCATCTGGAAAGAAAGACGGTAAATAGTCAATATCAGCCCAAACCAGCACTGAGATCTGTGTCCGATGCAACCTGTTCTTCTGATAAAAAAAAGTGGTGCGTTGACAACACACTCACAGGTACTGTGTTCCATTGCCTCGCTAACCTACCAGCATTGCAGGCATTTCAAATAGCTAAACAAAATGTACTATGTGATACATTTCACTTTTAACTCATCCAACCCGAATATAAGGTGTGCATTTTTTATTTTGTGTAAATGCATATCTAGTATGTTCTTCCACGCAAACTGAACAAGGGACATGCATGGATGGCCATGAGATTATACAAATCAAAAATGTGTTAACACATGACATTAACAGGGTAATTCATAGAAATTCGCACAAAAGTGGCGCACGCGGCTGGCGCACAGTGTCCCCGTGCGATACACTGCGCCAGCCGCATGCGGAAAAATCCTTTTCATCGCACAGCGAATTCATGGACTTTAGCCTCCGAAACCAGCCGTGGCGCAGAGTGGCGCAGCGACCCTGCAGCAGCGCCAGTTACGCCCCCAAGAACGCCCTCGCGCAAGGAAAAGCCTTCAAAATTCCCAAATCATCGCAAAGGGCTGCGCTAACCCTGGACCAGTTCACAGGGCTGCAAACAGCAAACGCCAAGCGGGGAACATGTATTTCAGTGGTTCTCGGGAAGTTTCACACGCGATTGTCCTGGGTACGTGTACATCAGGGGTGCGTGGGAAGGAACACACGCAATTCCATCAGGGCACGTGTATTCCAGTGATGCGCGGGAAGTATCACACGCAAAAACAGCAGTGTACGTGCATTTCAGGGGTGCGCGGGAAGTATCACACGCGATTCCATCAGGGTACGTGTATTCCAGGGGTGCGCGGGAAGTATCACACGCAAAAGCAGCAGGGTACGTGTATTCCAGGGGTGCGCGGGAAGTATTACAAGCAAAAGCAGCAGGGTACGTGTATTTCAGGGGTGCGCAGGAAGTATCACATGCGATTCCATCATGGTACGTGTATTCCAGAGGTGCGCGGGGAGCACCACACGTAAATTGCACGTGTGGGTCCTCCCAGGTGTACCCTCTACACCCTCCACGGCCGCTGCAGGCGGCCCACACCACAGGGGCCTACCCTGCACATGTCCCGCAGGCAGCCCATCCACCATGCCCCCCAGCCAACCCACATGTCACCTTGAACTACTGCCCACCAACGCATGTCCCCCTGCACCCCCAGCCCCCAGCATCCAGGAGCACCCTCCACCAGGCCCCCACTCATGTCCAACTCATGTCTCCCAGCACTCCCACCCCCAGCAGTGCAGGGGCACCCTCCACCAGGCCCCCACTCATGTCTCCCATCACCCCCACCCCCCAGCAGTGCAGGGGCACCCTCCACCAGGCCCCCACTCATGTCTCCCATCACCCCCACCCCCCAGCAGTGCAGGGCACCCTCCACCAGGCCCCCACTCATGTCCAACTCATGTCTCCCATCACCCCCACCCCCCAGCATCCAGGGGCACCCTCCACCAGGCCCCCACTCATTTCTCCCACCACCCCCACCCCCCAGCAGTGCAGGGCACCCTCCACCAGGCCCCCACTCATGTCTCCCATCACCCACACCCCCAGCAGTGCAGGGCACCCTCCACCAGGCCCCCACTCATGTCCAACTCATGTCTCCCACCACCCCCACCCCCAGCAGTGCAGGGCGCCCTCCACTAGGCCCCCACTCATGTCTCCCATCACCTCCACCCCCCAGCATCCAGGGGCACCCTCCACCAGGCCCCCACTCATGTCTCCCTGCACCCCCATCCCCCACCGGTCAGGGGCACCCTCCACCAGGCCCCCACTCATGTCTCCCATCACCCCCACCCCCCAGCAGTGCAGGGCACCCTCCACCAGGCCCCCACTCATGTCCAACTCATGTCTCCCATCACCGCCACACCACAGCATCTAGGGGCACCCTCCACCAGGCCCCCACTCATGTCTCCCTGCACCCTCACCCCCCACCAGTCAGGGGCACCATCCACCAGGCCCCCACTCATGTCTCCCATCACCCCCACCCCCCAGCAGTGCAGGGCACCCTCCACCAGGCCCCCACTCATGTCCAACTCAGGTCTCCCATCACCCCCACCCCCCAGCATCCAGGGGCACCCTCCACCAGGCCCCCACTCATGTCTTCCTGCACCCCCAACCCCCACCAGTCAGGGGCAACCTCCACCAGGCCCCCACTCATGTCCCCCTGCACCCCTACCCCCCAGCATCCAGGAGCATCCTCCACCAGGCCCCCACTCATGTCCAACTCATGTCTCCAATCACCCCCACCCCCCAGCATCCAGGGGCACCCTCCACTAGGCCCTCACTCATGTCTCCCACCACCCCCACCCCCCAGCAGTGCAGGTGCACCCTCCACCAGGTCCCCACTCATGTCTCCCATCACCCCCACCCCCCAGCATCCAGGGGCATCCTCCACCAGGCCCCCACTCATGTCTCCCACCACCCCCACCCCCAGCAGTGCAGGGGAACCCTCCACCATGCCCCCACTCATGTCTCCCACCACCCCATCCCCAGAAGTGATGGGGCACCCTTCACCAGGCCCCCACTCATGTCCCCCTGCACCCCCAACCCCCAGCATCCAGGGGCACCCTCTACCAAGCCCCCATTCATGTCTCCCTGCACCCCCACCTCCCACCAGTCAGGGGCACCCTCCACCAGGCCCCCACTCATGTCCCCCTGCACCCCCACACCCCAGCATCCAGGGGCACCCTCCACCAGGCCCCCACTCATGTCTCCCACCAACCCCACCCCCAGCAGTGCAGGGACCCCCTCCACCAGGCCCCCACTCATGTCCAACTCATGTCTCCCACCACCCCCACCCCCCAGCAGTGCAGGGCGCCCTCCACTAGGCCCCCACTCATGTCTCCCATCACCCCCACCCCCCAGCATCCAGGGGCACCCTCCACCAGGCCCCCACTCATGTCTCCCTGCACCCCCATCCCCCACCGGTCAGGGGGGTGGGGGTGGTGGGAGACATGAGTGGGGGCCTGGTGGAGGGTGCCCCTGGATGCTGGTGGGTGGGGGTGATGGGACACATGAGTTGGACATGAGTGGGGGCCTGGTGGAGGGTGCCCTGCACTGCTGGGGGGGGTGGTGGGAGACATGAGTGGGGGCCTGGTAGAGTGTGCCCCTGGATGCTGGTGGGTGGGGGTGATGGGACACATGAGTTGGACATGAGTGGGGGCCTGGTGGAGGGTGCCCCTGGATGCTGGGGGGTGGGGGTGCAGGGGGACATGAGTGGGGGCCTGGTGGAGGGTGCCCCTGGATGCTTGGGGGTGGGGGTGCAGGGGGACATGTGTGGGGCCTGGCGGAGGGTATCCTGCACTGCTGGTGGTGGGGGTGGTGGGAGACATGAGTGGGGGCCTGGTGGAGGGTGCCCTGCACTGCTGGGGGTGGGGGTGATGGAAGACATGAGTGGGGGCCTGGTGGAGGGTGCCCTGCATTGCAGGGTGGTGGGGGTGGTGGGGGACCTGAGTGGGGGCCTGGTGGAGGGTGCCCCTGGATGCTGGGGGGTGGGGGTGCAGGGGGACATGAGTGGGGGCCTGGTGGAGGGTGCCCCTGGATGCTGGGGGGTGAGGGTGCAGGGGGACATGAGTGGGGGGCTTGTGGAGGGTGCCCCTGGATGCTGGTGGGTGGGGGTGATGGGCCACATGAGTTGGACATGAGTGGGGGCCTGGTGTAGGGTCCCCCTGGATGCTGAGGGGTGGGGGTGCAGGGGGACATGAGTGGGGGCCTGGTGGAGGGTGCCATTAGATGCTGGGGGTTGGGGGTGCAGGGGGACATGTGTGGGGGCCTGGTGGAGGGTGCCCTGCACTGCTGGGGGGTGGGGGTGGTGGGAGACATGATTTGGGGCCTGGTGGAGGGTGCCCCTGGATGCTGGGGGGTGGGGGTGCATGGGGATATGAGTGGGGGCCTGGTAGACGGTGCCCCTGGATGCTGGGGGGTGGGGGTGCAGGGGGACATGAGTGGGGGCCTGGTGGAGGGTGCCCCTGGATGCTGGTGGGTGGGGGTGATGGGACACATGAGTTGGACATGAGTGGGGGCCTGGTGGAGGGTGCCCTGCACTGCTGGGGGGGTGGTGGGAGACCTGAGTGGGGGCCTGGTAGAGGGTGCCCCTGGATGCTGGTGGGTGGGGGTGATGGGACACATGAGTTGGACATGAGTGGGGGCCTGGTGGAGGATGCCTCTGGATGCTGGGGGGTAGGGGTACAGGGGGACATGAGTGGGGGCCTGGTGGAGGGTGCCCCTGGATGCTGGGGGGTGGGGGTTCAGGGGGACATGTGTGGGGGCCTGGTGGAGGGTGCCCTGCACTGCTGGGGGGTAGGGGTGGTGGGAGACATGAGTGGGGGCCTGGTGGAGGGTGCCCTGCACTGCTGGGGGGTGGGGGTGATGGGAGACATGAGTGGGGGCCTGGTGGAGGGTGCCCTACACTGCTGGGGGGTGGGGGTGGTGGGAGACATGAGTGGGGGCCTGGTGAGGGTGCCCCTGGATGCTGGGGGGTGGGGGTACAACGGGACATGAGTGGGGGCCTGGTGGAGGGTGCCCCTGGATGCTGGGGGGTGGGGGTGCAGGGGGACATGAGAGGGGGCCTGGTGGAGGGTCCCCTGCACTGCTGGGGGGTAGGGGTGGTGGGAGACATGAGTGGGGGCCTGGTGGAGGGTGCCCTGCACTGCTGGGGGGTGGGGGTGATGGGAGACATGAGTGGGGGCCTGGTGGAGGGTGCCCCTGCACTGCTGGGGGGTGGGGGTGGTGGGAGACATGAGTGGGGGCCTGGTGATGGTGCCCCTGGATGCTGAGGGGTGGGGGTGCAACGGGACATGAGTGGGGGCCTGGTGGAGGGTGCCCCTGGATGCTGGTGGGTGGGGGTGATGGGACACATGAGTTGGACATGAGTGGGGGCCTGGTGGAGGGTGCCCCTGGATGCTGGTGGGTGGGGGTGATGGGACACATGAGTTGGACATGAGTGGGGGCCTGGTGGAGGGTGCCTCTGGATGCTGGGGGGTGGGGGTGCAGGGGGACATGAGTGGGGGCCTGGTGGAGGGTGGCATTGGATGCTGGGGGTTGGGGGTGCAGGGGGACATGTGTGGGGGCCTGGTGGAGGGTGCCCTGCACTGCTGGGGGGTGGGGGTGGTGGGAGACATGAGTGGGGGCCTGGTGGAGGGTGCCCCTGGATGCTGGGGGGTGGGGGTGCAGGGGGACATGAGTGGGGGCCTGGTAGAGGGTGCCCCAGGATACTGGGGGGTGGGGGTGCAGGGGGACATGAGTGGGGGCCTGGTGGAGGGTGCCCCTGGACGCTGGTGGGTGGGGGTGATGGGACACATGAGTTGGACATGAGTGGGGGCCTGGTGGAGGGTGCCCTGCACTGCTGGGGGGGTTGTGGGATACATGAGTGGGGCCTTGTAGAGGGTGCCCCTGGATGCTGGTGGGTGGGGGTGATGGGACACATGAGTTGGACATGAGTGGGGGCCTGGTGGAGGGTGCCCCTGGATGCTGGGGGGTGGGGGTGCATGGGGACATGAGTGGGGGCCTGGTGGAGGGTACCCCTGGATGCTGGGGGGTGGGGGTTCAGGGGGACATGTGTGGGGGCCTGGTGGAGGGTGCCCTGCACTGCTGGGGGGTAGGGGTGGTGGGAGATATGAGTGGGGGCCTGGTGGAGGGTGCCCTGCACTGCTGGGGGGTGGGGTGATGGGAGACATGAGTGGGGGCCTGGTGGAGGATGCCCTGCACTGCTGGGGGGTGGGGGTTGTGGGAGACATGAGTGGGGGCCTGGTGAGGGTGCCCCTGGATGCTGGGGGGTGGGGGTGCAACGGGACATGAGTGGGGGCCTGATGGAGGGTGCCCCTGGATGCTGGGGGGTGGGGGTGCAGGGTGACATGAGAGGGGGCCTGGTGGAGGGTGCCCCTGGATGCTGGTGGGTGGGGGTGATGGGACACATGAGTTGGACATGAGTGGGGGCCTGGTGGAGGGTGCCCTGCACTGCTGGGGGGTGGGGGTGGTGGGAGACATTCGTGGGGGCCTGGTGGAGGGTGCCCTGCACTGCTGGGGGGGGGGATGGGAGACATGAGTGGGGGCCTGGTGGAGGGTGCCCCGGGATGCTGGTGGGTGGGGGTGATGGGACACATGAGTTGGACAAGAGTGGGGGCCTGGTGGAGGGTGCCCTGCACTGCTGGGGGGTGGGGGTGGTGGGAGACATGAGTGGGGGCCTGGTGGAGGGTTTCCCTGCACTGCTGGGGGGTGGGGTGATGGGAGACATGAGTGGGGGCCTGGTGGAGGGTGACCCTGGATGCTGGTGGGTGGGGGTGCAGGGGGACATGAGTGGGGGCCTGGTGGAGGGTGCCCTGCACTGCTGGGGGGTGGGGGTGATGGGAGGCATAAGTGGGGGCCTGGTGGAGGGTACCCCTGGATGCTGGGGGGTGGGGGTGCAGGGGACATGAGTGGGGGCCTGGTGGAAGGTGCCCCTGACTGGTGGGGGGTGGGGGTGCAGGGAGACATGAGTGGGGGCCTGGTGGAGAGTGCCCCTAGATGCTGGGGGGTGGGGGTGCATGGGGACATGGGTGGGGGCCTGGTGGAGGGTGCCCCTAGATGCTGGGGGTGGGGGTGATGGGAGACATAAGTTGGACATGAGTGGGGGCCTGGTGGCGGGTGCCCTGCACTGCTGGGGGGTGATGGGAGACATGAGTGGGGGCCTGGTGGAGGGTGCCCTGCACTGCTGGGGGTGGGGGTGGTGGGAGACATGAGTGGGGGCCTGGTGGAGGGTGCCCCTGGATGCTGGTGGGTGGTGGTGGTGGGAGACATGAGTGGGGGCCTGGTGGAGGGTGCCCCTGGATGCTGGGGGGTGGGGGTGGTGGGAGACATGAGTTGGACATGAGTGGGGGCCTGGTGGAGGGTGCCCTGCACTGATGGGGGGTGGGGGTGGTGGGAGACATGAGTGGGGGCCTGGTGGAGGGTGCCCTGCACTGCTGCGGGGTGGGGGTGATGGGAGACATGAGTGGGGGCCTGGTGGAGGGTGCCCCTGGATGCTGGGGGGTGGGGGTGATGGGACACATGAGTTGGACATGAGTGGGGGCCTGGTGGAGGGTGCCCCTGGATGCTGGGGGGTGGGGGTGCAGGGGGACATGAGTGGGGGCTTGGTGGAGGGTGCCCCTGGATGCTGGTGGATGGGGGTGCAGGGGGACATGTGTGGGGGCCTGGTGAAGGGTGCCCTGCACTGCTGGGGTGTGGGGGTGGTGGGAGACATGGTTGGGGGCCTGGTGGAGGGTGCCCTGCAGTGCTGGGGGGTGGGGGTGATGGGAGACATGAGTGGGGGCCTGGTGGAGGGTGCCCTGCACTGCAGGGGGGTGGGGGTGGTGGGAGACATGAGTGGGGGCCTGGTTGAGGGTGCCCCTGGATGCTGGGGTGTGGGGGTGCAGGGGGACATGAGTGGGGGCCTGGTGGAGGGTGCCCCTGGATGCTGGGGGGTGGGGGTGCAGGGGGACATGAGTGGGGGCCTTGTAGAGGGTTCCCCTGGATGCTGGTGGGTGGGGGTGATGGGACACATGAGTTGGACGTGAGTGGGGGCCTGGTGGAGGGTGCCCTGCACTGCTGGGGGGTGGGGGTGGTGGGAGACATGAGTGGGGGCCTGGTGAAGGGTGCCCTGCACTGCTGGGGGGTGGGGGTGATGGGAGACATGAGTGGGGGCCTGGTGGAGGGTGCCCCTGGATGCTGGTGGGTGGGGGTGCATGGTGACATGAGTGGGGGCCTGGTGGAGGGTGCCCTGCACTGCTGGGGGGTGGGGGTGATGGGAGACATGAGTGGGGGCCTGGTGGAGGGTGCCCCTGGATGCTGGGGGGTGGGGGCGCAGGGGGTCATGAGTGGGGGCCTGGTGGAGGGTGCCCCTGACTGGTGGGGGTGCAAGGGGACATGAGTGGGGGCCTGGTGGAGGGTGCCCCTAGATGCTCGGGGGTGGGGGAGCAGGGGGACATGAGTGGGGGCCTGGTGGAGGGTGCCCCTAGATGCTGGGTGGTGGGGGTGATGGGAGACATGAGTTGGACATGAGTGGGGGCCTCGTGGAGGGTGCCCTGCACTGCTGTGGGGTGGGGGTGATGGGAGACATGAGTGGGGGCCTGGTGGAGGGTGCCCCTGACTGCTGGGGGGTGGGGGTGATGGGAGACATGAGTGGGGTCCTGGTGGAGGGTGCCCTGCACTGCTGGGGGGTGGGGGTGGTGGGAGACATGAGTGGGGGCCTGGTGGAGGGTGCCCCTGGATGCTGGTGGGTGGGGGTGGTGGGAGACATGAGTGGGGGCCTGGTGTAGGGTGCCCCTGGATGCTGGGGGGTGGGGGTGGTGGGAGACATGGTTTGGACATGAGTGGGGGCCTGGTGGAGGGTGCCCCTGGATGCCGGTGGGTGGGGGTGCAGGGGGACATGAGTGGGGGCCTATTGGAGGTTGTCCCTGGATGTTGGGGGGTGGGGGTGCAGGGGGACATGTGTGGGGGCCTGGTGGAGGGTGCCCTGCACTGCTGGGGGATGGGGGTGGTGGGAGACATGAGTGCGGGCCTGGTGGAGGGTGCCCCTGGATGCTGGGGGGTGGGGGTGCAGGGGGACATGAGTGGGGGCCTGGTGGAGGGTGCCCCTGGATGCTGGTGGGTGGGGGTGTAGGGGGACATGAGTTGGACATGAGTGGGGGCCTGGTGGAGGGTGCCCTGCACTGCTGGGGGGTGGGGGTGTTGGAAGACATGAGTGGGGGCCTGGTGAAGGGTGCCCTGCACTGCTGGGGGGTGGGGGTGATGGGAGACATGAGTGGGGGCCTGGTGGAGGGTGACCCTGGATGCTGGTGGGTGGGGGTGCAGGGGGACACGAGTGGGGGCCTGGTGGAGGGTGCCCTGCACTGCGGGGGGGTGGGGGTGATGGGAGACATGAGTGGGGGCCTGGTGGAGGGTGCCCCTGGATGCTGAGGGGTGGGGGTGCAGGGGGACATGAGTGGGGGCCTGGTGGAGGGTGCCCCTGACTGGTGGGTGGTGGAGGTGCAAGGAGACATGAGTGGGGGCCTGGTGGAGGGTGCCCCTAGATGCTGGGGGTGCAGGGGGACATGAGTGGGGGCCTGGTGGAGGGTGCCCCTAGATGCTGGGTCGTGGGGGTGATGGGAGACATGAGTTGGACATGAGTGGGGGCCTGGTGGAGGGTGCCCTGCACTGCTGGGGGGTGGGGTGATGGGAGACATGAGTGGGGGCCTGATGGAGGGTGCCCCTGACTGCTGGGGGGTGGGGGTGATGGGAGACATGAGTGGGGTCCTGGTGGAGGGTGCCCTGCACCGCTGGGGGGTGGGGCGGTGGGACACATGAGTGGGGGCCTGGTGGAGGGTGCCCCTGGATGCTGGTGGGTGGGGGTGGTGGGAGACATGAGTGGGGGCCTGGTGGAGGGTGCCCCGGGATGCTGGGGGGTGGGGGTGGTGGGAGACATGGTTTGGACATGAGTGGGGGCCTGGTGGAGGGTGCCCCTGGATGCCGGGGGGTGGGGGTGCAGGGGACATGAATGGGGGCCTGGTGGAGGGTGTTCCTGGATGCTGGGGGGTGGGGGTGCAGGGGGAGATGTGTGGGGGCCTGGTGGAGGGTGCCCTGCACTGCTGGGGGGTGGGGTGGTGGGAGACATGAGTGCGGGCCTGGTGGAGGGTGCCCCTGGATGCTGGGGGTGGGGGTGCAGGGGGACATGAGTGGGGGCCTGGTGGAGAGTGCCCCTGGATGCTGGGGAGTGGGGGTGCAGGGGGGCATGAGTGGGGGCCTGGTGGAGGGTGCCCCTGGATGCTGGGGGGTGGGGGTGATTGGACACATGAGTTGGACATGAGTGGGGGCCTGGTGGAGGGTGCCCCTGGATGCTGGGGGGTGGGGATGATGGGACACATGAGTTGGACATGAGTGGGGGCCTGGTGGAGGGTGCCCCTGGATGCTGGGGGTTGGGGGTGCAGGGGGACATGAGTGGGGGCCTGGTGGAGGGTGCCCCTGGATGCTTGGGGGTGGGGGTGCAGGGGGACATGTGTGGGGCCTGGCGGAGGGTATCCTGCACTGCTGGTGGTGGGGGTGGTGGGAGACATGAGTGGGGGCCTGGTGGAGGGTGCACTGCACTGCTGGGGGGTGGGGGTGATGGGAGACATGAGTGGGGGCCTGGTGGAGGGTGCCCTGCATTGCTGGGTGGTGGGGGTGGTGGGAGACCTGAGTGGGGGCCTGGTGGAGGGTGCCCCTGGATGCTGGGGGGTGGGGGTGCAGGGGGACATGAGTGGGGGCCTGGTGGAGGGTGCCCCTGGATGCTGGGGGGTGAGGGTGCAGGGGGACATGAGTGGGGGCCTTGTGGAGGGTGCCCCTGGATGCTGGTGGGTGGGGGTGATGAGCCACATGAGTTGGACATGAGTGGGGGCCTGGTGGAGGGTGCCCTGCACTGCTGGGGGTTGGGGGTGGTGGGAGACATGAGTGGGGGCCTGGTGGAGGGTGCCCTGCACTGCTGGGGGGTGGGGGTGATGGGAGACATGAGTAGGACATGAGTGGGGGCCTGGTGGAGGTGCCCTGCACTGCTGGGGGGTGGGGTGGTGGGAGACATGAGTTGGGGCCTGGTGGAGGGTGCCCTGCACTGCTGGGGGGTGGGGTGATGGGAGACATGAGTGGGGGCCTGGTCGAGGGTGCCCCTGGATGCTGGTGGGTGGGGGTAAAGGGGGACATAAGTGGGGGCCTGGTGGAGGGTGCCCTGCACTGCTGGGGGGTGGGGGTGATGTAATACATGAGTGGGGGCCTGGTGGAGGGTGCCCCTGGATGCTGGGGGGTGGGGGTACAGGGGACATGAGTGGGGGCCTGGTGGAGTGTGCCCCTGACTGGTGGGGGGTGGGGGTGCAGGGAGACATGAGTGGGGGCCTGGTGGAGGTTGCCCCTAGATGCTGGGGGGTGGGGGTGCAGGGGGACATGAGTGGGGCCCTGATGGAGGGTGCCCCTAGATGCTGGGGGTGGGGGTGATGGGAGACATGAGTTGGACATGAGTGGGGGCCTGGTGGAGGGTGCCCCTGACTGCTGGGGGGTGGGGGTGATGGGAGACATTAGTGGGGGCCTGGTGGAGGGTGCCCTGCACTGCTGGGGCGTGGGGGTGGTGGGAGACATGAGTGGGGGCCTGGTGGAGTGTGCCCCTGGATGCTGGTGGGTGAGGGTGGTGGGAGACATGAGTGGGGGCCTGGTGGAGGGTGCCCCTGGATGCTGGGGGGTGGGGGTGGTGGGAGACATGAGTTGGACATGAGTGGGGGCCTGGTGGAGGGTGCCCTGCACTGCTGGGGGTGGGGGTGGTGAGAGACATGAGTGGGAGCCTTGTGGAGGGTGCCCTGCACTGCTGGGGGTGGGGATGATGGGAGACATGAGTGGGGGCCTGGTGGAGGTTGCCCCTAGATGCTGGGGGGCGGGGGTGCAGGGCAACATGAGTGGGGGCCTGATGGAGGGTGCCCCTAGATGCTGGGGGTGGGGGTGATGGGAGAAATGAGTTGGACATGAGTGGGGGCCTGGTGGAGTGTGCCCCTGACTGCTGGGGGGTGGGGGTGATGGGAGACATGAGTGGGGGCCTGGTGGAGGGTGCCCTGCACTGCTGGGGCGTGGGGGTGGTGGGAGACATGAGTGGGGGCCTGGTGGAGGGTGCCCCTGGATGCTGGTGGGTGAGGGTGGTGGGAGACATGAGTAGGGGCCTGGTGGAGGGTGCCCCTGGATGCTGGGGGGTGGGGGTGGTGGGAGACATGAGTGGGGGCCTGGTGGAGGGTGCCCCTGGATGCTGGGGGGTGGGGGTGGTGGGAGACATGGTTTGGACATGAGTGGGGGCCTGGTGGAGGGTGCCCCTGGATGCCGGGGGTGGGGGTGCAGGGGACATGAATGGGGGCCTGGTGGAGGGTGTTCCTGGATGCTGGGGGGTGGGGGTGCAGGGGGAGATGTGTGGGGGCCTGGTGGAGGGTGCCCTGCACTGCTGGGGGGTGGGGTGGTGGGAGACATGAGTGCGGGCCTGGTGGAGGGTGCCCCTGGATGCTGGGGGTGGGGGTGCAGGGGGACATGAGTGGGGGCCTGGTGGAGAGTGCCCCTGGATGCTGGGGAGTGGGGGTGCAGGGGGGCATGAGTGGGGGCCTGGTGGAGGGTGCCCCTGGATGCTGGGGGGTGGGGGTGATTGGACACATGAGTTGGACATGAGTGGGGGCCTGGTGGAGGGTGCCCCTGGATGCTGGGGGGTGGGGGTGATGCGACACATGAGTTGGACATGAATGGGGGCCTGGTGGAGGGTGCCCCTGGATGCTGGGGGTTGGGGGTGCAGGGGGACATGAGTGGGGGCCTGGTGGAGGGTGCCCCTGGATGCTTGGGGGTGGGGGTGCAGGGGGACATGTGTGGGGCCTGGCGGAGGGTATCCTGCACTGCTGGGGGGTGGGGGTGATGGGAGACATGAGTGGGGGCCTGGTGGAGGGTGCCCTGCATTGCTGGGTGGTGGGGGTGGTGGGAGACCTGAGTGGGGGCCTGGTGGAGGGTGCCCCTGGATGCTGGGGGGTGGAGGTGCAGGGGGACATGAGTGGGGGCCTGGTGGAGGGTGCCCCTGGATGCTGGGGGGTGAGGGTGCAGGGGGACATGAGTGGGGCCTTGTGGAGGGTGCCCCTGGATGCTGGTGGGTGGGGGTGATGGCCCACATGAGTTGGACATGAGTGGGGGCCTGGTGGAGGGTGCCCTGCACTGCTGGGGGTTGGGGGTGGTGGGAGACATGAGTGGGGGCCTGGTGGAGGGTGCCCTGCACTGCTGGGGGGTGGGGGTGATGGGAGACATGAGTGGGGGCCTGGTGGAGGGTGCCCCTGGATGCTGGTGGGTGTGGGTGATGGGACACATGAGTAGGACATGAGTGGGGGCCTGGTGGAGGGTGCCCTGCACTGCTGGGGGGTGGGGTGGTGGGAGACATGAGTTGGGGCCTGGTGGAGGGTGCCCTGCACTGCTGGGGGGTGGGGTGATGGGAGACATGAGTGGGGGCCTGGTCGAGGGTGCCCCTGGATGCTGGTGGGTGGGGGTAAAGGGGGACATAAGTGGGGGCCTGGTGGAGGATGCCCTGCACTGCTGGGGGGTGGGGGTGATGGGATACATGAGTGGGGGCCTGGTGGAGGGTGCCCCTGGATGCTGGGGGGTGGGGGTACAGGGGACATGAGTGGGGGCCTGGTGGAGGGTGCCCCTGGATGCTGGTGGGTGAGGGTGGTGGGAGACATGAGTGGGGGCCTGGTGGAGGGTGCCCCTGGATGCTGGGGGGTGGGGGTGGTGGGAGACATGAGTTGGACATGAGTGGGGGCCTGGTGGAGGGTGCCCTGCACTGCTGGGGGTGGGGGTGGTGGGAGACATGAGTGGGAGCCTTGTGGAGGGTGCCCTGCACTGCTGGGGGTGGGGATGATGGGAGACATGAGTGGGGGCCTGGTGGAGGTTGCCCCTAGATGCTGGGGGGTGGGGGTGCAGGGGGACATGAGTGGGGGCCTGATGGAGGGTGCCCCTAGATGCTGGGGGTGGGGGTGGTGGGAGACATGAGTTGGACATGAGTGGGGGCCTGGTGGAGGGTGCCCCTGACTGCTGGGGGGTGGGGGTGATGGGAGACATGAGTGGGGGCCTGGTGGAGGGTGCCCTGCACTGCTGGGGGGTGGGGGTGGTGGGAGACATGAGTGGGGGCCTGGTGGAGGGTGCCCCTGGATGCTGGTGGGTGAGGGTGGTGGGAGACATGAGTGGGGGCCTGGTGGAGGGTGCCCCTGGATGCTGGGGGGTGGGGGTGGTGGGAGACATGAGTTGGACATGAGTGGGGGCCTGGTGGAGGGTGCCCTGCACTGCTGGGGGTGGGGGTGGTGGGAGACATGAGTGGGAGCCTTGTGGAGGGTGCCCTGCACTGCTGGGGGTGGGGATGATGGGAGACATGAGTGGGGGCCTGGTGGAGGGTGCCCCTGGATGCTGGGGGGTGGGGGTGATGGGAGACATGAGTGGAGGCCTGGTGGAGGGTGCCCCTGCACTGCTGGGGGGTGGGGGTGGTGGGAGACATGAGTGGGGGCCTGGTGGATGGTGCCCCTGGATGCTGGGGGGTGGGGGTGGTGGTAGACATGAGTTGGACATGAGTGGGGGCCTGGTGGAGGGTGCCCCTGGATGCTGGGGGTTGGGGGTGCAGGGGGACATGAGTGGGGGCCTGGTGGAGGGTGCCCCTGGATGCTGGGGGGTGGGGGTGCAGGGGGACATGTGTGGGGGCCTGGTGGAGCGTGCCCTGCACTGCTGGGGGGTGGGGGTGGTGGGAGACATGAGTGGGGGCCTGGTGGAGGGTGCCCCTGGATGCTGGGGGGTGGGGCGCAGGGGGACATGAGTGGGGGCCTGGTGGAGGGTGCCCCTGGATGCTGGGGGGTTGTGGTGCAGGGGGACATGAGTGGGGGCCTGGTGGAGGGTGCCCCTGGATGCTGGTGGGTGGGGGTGATGGGACACATGAGTTGGACATGAGTAGGGGCCTGGTGGAGGTTGCCCTGCACTGCTGGGGGGTGGGGGTGGTGGGAGACATGAGTGGGGGCCTGGTGGAGGGTGCCCTGCACTGCTGGGGGGTGGGGGTGATGGGAGACATGAGTGGGGGCCTGGTGGAGGGTGCCCCTGGATGCTGGTGGGTGGGGGTGCAGTGGGACGTGAGTGGGGGCCTGGTGGAGGGTGCCCCGCACTGCTGGGGGGTGGGGGTGATGGGAGACATGATGGGGGCCTGGTCGAGGGTGCCCCTGGATGCTGGGGGGTGGGGGTGCAGGGGGACATGAGTGGGGGCCTGGTGGAGGGTGCCCCTGACTGGTGGGGGTTGGGGGTGCAGGGAGACATGCGTGGGGGCCTGGTGGAGGGTGCCCCTAGATGCTGGGGGGTGGGGGTGCAGGGGGACATGAGTGGGGGCCTGGTGGAGGGTGCCCCTAGATGCTGGGTGGTGGGGGTGATGGGAGACATGAGTTGGACATGAGTGGGGGCCTGGTGGAGGGTGCCCTGCACTGCTGGGGGGTGGGGGTGATGGGAGACATGAGTGGGGGCCTGGTGGAGGGTGCCTCTGACTGCTGGGGGTGGGGGTGATGGGAGACATGAGTGGGGGCCTGATGGAGGGTGCCCCTGGATGCTGGTGGGTGGGGGTGCAGTGGGACGTGAGTGGGGGCCTGGTGGAGGGTGCCCTGCACTGCTGGGGGGTGTGGGTGATGGGAGACATGAGTGGGGGCCTGGTGGAGGGTGCCCCTGGATGCTGGTGGGTGGGGGTGCAGTGGGACGTGAGTGGGGGCCTGGTGGAGGGTGCCCTGCACTGCTGGGAATGTGTGGGTGATGGGAGACATGAGTGGGTGCCTGGTGGAGGGTGCCCCTGGACGCTGGTGGGTGGGGGTGATGGGACACATGAGTTGGACATGAGTGGGTGCCTGGTGGAGGGTGCCCCACAGTGCTAGGGGGTGGGGGTGCTGGGAGACATGTGTTGGTGATCAGTAGTGCAAGGTGACATGTGGGTTGGCTGGGGGGCATGGCCATGGTGGATGGTTTGCCTGTGGTACATGAGCAGGGGTGCAGGGTAGTCCCCTGTGGTGTGGGCTGCCTACAGGGGCCGTGGAGGGTGTAGAGGGAACACCTGGGAGGACCCACACGGCCAAATCACGTGTAGCATTCCCCGGCACCACCGAAATACACGTACCCTGCTGGAATCGCGTGTGAATCTTCCCGCGCACCTCGGAATACACGTACTCTGCTGAAATCGCGTGTGGGACTTCCCGAGCACCCAGAAGTACACGTACCCAGGCCAATTGCGTGTGGAACTTCCCGCGCACCCCGAAACACACGTACCCAGGCTAATCGCGTGTGGAACTTCACGCGCACCCCGAAGTACACGTACCCAGGCTAATCACGTGTGGAACTTCACGCGCACCCCTAAGTACACGTACCCAGGCCAATCGCGTGTGGAACTTCCCGCGCACCCCGAAACACACATACCCAGGCTAATCGCGTGTGGAACTTCACGCGCACCCCGAAGTACACGTACCCAGGCCAATTGCGTGTGGAACTTCCCGCATACCCAGAAACACACGCACACGCTATTTTTCACACAGCGGGTGCCTGTGTTTGTCGGTACCCCTTTGCACCTCATTTGTCCTAGAGGGCCACTGTATGGACCATTCATCATGGCTGTATATGGGTGCCTTTTGTTAGCGCACATTTTGGCGCACATTTTTTTCATGCGCAGGGACGCTACCGCCTGCTTTCTTGTGGCGTACTTGTTTGGCCCTGTGCGCGTCTTTCACCGTGCGCTGGTTTGCCCTATTCGATTCCATGAATACGGGTTGTAGGCGAGCGTGTGGGCGTTCCGCGCACTTGCCTCCTGTACTTCCCCCGTGACGCCCATATTTTCACACGTTGTTCCCCATTCCTAGTGTTACGCCCCGTGTTCCGCCTACTTTTGTGATGTGCGCCGCGCTATGTGAGATTTCGCAGTGGCCGTGGCGCACGCTGTTGGATGACCTGTGCGCCGGCATTCGCGGCGCACTTTTTCAGCGCACATCTAATGTTTTTCTCGCGCACAGACTTCCATGAATCGATGTGCGCTGGTTTCCCTGCGATTTTCGCACTTTCACTGCGATTTTCGCACTTTTTCTGCGATTCACACGTTTTTGCACCTCAGCGCGGGAATTTTCGGCGCACATTAATTCCATGAATCGACACCTAAGTATGCCTTCTTATAACACAGGGGACAGCACATTTCTAAATAAAATGCATGTAGTTTACCATGGTTTTGGGGCCTCCCAATGCATACAAATGCATGATATGTTGTTATGGGCTGTGATTGGAGCATATTATGTTGTGCATTTGAGGACTCACACAGATATTCAGTTGCTCTCTTTATTGCTACACCCGCACCCATATGTCTTTATTTACTCATATTTCTCTCAAGACGCATGATTCCAACAGCAACATGATTAAAGTAGTCAATGGTCCTCCACCTGAAATAAAGGCAGGTTGTACTCAACATTGCTCACGCTAAAAAAGGAAGGGGTGGCTCATGTGCCCAAAGCCTGGGTCTTAAGCACGATACTTGGATGTACATGTTTGCATGGGCAAAAGACCTCAGACGCTGTGCAGCTAACTGTATCTGGTCAGTACCTTCCAAATAAATGTGTATTTAAAGATTGTTGATGCCAGAGGTAAAACTCCTGTAATGTGATGTTCTTGTTTAATTCCTCTTACTTCGCGGCTTGGTAACCAACATGTGATCTGACATTTTGCTAGCCTGGTACGATGACGGAATGGCTGGTGTTAAAACGTGGGCTTCTTGAAGACATGGCCGGTTTTCAAGGTGGAAACATAACAATTTCCACGCCCCCACTACACCACCAGGAACCTGGAACATGCAAAAAAAATGTTTTTCGCTTCCGGCACTTTGGAAATGTGATCCTAAAGGGCCTTTACATTTCATGCCCCTGTGTGTTAAACTATTTATTAAATGAGGTCTGGGCACCGCCAAGATAGACAAATCATTGTGCAGGTAAATAAAGGAACATTTGAGTTGTGCTTCACTCACAGAGCCCACCTAGGCCTAAGCACCTGCCCAGTCTCTGTACTGAAGCTGTGGTCCTTAACATTGTCTGGGTCAGGTAGGAACGTGAGACCAGTCTCAGAACCATGGTTGTACTATTGCACACACCAGGCTTAAACACAGAACACCAATGAAAGATCAGAAACATACATGTCCGGATCACATTCAGGTGACTTTCCAAAGCAACTATACATGTACATCCTTGTTGTGTAGAGTTAAGTAAAAAGGTGAAGCAAGTTTGAAAGTTGTACAGTAGAAAAAAGGTGCAAACAAATTGATAAGATAACGGAGTGCTGGCGTGTGCACAAAGTTGATGTTGATATAGATGTGTAATAATAACGATGGGATTGCAGAACTGACAAGTCAACTTTGCAGTTTCACAAGCAGATGAATGTACTAGCTAGGAAACCAGATGGCCGGAATGGTGGATTTGCAAGTTAAGTGATCAGTGTGGATGTAGGGCTAAAGGGTGGCTTGTGGGTTTGTACGCAGTTGGGCCAGCCGAGTTGTCTCGTCCATTTGGTATTGATTAATTAATTGATTTCTTTGAATCAATAAGACCCTGGAGGAGTCCAGCACAAGGCACTCTTTGAAGATTTATATAGATTGACATTGGGTTTACTATTATTAACACAAATTGGTAAATGAGTGATTCTTCATTTAACAGTGTTTGTATTCTGCGACTCAATTTTTATCAGTCTGGTCTATTATGGTTTAACTTACTAAGGACTCAACTTGTTTATCAACTTGGCGATATGGTCCAGCAGTTTGCTACACCGTTAATACTTCTAGTTTTAATGGATTGCATGTTGTTTTTATTACCATTACTATTACCATCTTCTAGAACACTGCCTGGCTCACCATGATGTACAGCCATGAAAATTGGAGGAGTGTATTGTGATACCTGAACCACGGCACTCGGCGGGTGAAAAAGAACTTTGGGCTTAGCTTTTGGATTGTGAGTGAAGAGTAAAAACTCGAACCAGTGGCTGACCCAAGTTAAGACCTGTTACTCTACTCAAGGTTTACTCTCCATTGGGAACACATTTGGCTACCTTACTTTTTAAGTGTGTTCTTACTCAATATCCATTGAAAAGGATTACTATTATAAGCAGCTGAAATCCGGCTGGATGTGATTGTACAATTGGCTACATTTCCTTGGAATACGCAGATCCCAAGATTGCACTAAAGATCAACTTCAGATCCATGCCCATCAGGACTGGAGGGGACGATTATTCTAGAATTTCAAGAAGAACTACCCCTGATGAATATCAGACATCTAAGAGTCAACAGACAGAAACATGTTGGGTTATATATGGAATGCAACAAATTAATTTTGCACTGATGTTTGTATGTCAAGCGTTGTTTTTTTAGTTAATGTGGTATGGTTGGTTTTTAATTTTACATTGATGTTGTGTATGTAACTGTCCTGTTTTTTGATAACCTGGTTTTAGGGTTGTTCCTTAATCTGTGTATGATTTAACACAGTTTTTTAACGAGATTGATGTTTTCTACAATAAAAATATTTTCCTAATGATGTAGCTTTTTGTGTGTTACACCTCTCTTTTTCCCATTTAAATGCGAATTTGAACTGGTTTCTTCTATACTTTAAAATATTGTCTTGGCGTCCCCAGACAGTGAAAACAGAAGGCACATGCAACAGACCTTGCTGTGGGGATTGTTTTGCTTTGATTTGACCTCATTTGTACTGCTCAACATGATCTCCCAACAATTTCTGGACATCCCTCTGGGGTTGTGTTTCACCATATTATTGACACAGATCTACCCTGTTCATTCACTAACTCAGCCCATGTTCACCAGGTTGAATTAATTGGTATTCTTTCACCTTTGAACTACATCTCAGTGTGTTATACCAAATCTTTTCTCATTAAGTAAGGTATCAAAATGTGTACAATAAAGTGTAATTCACATCGAAATTCTAAGGTTTCTACCTACCTATGATTTTGTTATGCAAAGGGTTATTGCTCATTCACGAGGCTGGATTACTGCAACGTCTTACTCCTAGGCACATCTTCCAATAGCATCAACAAATTGCAGACCACGCAAAACAACACCCTCAGAGCAGTCCTAAGCATCCCTAGGAGAGAAACCATTTCACAGGCTAGAAAAGTTGCCCACTGGCTCCCAATCAAAGAGCGCATAATGTTCAAGGCCATCATCATAACACACAGATGCATCTCCCAGTCCGCCCCCTCCTACCTAATGGAACGGATACATCAGGCACCCACCCATAGACCAGGAAGAGACCAATATTCCAACCTACTCTCAGTCCTGGCTTTCAACAAAGCTAAAGCTGGAGGGACCAGTTTTGAAGTCTTAGCCCCAAAAGCCTGGAACACCCTCCCACTTAGCCCAAGAAAGGAAAACTCCCTCCTGGCATTCAGAAAGGTGCTAAAAACCAAATTATTCAACTAAACCACACATGAATGTCTTCTAATGTTGTTCCGCTGTAACCATGGAACACTTCGGCAACAATGTCCATGTAAAATGTATCCAAGTGAATGTACTGTAACAGCACCTCGATGCCTCAGGGCCAGGTGTGCACTTTATATATCCAAATAAATAAATAAATACATTCTTCCTTCTGGTTTTATGGTATGAGTAGTATTATTACTTATGACTTCTTCATGGCACCCTTAATAGCTCCTTCAATAAAGCCCGGTGCCTCCTCTTCAGGGTAAGGGCTTCACCCCAAATCGGAAAGTGCAGTGGTAATGGACCTCATTACGAGTTTGGAGATAGCCATGCCGTCATTACCTGCATGGCTACCTCCAAACTTGTGTCCGAGTCCGGGTCCCGAATAAAGGGAATTACTCGGCCATTCTGACTTTTGCGGCCCAGTAATTCCCATTTTCGGGACCCGGGCCCGGTACGTCCCCATTCCCATTTGAGCCCCCATATGGCTCAATGGGAATGGGGAGGATGCTAACAACGGACCCGTTAATGACGGGTCCTTTGTTAGCATCCTGGACTGCTTGTGGGTGCCGTTATGCATGTCTAGCCAGACCAGACGTGCATACCGCCACCCCCAAGCAAACTCGTAATGTGGCGGCCCGGTTTGAACGGTGCCGGAACCTTACCGGCACCGTTCGTACCACAGCCGCAGGGTTGTAATGAGGCCCAATGTGTGTTAAAACTCTCATAGAAGAAACAAATACATATCCTTCGTTACCTTGGTAAACTAATTGACCCTTTTATGAACATGCTCATATTTCCATGATATATTTCATGCCTCAATATAGGTTCTGTGGTTCGTAACATGTGGGACCTGCACCAGACATTGGCCGCTATTTATTAACAGGTATGTGTTGTTTTTCAGGATTGGTGTCATTTCAAATAGTGACAATGAAGATTTCAGTAGATGCTTTCTTGAAAAAAAAGTAAATATAGAAACCCATCTAGCTCAGTGGGTTGGTCAATCTTTCAGGGTGGTCATATCAATCAGAATGGCGGGCTCATTCATGAGACAAGTCATTGAACTGCAAAAATGACTATGCACACACTTTGCACGGTTCCATGAATCAGGGTTTGTTTTGACAGTGCAAAGTCAATTTTCAGCAGTGCAAATTCACTTTGAACTGGGCAAATATTCCATGGATCGGGCTCCGTGTCTGTCCTAAACTGTCACTTATTTCATTCCTTGGAAAGGATTGGATCCATCTGTTCTTAAAAGCATACAGTAGCTATGTATTATTAGAAGGATCTCTTTCAGATTTGGAGATGAAGGTTGATTTTCATAGGGGAACCTGTAATGACAAGTCTCTGTGTACTTTCCACTTCGGCTTCAGGATCCAGGCTTAAATTCTTGCAGGAAATGCAATTTTTGCATTTTTAAATAAGCTAATTACAATATCCTTTCAGGTGTTTCACCATGATGGTTTTCATGGGAGTACATGTAGTGAACTCCGCATTTCTAAAAGACAATGGGCCTCATTCCGAGTACGGCGCTAACCAATGGCGCTATTAACGCCTTGGTTGACGCCGTACCCGGACCGGCAGCGCCTTGGTGGATGGCGGAATTACCGCCCCATTCCAAGTTTGGCGGGGCGGCAATTCCCCATTCACCAAGGCTCTTCCCGATTCCCAAATGAGCCCCCATAGGGCTCAATGGGAATGGGGAAGATGCAAATAACGGTGACTGTTCATTACGGTCACCGTTATTGGCTTGGAGGCCCCTTTGCACCCTCGACTTTAACACCTGCTCAAAGCAGGCGTTAAGGGCGAGGGCGCAGAGGGAACTCGGAGTATGGCGGTAAGGGAATACCGCCACCGGTCTCGTTACCGGTGGCCGCTATCCCTTACCGCCATACTCGGAATGAGGCCCAATGTTGTATCCTGGGGTGCAAATGTTTTATATTCATCTGTAATAATTGTCCAACTCCTTGATCTAACATTGAGCCCATGTAGAAATCCACAGGACCAGCCTTGGAATGGTTACCTACCTACACTATTGTTGTTACATTCTAATTCAGAATGATTTTTCTTGCAGGCCTGATCAATAATACACATTTTATCTTTTAAAACACCTTAAAAGCATGGCGTGTGTTCCTTTTGAACTATGCTAAAAAAGTTACATTGTTTTATGCTTCTTTCCTTTGCAGGCTTGCATATTTCCCTGTTTTGTGTTTCTTCTTTTTATGTGTTTATTATGGACATTCTGTTAACATAGGTGTGAATAAATAGAAGCAAGTAACACTATGAGACCACTTTTATTAGGTTGTTGATATCTTCACATGAGACTTCAGCCCATAATGCTCAAGGTACACTTGCCATGAGGAACTCCCGATTCTGCATTTGTTTTGTTTTTCTGGTAAATAATGTGAGACCTAGACTCTTGAACAATTGAATATTGCACTCACCAGCACCCTTGTTTCTGGACTGGCAAACTACAAGTCTGCCTTCCGGGGACGCAGTGCACGACAGGTCTGACCCTGCTGGATGACGCGGCCACTGTAGGTAGACTTTTCACTGGAGCACTGCACTGTTAGCAATGGTGCCTGTGCTCCCGTGTCCCCACTCCCATAGTGTCCAACAGGACTCTATGGGAATGGGGATTTACAAATATACCGGCGCCTGACTTCCCACCGCCAGACTCAGAATGAGCTGGCAGCATCGCGAGGTCAGGCGCCTGTAAATTTTTCAGAGTCTGGTGGCAACCCACCGGTAGCACCGGCAGGGCTACCGCTGGACTCGGAATGAGGCCCAATGTGTCATATTTTATTCATACATACGTTTCTTGGTTGTGGTCTCACTACTATGTGACAATTCTCTGATGGTTTTGATTTTTTATATCAGATAAGCAGGGAAGTGTATTGGCTGATACCGAGACTAACCCCTCTCTGACGGGAGGCATGGAACAGGACTCAATAGTATCTATTGACAATAATGGCTCACTACTGAATCGTTGTCGCATGGCCAAAAGGAATTCTATGGCGCCTACAGACTTTGACCCAGATAATTTGATGTCCTCAAACCTCTCACGGACCCCCAATTTGGAGAGCTATATGACCTCTTCTGAATCTGCTCTGGGGGAAAGTGAGATGGAAGATGAAAGCAGAGGTGGGGGAGGGGGTGAAATGACCCTGGTTAAGGCAGGGAGTTTACCCCCTAACAAGAAGAAAGACTCAGATAGATTGGAAGCAAACATTGATACCCTCTTCCAACTATGTGCTAAAATGGCAGAGGAACAAACATGTATAAAGCATGAGCGGGGGGAGTGGATGTTGTTTTCAAAAAGTCCCATGCCATTAGTTGATGAGGAATTGATAAATCACAAGATGGATCAGATAATGTCCGCCACATCCTCTTCGAAGGTGAAGGCAATAGAGCAAGAAAGTGCCATGTGATGGCAGAGTCTGATAGCTGGGCCTCAGAAGCTATTTGTGCTTAATTATAAAGTTAAGGCCTATAAAAAGGGCACCTAAGCATGCCAGGAGTACCATTGGAGGGGCTAAGGAGGCAGAGCATCAGAATAGGCCCAAGCGAAAACAGCAATTAAGAGGAAAAGGGGACTATGTCGCCACAAATACTTTTACTGATGGCCGGAGAAGACAGGTCCTGCTTAAAAGCCCAGTGGGTGGTTGGGTCACAAAGGCTCTGTCCCCTCGGCAAAAAAAAGGTAACAGTATACCTAAGGTTCTAGCAGGGAAGGAACAAAGACCCGGGAAGAACAGAAACCAGCAGGAGTGGTGTAACCTCATAGAGCCACAGACGAAAGGTATGGAAGGAAATCCACCACTAAATCCAAAGGCGACTAAACTGCAGACAATGCCAATCTTGAAAAGAAGAAATAAAACAACATCCGTAGCATTTGAGCTTGATAAGGAGGTAGCTTTTTTAAAATGGGCAAATTGAGTTGAGCAATTGAGACCATCGATTAAGACCAACGAAGCCCAAAAGACTGATCTAACTTGGTGTGCGGACATGACTCACATCAAGTTTGTGGACAAAAATACGACCACTTCCAGCCCTTTTTGAATCAAACATGGCTTTTGGAACTACTCCATATTATCCCTGATTTAGCTCTGATCTCGACCACGAATATTTCAAGAATTGAACTTCCTAAACTTGATAGTTAGGATAATTGGGCAGTGGCAACATTGGTTTTGCATGTGGTAGTGGAGAAAATGTGTAAAAATGTGGGGGCCTTGAACCAGTTGGGATTTGAAATTCAGGTGTTTGTGCCTGAATGACAGTAGGTTCAGGAGTGGGAGGGGATAGATCCCGTGGTACAAGGATCTAGCAATAGAGATGGAAAGCAATGCTAGCCCCCAGGAGGCATATGGGAAATTGGGCGAATATACTGCAGCAAATCCAGTGACACACGAAGGGCCCTGAAACAACTGGCCTTTTGTTGTTGTCATGGAATTCAAGAGGGCACGGACCATTTCTCCGCAACATGGTAACAATGAATGCCCTAAGAGCTACGTCCTGCGTCTGTCTCCAGGGGACATGGCTATGTGAGTCTTTTACGATGGATGGTTACACCCTGATATTTAGATTAGCCAAGTTACCTGTGATGGGTCGACCCAAAGGAGGTCTATGCATCGGATCGCAAGTCCCTTATCATTTCGTGGAATTAGTGCATGGCCCGCCACATCCAAACATTTTTGTAGCAACATTCACAAACCCGGGTAAGTTCTACCCCCCCAATATTAGTGGCAACACTTTACGACCCTCCAGGGGGATCCATTTCATCAGAAATCATGGATACCATGATATCCATATTGAGATACTGGCTAACTAAACATCCTAACACATTGTTGTTCATTACAGGGGATTTCAACAAGGATTGTGTGCAGGCTCAACAAAGAAGACAGGGATTGTGCACAAGTAATAAATGGAGAGGGCAGGTGAGGGCAGGGGAATGGCTGTGAGCCATGGCCGAGTTTGACCTGGTATGTATGAGGTGCCGGTGGGTTCTGAATCAACTACCTGGTCAAATGGCCAGGTGAACAGTCAAATTGATTTTGTATTTATTAATCCCCAGGCGAGGAGGTTAAGGGGCCGATTCATGGAACCAACGTGCGCCGAAAATCCTGGCGCAAGCATGCGCAAGCATGCCCAGGCGGAAAAAAACAGGCGCACGCGCACGCGTGCGATTCATGGAAGTCCCTGCGCGTGTTCACCGCGGGATGGGCGCCAAACCCGTGCATGGCGCACAAGTCACTGCAACATCGCGAAAGGCGTGCGCGACGCGCACAGTGAAAGCGCACAACCCCAGCGCACACACCAGAAAGTGGGCGGGACATGGGGCATAAGGCGCGGAATGGGGAACAACTCTCGAAAATAAGGGCGTAACTGGGGATGTACTGCAGGGAAGTAGACGGAACGCCCACACGCACTCGAACCACACGTATTCATGGAATCGAATAGGGCAAAGCCACGCACAGCCAAAGCCACGCACAAGCTGAAACACGGCCGCCACACGAAGGCAGGCGGTAGAGTCCCAGCGCATCAAAAAAGTGGCGCGCGGGAAGTTAAATACGCGATTGAGCGGGGTACGTGTATTTCGGGGGTGCGCGGGCGATTGGCCTGGGTACGTGGATTTCAGGGGTGCGCGAGAAATCCCACACGCGATTGGCCTGGGTACGTGTATTTCAGGGGTGGGCGAGAAATTCTACACGCGATTGGCCTGGGTACGTGGATTCCAGGGGTGCGCGAGAAATTCTACACGCGATTGGCCTGGGTACGTGGATTCCAGGGGTGCGCGAGAAATTCCACAAGCGATTGGCCTGGGTACGTGGATTTCAGGGGTGCGCGAGAAATTCCACACGCGATTGGCCTGGGTACGTGGATTTCAGGGGTGCGCGAGAAATCCTACACACGATTGGCCTGGGTACGTGGATTCCAGGGGTGCGCGAGAAATTCCACACGCGATTGGCCTGGGTACGTGGATTTCAGGGGTGCGCGAGAAATTCCACACGCGATTGGCCTGGGTACGTGGATTTCAGGGGTGCGCGAGAAATCCTACACGCGATTGGCCTGGGTACGTGGATTTCAGGGGTGCGCGAGAAATTCTACACGCAATTGGCCTGGGTACGTGGATTTCAGGGGTGCGCGAGAAATTCTACACGCGATTGGGCCTGTGCGAGTGGGGCAGTGTATTACGTGGGTGTGCGGGAAGTCGAAGAGGTGAATTGCCAGTGTGGGTCCTCCCAGGTCTCCCCTCTACCCCCACCACGACCTCTGCAGGCAGCCCACACCACAGGGGACTACCCTGCACCCCTGGTCATGTCCCGCAGGCAGCCCTTCCACCATGGGCATGCCCCCCAGCCAAGCCACATGTCCCCTTGCACCCCCACCCCCCAGCACCGTGGGGCACCTGCCAGCAGGCCCCCACTCATTTCCCACTCATGTCCCCTTGCACCCCCACCCCCCAGCAGGCCCCCACTCATGTCCCCTTGCACCCCCACCCCCCAGCACTGTGGGGCACCTGCCAGCAGGCCCCCACTCATGTCCCACTCATGTCCCCTTGCACCCCCACCCCCCAGCAGGCCCCCACTCATGTCCCCTTGCACCCCCACCCCCCAGCACTGTGGGGCACCTGCCAGCAGGCCCCCACCCATGTCCAACTCATGTCTCCCACCACCCCCACCCCTCCAGTCACCAGGGGCAGCCTCCACCAGGCCCCCACCCATGTCTCCCACCACCCCCACCCCCCAGCCACCAGGGGCAGCCTCCAGCAGGCCCCCACTCATGTCTCCCACCACCCCCACCCCCCAGCCACCAGGGGCAGCCTCCAGCGGGCCCCCACTCATGTGTCCCACCACCCCCACCCCTCCAGTCACCAGGGGCAGCCTCCAGCAGGCCCCCACTCATGTCTCCCACCACCCCCACCCCCCAGCCACCAGGGTCAGCCTCCAGCAGGCCCCCACTCATGTGTCCCACCACCCCCGTCCCCCAGCAGTGCAGGGTCACCCTCCACCAGGCCCCCACTCATGTCTCCCACCACCCCCACCCCCCCAGCCACCAGGGGCAGCCTCCAGCAGGCCCCCACTCATGTCCCCCTGCACCCCCACCCCCCAGCAGGCCCCCACTCATGTCCCCTTGCACCCCCACCCCCCAGCCACCAGGGTCACCCTCCACCAGGCCCCCACTCATGTCTCCCACCACCCCCACCCCTCCAGTCACCAGGGGCAGCCTCCACCAGGCCCCCACCCATGTCTCCCACCACCCCCACCCCCCAGCCACCAGGGGCAGCCTCCAGCAGGCCCCCACTCATGTGTCCCACCACCCCCGTCCCCCAGCAGTGCAGGGTCACCCTCCACCAGGCCCCCACTCATGTCTCCCACCACCCCCACCACCCAGCCACCAGGGGCAGCCTCCAGCAGGCCCCCACTCATGTGTCCCACCACCCCCGTCCCCCAGCAGTGCAGGGTCACCCTCCACCAGGCCCCCACTCATGTCTCCCACCACCCCCACCCCCCAGCCACCAGGGGCAGCCTCCAGCAGGCCCCCACTCATGTGTCCCACCACCCCGTCCCCCAGCAGTGCAGGGTCACCCTCCACCAGGCCCCCACTCATGTCTCCCACCCCCCAGCCACCAGGGGCAGCCTCCAGCAGGCCCCCACTCATGTCTCCCACCACCCCCACCCCCCTGCCACCATGTCCACCCTCCAGCAGGCCCCCACTCATGTCTCCCACCACCCCCCAGCCACCAGGGGCAGCCTCCAGCAGGCCCCCACTCATGTGTCCCACCACCCCCGTCCCCCAGCAGTGCAGGGTCACCCTCCACCAGGCCCCCACTCATGTCTCCCACCCCCCAGCCACCAGGGGCAGCCTCCAGCAGGCCCCCACTCATGTCTCCCACCACCCCCACCCCCCTGCCACCATGTCCACCCTCCAGCAGGCCCCCACTCATGTCTCCCACCACCCCCACCCCCCAGGGGCAGCCTCCAGCAGGCCCCCACTCATATCTCCCACCACCCCCACCCCCCAGGGGCAGCCTCCAGCAGGCCCCCACTCATGTCTCCCACCACCCCCACCCCCCAGCCACCAGGGGCAGCCTCCAGCAGGCCCCCACTCATGTCCCCCTGCACCCCCACCCCCCAGCATCCAGGGTCACCCTCCACCAGGCCCCCACTCATGTCTCCCACCACCCCCACCCCCCAGCATCCAGGGCCACCCTCCACCAGGCCCCCACTCATGTCTCCCACCACCCCCACCCCCCAGCCACCAGGGGCAGCCTCCACCAGGCCCCCACTCATGTCTCCCACCACCCCCACCCCCCTGCCACCATGTCCACCCTCCACCAGGCCCCCACTCATGTGTCCCACCACCCCCACCCCCCAGCACTGTGGGGCAACTGCCAGCAGGCAGTCAGGCAGCAGCAGATGGCAGGTGGGAGCGTGCTCGGGGCTCTGGGGGGCAGTGGTTCGGCCTTCTGGGCAGGAGCGTGGTCTTCCGTGTGCTTACGCGTGGCCAGCCTGATACGGAGTGATTTGGCACGTGAAAATTCTGCACGTCAGCGTGTAATTCGAGGAAAGGCCCTTAGCGCGTAAGCGCGTCTGCATGCATACACATTTTCATTGGACCAAAGGCCCTCAGCGCGTGAGCGCGTCTGTGACGTGACGTGCGAGGGTGTATCCCTCATTGCACGTGATGACAGAACACACGTGGATTCCAACCAATCGCGTGTGGGACTACCCGCGCACCCGGAAACACACGTACCCAGGCCAATCACGTGTACGCTCGCTCCCCTCCGATCACACGCGATGACACCCGAATACGGGAAACCAACGAGTCCGCCCACACGGAGGCGTCCCGCGCCCGCGCACAGCATAAAAGTGCGCACAAACAACAAACGCGTATATACAGCGACGATGAATGCCCCATTTGTTGCTGCACTGATTGTGGGACACCGCAGGAGGAGGAGAATAGCCAGGGCACGCATTTTTACACCACGGACCAGCCTTTTTGGGATGCCCGACGACCACGTCTATGGCAGGTATAGGTTTCCACCTCATGTCATCCTAGACCTCGTCAGGGAGTGGGAAGATGACCTCACATCACCCACACTCTGTTCCCAAGCATTGAGCCCCTTGGAGAAGGTGCTCAATGTCCTGCATTTCTTGGCCACTGGGTCATTTCAGCGGACAACTGCCATAGTGGGGGGGGGGTCTCACAGGCCACGCAGTCACGCTGCCTACACCAGGTCTTGAACATCATCACTGTGCGCCCCTCCGTCCGCAGGCACATATACATGCCCAGAACACCTGCAGAAAGGCAGGCCGTGCTCCAGGACTTTTACAGGGTGGCACACTTCCCTAAAGTGCTTGGTGCCATAGATTGCACCCATGTGGCCCTACGTCCACCTAGGGCAACGGAGCACATCTATCGGAACCGCAAGCACTGGCATTCCATCAACGTGCAGGTTGTATGCGATGCTAAAGGAATCATCACCTCCGTCTATGCAAACTACCCTGGCTCCAGTCATGACAGCTTCATATACCGAATGTCCGCCCTGAGCCGGGCCCTGGAAGCTGGTCAGCATGGCGACACATGGCTCCTAGGTGAGTACAAAAGCCTGTGCACATGCATGCATGTCACACACTGCCAAATACCAAAACCCTAATAATCACAACTATCATCACCTCCCCAGGGGACAGTGCCTACCCTCTGAGCAACCACATGATGACGCCAATCCGGAACCCCACCACCCCACCCCAGGTAAGGTACAACGAAGCCCACATTGCAACCAGGGGCATAGTGGAGCGCACATTCGGAGTGCTAAAGTCACGCTTCCGCTCCCTTGACCGCTCTGGTGGCCAGCTACTATATGCACCCCCAGTAGAGTGCAGGATCATTGTGGCAGCATGTGTCCTGCACAATGTTGCAACACGGCAGGGTGTACCAGTGGACATGGTGGTGCCCCCACATCCCCAACCACATGCACAGGCGCTGCCCGTGGGTGGGGACAGGGCGCGTGGCGAGGCAGCCCGGACCCAGCTTGTGGCCACATACTTCACCTAAACTCCCACCCCTGCGGAGTGCACACAGGGCTGGCACATACCAGGTGACAATCGATGATGACAAAGAGACAGTCAACTGTCACAACCTAAACACCCTGAGAATGTTGCCACGGAAGTGCCACATTGTGTGCATCCCTAGCTACTCAAACAGAACCAATCCTGTGTGACCAAAAAAGGAACCAATGCAAGGTGCGTATCACCCCCCCCCCCAACAGGCCATGACAATCCCTGGAATGTCCCACACACCCTCCCAACCCACATCACCTTGACCATCAGAACACCCACCTCTGGGGCATGCAGCCTTCTCCCCGCAAGGCCACTTTCCAACAGGATGCCCCTACCCCTTGCTCACCATGTCACAGCTTGCGTGTAAATAGGGCCCAGCCCCCTCAGAGGCCACATTTACTGTTACAAATACAAAATTGCAGAGAACTACAAGGAGGCAAACCCCCCAAAAATGCAAATATCTTGTAGGCGTAAAAAAAAACATGATGACTCTCCAATAGACGACTCGAAGTAGCAGGAAATGTCCAAGCACATGCACAAGCACAATGATCGAACTACCAAGGTAGCACTGTTCAGCAATGTTCAAACAGGAAGGGCACCATATACCATCCTCAGCATACAATGATGATGCAACAACTGATGGCCAGTGTCACAGCTCTGCTGTCCACGCGCAGGAGTGGCACAAAACAAGCACCCCCTCCGTGGTCTGTGTGCCTGCAAGGTCAAGCCTACACAGGCCACAGAGAACCTTGCGTGGAAGCAGGCACTGGGATACGTAGCATGGACAGGCATTGTCAACCAGGAGAACCAGAAAGAGGGGCAGGAGAGCAGATGTGGATTAGCAAAAGAAAGTATGCAAATTACAAGTATCCACAAAAACACATACCCAATTATACTAAACATGTACATCATGCACACTTCACCAGAAATGTCACATGCAAGCCAAAGAGACACTTATCCCTGGGGTGAGTGCTGGCCTCCTGCCTGCGCACTCTCTGGTCCGGTAACAGGAGCACTCCAATGCTGAAAAGAGAGCGTGAGTTACTAATCTGAATGTGTCATCACAACACCCCCCCTCCATCCAGACCCCCCCCCCATCCATGGGCCAAAGCAAGTGACTCCTCCACAAGCAACAATCCCTGTCTGCTGCTGTGCACCCATACGTTAGCCTGTCCCACCGATGGTGCACACACTGTCAATGCAGTAAGGCAGGCGCATGTGGCCGTGCGGGAAACGGAAGACCAATGGGACAAGATTCGCACATGATACAATGGTCCCTGGCTGAGCTGCTCGACGTACATATCAAGGTGCAACTGCAGTACAAGTTGTGCACTGGCAGCCGCAGATCACAATAGCCAGTGCACCTGCCAACTAGCACATGCTAACAACATGCCCTGGCCACGAATCTGTGCCTCACTGGGTGTCCCTGTGCGTCGTATCAGGACATGGCTAGGAATGCCACTACACCAATAAGTATGCCTCAATGGACCGGGGATCACTCCTGGAAATGTCTCATGGCCCCAGCATGTGCCTCTGACAACATGTAAAGCCACTTGCCATTTGGCCCTCAACGTATGCCAGCTGTACTGTGTGCATATCCAACAATGCCTGGCAAAGCACCACAGCACTGGTGCCACTCAGCATGCATGTGCAAGTGTCCTGGTGGAAGGTTGGCTGCGGTGTGGGCCCTTGTGCTGCTCACCTTGGCTGGAGAACCTGGAAACACGTCTGCTACTGTTGGACGTTTCCGCACAAGCCCTGTGCCCCTGCTTGCGCACACATCCACACATCTGCACCACCGAATTTGACCAGTCCTCTGCATCAGTCGTCCCTGTGTCTGCTGGCAAAGGCAGTCTGGAGCCTCAATCACCTGCAGGAAGTGCATGGAAGAAAAAATCAAGACATGAAAGTCCCCTGTGTGTGTCTACATGCTGTCTGTCACTGGGCCAGGTCACAGAGCTACATCCAAACACCTCCCACCATCATCCACAGGCCAAGGGTGCAGGCTACTGTGCACAGCATGAAGTGCATCAAGCACACTTACATGCAAGAACAAGACATACATGACAATCCACAACAATTAATGCATAAATCAATCACACAATCACCCAAAATAACTACAGACATCGGGTGGATGAAACGCAAACAATCCCCACTAGGGGTGTGAACACAAGTATCACAGCAGTAGACAGGCCACAGTTATGAGGCAAGTCCAATGCCCTTGTGTAAAATGTTGTTACACCGAACCATCCTAGCGAGCCCATGGATAAGGGAAGCAGGAGTGGCCTATGTGAGTCAGGACCCAAGCTGCAAACACATACACAAGACAAGCTCGAAGGGCCCTGCTGGAACAGACAGTGGATGCTTTCAAAAACCACAAAGCACCACACCGTCACATGAATGCACAATAGACAAACAATATTAAACTATATTAACTAATTAAACAAAAAACAAAATTAAACTAGATAAAATGATTAAACTAAAAACAATATTAAACTAAATTAACTAATTAAACTAAATACAATACTAAACTATTTTAACAAATTAAACTAACTAACCTAAAAGGAAAAATCAAAAATGGCCACGTACGACCCGGGGGGGTGGGAAGGCACCCAGGAGGGGGGAGGTACAGGGTGCATCTCAACACCCACATGCAATGATGTTGAGGAAAAAAAAAGATACCTCCATGGGCTCAACACCGGCACACCACGACCTGTGTGGAAGATAAGTCATCGTCCGAGTCTGCCTCTTCCTCTAAAGGAGGACGTGGGCCAGGAGCCTGACCACGCCTAGGCACAGCTTGCCCCTCGTCGGCAGCAAGTCTGCCGGACGGGTGAGCCTGGTTCTGTGCAGCAATTACACGCAGGTCTGCATGCAGTACCTCCCGTGATACACGTGCTTCCTCTTGCAAGGCAACACGTGTAGCACGGAGTTCTTCCTGTGTGGTCTGGCTGGACAACTGATGCACCTCCCGGCAAGCACGTAGCTCAGCCGAGATGGTACGCTGAAGCTGCTCAAACCTCTCCTCTGCCCGCACCCTCTGGGACATCAAGAGGACACCCAGAGTGGATCTGAGGGAGGCATACTCCTCCTTCAGGGCCTTCATGTGTGCCTCTGCGTGAGCATCAATAGCTTGACGCAGAGACAATATTCCAGCCTGGCGTGCCCTGTCAGAGGCCGCCATGCCCAGCCTGAGCGAGCGGGCCGTGGACCGTGCCGCCTGCTGCTGGAGTAGCACCTGCCTAGCAGGGGGGAGCACGGAATGGGCCACACGTTCCATGCTCGCAGCGATGGTATCAAGTGCTGCCCCCTGACGTTCGGAATTGGCAGACATGTCTTGCTCCCACTCAGTTAACCTCGGTGGCACGCGGCCACCGCGTTGCCGGGCCTGACACCTGCGGGACCCAAGGACCGGGCGTCCTTGTGGGGTTGGCACCGCCCGGGGCTGCACGACTACATGCCCCTGTCTACGTGATGCCCCAGGCACATCAGAGACTGTTGTGGAGGGTGACCCTGCGTCCCGACACACCACAGGCGGAGGTCCCACCCCTGACTGGCCCCTCAATGCAGGTGTCGCGGACAGAGGAGTGTCCACATCAGAATCACTCACCGCAGATGTATGGACCTGATGCACATCCAACTCAACATGGCTGTCAGAGTGGTCATCTGAGCTGGAATCATAGCCAGACATACCCAAGATGGACTGAAGCACATGTGGGTTCTTGTGGACTACCACCCCACGTCCCCCACTTGTGCCGGGTCGTGCATGTGATACCAACCCTGTGTCAGGCATGACAACACCATCCTCTGGCTCCATTGCGTCATCATCTGAAAGGTGGAGAGAAATGAATACATCAGGACACATGTCAGGAGTACATTACACACATCACACAGACAGCCAACACATGATGCAGACATGTCACACACAAAAGATTACCGGGCATGCATGCATGGTCAATGTGACATTGCATCAGTGTGTAGGCATGTAGAACACTGTAACATGGCTCAGAAGTGTGTTCCTGCAGTGGCGAACATGCATATGTCATTCACTATCTACATGAACAAGTACTCCATGATGTGTATCATATATATGGAAGTCAGTGGAAGGGCACGTTAAGGCATCACGTGACATGTGCATGCAATGGGTTGCATGGCTAGAAGCAAAGGGCCACCACCCCCCATTCAATTTGCTGGGATGGCTTGCGTGGTAGCAAAAGTCAGAACTGAGACATATGCCTTTGCATACAGTGTTGACTGGCATCTATGGCATCATCTGAGTCAACTGTCAACACAGCAGATGATGATGGGACAGTAAGCAGGACCCATGAGGAACCCTCAGTAGTGCACCCGAGTGTGCAAAAGCCACTGCAGCAGATGGACTGATTCAGTGGCCCTGAAAGTGGGGGAGGACTGTGCCCCACAGAGACTGTGACACCCTAAAGATGTGTGGGATGCAGGACAGGGCCAGAGTGTGCATGGGATGGCCAAACAAATTCCATTAAATGTAGCACATACAAGACACGTACCACAATCATCATCCAGGCAAGGTCACATAGATATCATCTGATAATGCATAACTAACGCGCCCATTCAGAAGTGTTCCAAGGGGCGATGAGGCAGGTAGGGGTGAGCAAAGGGAAGACGGCCAACGATCCTACCAGGCCTGTTGACATTCACATTGCGCAAGTGCATGGGTAGGGTGAAGGGATATGTGCAAGGGGAAAGTGAGGGCTAGAAGTGCAGTCCAGGGTAGAGGGAAATATGATGAATGTGCCAGATGCTGGCAAGTGCAAGGTCAGTGCAGACAAGTGCTGGCAAGGGGGCTGTAGGGATACAGAGACAGTCCCGTAGTGCAGGGGTCAACTGGGAGTCTATGCAAGTTGAGGTTGCCCGGGCCAAGGTCCTAAATAGTCGAATTGGCACACTTGTAGATTTAGTGCAGTGCCAGGCAACAATCAGAAGAGGAGAGGGGGAGGGAAAGCAGAAGCAAAGAGGAAGGTTTTGAGGTGCATCTGGAACGCGAGATGGATCTACTCAAGTTTCAGGGAGGCATGGAGGCGACTCCAGGGGGATGCCCCTGCCGCGGAGAGCGAACCTCCCCCAACTCGGTGCCAGAAGAAGTGGATGAGCCTGAGGTAGTTGGAGGCAGATGAGCAAACAGCATGAGAAGGAAGATATATCGGAAGAGACAGTTGAAGGTATTCAGGCCCCAGGCCCCAGAAGGCCTTGTGAACAATGCAGAGGGTTCGGAACTCAATCCTCGCAGCCACTGGGAGCCAGTGTTGAGCATTCAGTGTTGGAGAGATGCCGGTGCCTGGACTTGAGGCCAAGGACAAGTCTTGCAGACCTGTCCTGGACAAGTTGCAGAGGGCGGAGTGTAGAGGCAGGCAGTATGAGAAACAGGCAGTTACAGTACTCCATCTTTGCAATAACCAGGGCTTGGGAGACAGTGAGCTTCTGTGTGAAGGAGTTGAAAGGAAGAACACCTCTGAGGAGGTGCAGCTTGTAGTGTGAGTACTCATAGTAGTCAGATATGTGAGGAGACAAGGAGGGCGTAGAGTCGAAGCTGACCACAAGGTTTGTTGCCTTGCAGGCAGGGGCAGGAAGAGGGCCAAGATTGGGCGACCAGAGAGATGCAGTGGAGGAGGGAGGGGGTGTGCCGATGAGTAGAATCTCCGTCTCACTGGCATTGAGGCAGAGGTCACTGTCAGCACACCATTCCTGGATTGCAGACAAACAGTCAGAGATGAGGGAAGGAGAGGAGGAGTCCGAGGTTAGAGGGAATATGAGCAGGAGTAACATCCGCATAGCACGGAAAGTGGCATGCATGTAGAGCACATTGAGCATGAATGGGCACCCATGTCCCTGTGGAGCATCTGCCAACTGCCCAGTCCAAGTGTGACACCCTGCATGAAGGGCAGAGGACACTTGCACGTGAGTCATGCAATGACATAGTTCCAGTGCTGAGTGGAAAACACCCTGGGCTACATGCAGGAGGGCCAGCAAGCAGGAACATGGACTGGAGGGCCGTCTGGGTGACTAGCAAGTGGCTCTGGGGCAAGTGTGGTGATGAGGACAGTCCCCTTCTGCTCTACATGTAAACCACCCTGCACATCAAACATGCATCTTTGATGCGTTGCAGGACAAACACATGAGAACCATGTACACATACCATGTAGTGCCAGTCAAGCACAACACATTACACAGGCAAACCATACACGGGCTGCACATACACGCAACAACACTCACTGGACTGTGCATCAAAGTCCTGCATCTCTCCCACACCTTCAACCAATCCAGCTGGAATGAACTCCACAACGAGTGTCTCCTGCGGAGTGAGGACCACCTCCTCAGGTGCTGGCCCACCGCCAGTCACCTGGGTCATGCTGTAATTAGAGGCACGCTTGGCCTTAGCGCTGCGTTTGAGGTCATCCCAACGCTTCTTGCACTCGGCACCTGTGCGCACCTCATGGCCGATTGCACTCAAATCATCCGCAACATGGTTCCAGTGGGTATTCCGCTGGGCAGGTGTACTTTGTGAATCGGGCCCCACTATCATGTCCGGATGTCCCTTCACGTAGCCCACAATGAAGTCCAGTTCCTCCTTTGAGAAAGGCTTCTTCCTTGACGTGAAGGAGGCCGTGGCTGTGTCTGGGGTCTCAGCCTGTGCTGCAGATGCAACCTTCCTCCTCTTGGATGATGGCGCAGACCCTGGCTGGCGATAGCCACCCTGATCACCATGGCCAGTGGGACCGGTGGATTGGACCAAGGGAGTGGCAGATTGTAGGACGACCGAAGGGCTGACATGCGTCTGTGGCTGCGGGGTGCCCTGGAATGGGCCCTGCGCAGCTACATCTGCCGTGCCAGGGTCATTGACCGCAACTGTCCCGAGTGGTAGAGTCACAACCGGGGTGCTGTTGGCTGCACCTGCCCCTGCAGTTGTCAACACCCGGCTGGACGGGGCAGCAGATGACATTGCTGCCCCAGGGACACATGTCTTGGTCAGGCCAGCCCTGCGTGCACCTCCGGTCTTACTCCTGACCTGCTGGAAATCGTCAAGGGATCCTTCGAGTGCCAACGCAGACTGCGCTGGCAGACCCTGAGCCTGGGTGGTGGTGTTCACAGCTGCACCTGCAGCCACCACTACCCTTTGGGCCCTGGCAGTCGATGGAATGGACTGCCGGGTCACATGGGCACCAGTGCCAGGTGCAAGAACTGCATCACCTGCAGGCACAGGGGGTGGTGGCATGGCTGCACCAACACGTGGCACATAATTGTGCTCAAGTGGCGCACCCCTGCCTCTGGCCCCTCTGCGTTCGCCCTGGACACCCTGGAGTCCCCCTACTCCCTCGTCACCCCGGCCACGTCCCTGGCCACGTCCGCCACGAGGAGTACGCCCAGCTGAGGCGCCCCTCACCTTTCTTGGCCTCCCAGCCATGGCACAGATGGAGTTGTGCCGGCACAGATGGAGTAGTGCCAATTGGAGGTGTAGACCACAATTGTCCTGGGCAATTGGGGTGAAGGGGGTGGGATGCAAGTTGTTAACAGCACCCCTGCACCTGCAAGGCTGTGTGTGACCCCGGTGATGTAGTGACGGGTCACGCAACGCTCAGGCACCCCAAAACTGCAGTCAAACCATGCACGCAACCCCTGCAGCCTACGTGCGTGGAATTAACCTCCCGCAGTACGCGGTGGCACCCAGGAACACGAAAAACGCGTACGCGTGGGACACGCAGGCTACTATGACCTCGAAAACGGGTGCGATACACAGGGGCACCCACAGTGGGAAAATAGCGTGCGCAACTCACCGTCTGACTAGCGCGATGCAGAAAAACACACATAGCCAATACCCCCGCCAAAAGAAGAGATACGTCCTAGGGATACGTCCTAGATGTGAAGTTGAGATGGTGGTGAAACAACACGGAGCAGCAACACACACGTCGGTCTCCACGAAAGGCACGTACACCGAAATGGCGGACACGCTCACCTTTAACCCGTGCAGGGGGAAACGCCCGTGCGCGTCACGTCACTTACATGACATGCATTCACACGGCTACGTGCGATATGCACACGTGCTGGATCACGATGCGCACCCACAGGGAAACGCCCACGCGCGTCACATCACAGACGCGCTTACGCGCTAAGGGCCTTTGGTCCAATGAAATCGCGTACGCGTGCTGACGTGCTTACGCGCTAAGGCCCTTTCCTCGAATTACACGCTGACGTGCAGATTTTTCACGTGGAAATTCACTCCGTATCAAGCTGGCCACGCGTAAGCACACGGAAGACCACGCTCCTGCCCAGAAGGCCGAATTACTGCCCCCCATAGCCCCGAGCAGCCTCCCACGAGCCATCTGCTGCTGCTGCCTGCCTGCCTGCCTGCCTGCCTGCTGCCACATTGCCCTGCCATTTGGTGCCTGCACATCAGCCATCTGCAGGGGTCCAGTTGCTGTGTCCACCCCTGCTGGAACAGTAGACTCCCGACTGGGATACCATCGCTCCACAGCCCAGCCCCAGGACCCAGTAGCCCACCCACGCCTGCCTCGGGGGTCGCCATGTCGGGGCAAGCACCATCTGAGACCAGTGGCGACCCCCAGCCACAGAGGCAGAGGGCCACCAGCTTCAGTGAGGAGGAAGTTGGTGTCTTGGTGGAGCATGTCCTGGGGCATTATGATGCCCTCTTCGGAAGACCACGCGCCGACAAGGAAGGACGGGAGAGGATCTGGGACGATGTAGTGGTTGCCATCAACGCGGAGGGGGTGGCAACCCGCGACATCAAGCACACCAGGAAGCGCTGGGAGGACTTGAGGTTCAGGACCCTCAATAAGGCCCGGCGCCTCGCGGAGGGGGGCCGGGCACGCCTGACTGTCATCCAGATGAGGGTCCTGGAATGCGTAGACCCAGCGCTCCACGCCCAGATCCTTCAGAGGCAGACCCGTCTGGAGTTGAGCGGTAAGTGGCCAGGCATTGCTGTGTGAGACAGGGCATGTTGCAGTGTGCTGGTTGTCTGATACATGCCTGTATGTGTGACATAGGCCATGTACGTATGTGTGTGTGCAGGGACATCATGTCAGGCATGTGAGTACAGTGATGTGTGAACCACATGGTTGGTGCATGTGTACAATTGCAACATGGGGGGCTCTGCGCGGAATGGATACATGGAAGCATGGCAGTCTCTGTTCCTGGACATGGGTGGGGGTGAGGGATGGGTGCTGGTCCCATGTACACGTATGGTGTCCATGTGTGTGTGTCTGACCTGCGTGTCTGTGACTTGTAAATGCCATGGATGCTTGTCACATGTCTGTGACAATGTTCAGATTCACTGATGCAGCCTAGTCATCCTTGTATCCACTGCGTCTTTGGTGTGCGAGGCCGGATGGATGGAACTACGGTGAGGTGTGTGCATGTGATGGCAAGGCCCATGATGCATGTGAGTTCAAAACCAACATTGTATGAATCATGAGTCCCTTGGTCATGTATGCCAATGTCCATGGCATGCGCCATGCCTGTTACTGCATGTGTTTTGCCTGCACTGACCCATGTGTTGTGGAGGGACATGATGGAAGTGATGCATGACAGTGCCACTCATCTGCTATTGCTTCCTGTCTAGGGGACCATTGTACAGTACCCTGATGCTTGTGTTCTATGTCTCCCTCTACACAGTGGCAAGTGAAGAAGAGGGCGGAGAAGGCGCTGTGGAGCAGAGCGGCGGGGATGCCGCCATGGCTGCAGCGGAAGGGGTGGGTGAGCCCCCACAGGGGCTTGCAACGGCGGAAGACGGCGTGGAGACATCCAGGTTGGTGGTTTCCACAGAGGGGGAGGAGGCCGCTACTGAGCCACACATGGGGCCTGGTTGGGGCATCCCCGCTGGTGCAAGTGGTGCAGTCCAGGGCAGGAGGCAGCACAGGTCGCCGTGGAGGGGCCTGTGCATGTCACTGTCCCTGACACTGTGACTGCACCACCATGCACCAGCAGGGATGCCCCATCCCAGGCCTGTCCGCAGGTAGGGGAGTTGTCCATGTCATCTGACACTCCTCTACCTGTGGACGTGGGGACCCCTGGCCGTGTGGAGAGGGTCCTGATTGGTGTCGCGTTGCGCACGGCTGGCATTCGTGATGAGGTGCATGCTTCCCGGGAGGAGCATGCACATCATCACGAAGAGCACCGTGCGTACGTGAACCATTTGGGAGCCGCCATGGTCGGGGGTTTCCTACATGTGTGTGGCCTTCTGGCGACCCTCTCCTCCTCTGTGGAGGCTATGCGCCAGTCGTGCTCCATGCCGTCTTCCGGCCCAGATGCCACCAGGGCCCCCTGTGGACCTGCCCCGACCAACGCAGCCAGCTCGGTGGGGACCCCATCCCTGCCACAGTCGGGAGTCGAAGGTCCAGCAGGGGTGGACACACCAGCAACTGTCCCCCTGCAGATGGAGGATGTGCCGGCATCATCTGGCAGGGCACGTGCACGACGGCATCGGTGGATACCATCAGCCTGGATGCCGTCGTGCTGGCAGAGGCAGTGGCGTCGGAGGCAGCAGCAGGCTCGACGTGGGAGGCATCATGGCTCGGGGCCATCAAGATCAGAGGGGCAGGCATCGGCTGGGGTGCAGGAGAACCCTGGGATGGCAGTGTCTTCCGTGTGGGAGCAGTTGGTCCAGCGGATAGGTGCGGAGCGGCAGCGGGCGGAAGAGGAGCGGCTCTCCATGGTCAGGGCGGAGTTCTCCATGCGTCGGGCGTTGAGGCGGGCTGAGTGCCTCGAGGAAGCTCGCAGGGAGTTTGAGTTGAACACGGGGTTGTCCCTGCGAGACCTCGGGGCCAGGACAGAGTCCCGCCTCCGGGACATCGACATGGAGTTCGATGATGCCCTGGCCGGCAACATCACGGAGTGAGCCGCAGGACTTGCCCGCTGCCATTGTATATAGTTCTTTAGTTAGTTAGTGATAGGTTTCCTTTATTTTTTAATTTGTCTTTGGACCGCTCGGACAATGGCCACTTTTCTGTATATATTTTTTGTGTTAGGTAGTAGTAGGTTTCATTTATGGTGTTGGGCCCATGGACCCTGGGATATTCTTTTTGCATCGTTTTTTTTGGGACAACTTTTTTTGGATTTATATGTGTGTTCTCCATGAGTCAATGGTTTTTCCTTATTTTTTTCACCCATTTTTTTCCTTTGGACTACATTAGTTTTTCAATTCCTTTGTTTTTTGATTTTTTCTATTAGTTCTCGGACATGGACCATTTGTTTTGTCATCCCCATTGTTGTGTGTTTCATTTCTTTAGTTCTTTTTCATCTTGAATACATATTTATATTACTTTCATTTGTGGTATTTTCTCTTTGGTTTCATGCATTTCATGATATGGGTTTTGACATTCACTTGCACCCATTGTGTATGTGTGTGTGACGGACATGTGTTCATTTACATACTTGCCATTGGGGTTGTATCATGTAATTGCATCTACTATGTGGGTGGATGCAATCCTTGGCTGGCTGTTTGTGCTGGGTGTGCTGCCCATTACTGCCATGATTGAGTTTCGTCAGGACCTGGGGGCAGGGGGACATGAGTGGGGGCCTGGTGGAGGCTGCCCCTGGGGGGTGGGGGGTGGGGGTGATGGGAGACATGGGTGGGGGCCTGGTGGAGGCTGCCCCTGGGGGGTGGGGGTGGTGGGAGACATGGGTTGGACATGGGTGGGGGCCTGCTGGCAGGTGCCCCACAGTGCTGGGGGGTGGGGGTGGTGGGAGACATGGGTTGGACATGGGTGGGGGCCTGCTGGCAGGTGCCCCACAGTGCTGGGGGGTGGGGGTGCTGGGAGACATGAGTTGGACATGGGTGGGGGCCTGCTGGCAGGTGCCCCACAGTGCTGGGGGGTGGGGGTGGGGGTGGTGGGAGACATGGGTGGGGGCCTGCTGGCAGGTGCCCCACAGTGCTGGGGGGTGGGGGTGGTGGGAGACATGGGTGGGGGCCTGGTGGAGGCTGCCCCTGGGGGGTGGGGGGTGGGGGTGGTGGGAGACATGGGTTGGACATGGGTGGGGGCCTGCTGGCAGGTGCCCCACAGTGCTGGGGGGTGGGGGTGGTGGGAGACATGGGTGGGGGCCTGCTGGCAGGTGCCCCACAGTGCTGGGGGGTGGGGGTGGTGGGAGACATGGGTTGGACATGGGTGGGGGCCTGCTGGCAGGTGCCCCACAGTGCTGGGGGGTGGGGGTGGTGGGAGACATGGGTTGGACATGGGTGGGGGCCTGCTGGCAGGTGCCCCACAGTGCTGGGGGGTGGGGGTGGTGGGAGACATGGGTTGGACATGGGTGGGGGCCTGCTGGCAGGTGCCCCACAGTGCTGGGGGGTGGGGGTGGTGGGAGACATGGGTTGGACATGGGTGGGGGCCTGCTGGCAGGTGTCCCACAGTGCTGGGGGGTGGGGGTGGTGGGAGACATGAGTTGGACATAGGTGTGGGCCTGCTGGCAGGTGCCCCACAGTGCTGGGGGGTGGGGGTGGTGGGAGACATGGGTTGGGCATGGGTGGGGGCCTGCTGGCAGGTGCCCCACAGTGCTGGGGGGTGGGGGTGCAAGGGTACATGTGGCTTGGCTGGGGGGCATGCCCATGGTGGATGGCCTGCCTGCGGGACATGACCAGGGGTGCAGGGTAGTCCCCTGTGGTGTGGGCTGCCTGCAGGAGTCGTGGAGGGGGTAGGGGGGAGACCTGGGGGGACCCACACTGGCAATTCACCTCTTCAACTTACCGCACACCCACGTAATACACTGCCCCACTCGCACAGGCCCATTCGCGTGTGGCATTTCTCGCGCACCCCTGAAATCCACGTACCCAGGCCCATCGCGTGTAGAATTTCTCGCGCACCCCTGAAATCCACGTACCCAGGCCCATCGCGTGTAGAATTTCTCGCGCACCCCTGAAATCCACGTACCCAGGCCAATCGCGTGTAGTATTTCTCGCGCACCCCTGAAATCCACGTGCCCAGCCCAATCGCGTGTAGAATTTCTCGCGCACCCCTGTAATTCACGTACCCAGGCCAATCGCGTGTAGATTTTCTTGCGCACCCCTGAAATACACGTACCCAGGCCAGTCGCGTGTAGAATTTCTCGCGAACCCCTGAAATACACGTACCCAGGCCAATCGCGTGTAGAATTTCTCGCGAACCCCTGAAATACACGTACCCAGGCCAATCGCGTGTAGATTTTCTCGCGCACCCCTGAAATACACGTACCCAGGCCAATCGCGTGTAGAATTTCTCGCGAACCCCTGAAATCCACGTACCCAGGCCCATCGCGTGTTGAATTTCTCGCGCACCCCTGGAATCCACGTACCCAGGCCAATCGCGTGTAGAATTTCTCGCGAACCCCTGAAATCCACGTACCCAGGCCCATCGCGTGTAGAATTTCTCGCGCACCCCTGAAATTCACGTACCCAGGCCAATCGCATGTGATGACACCCGCACACCCCATGAATACACGCTCCCCGCTCTGCGTTTGCTGCTGCCCTTTGCGCTGGATTGGGGATTTTGATGGCTTTTCCCTGCGCGAGGGGCGTTCTTGGGGGCGTTACTGGCGCTGCTGCAGGGTCGCTGCGCCACTCTGCGCCACGGCTGGTTGTGGTTGTTGGAATCCATGAATACGCTGTGCGCCTGAATGTGTTTTGGCGCACGCGGCTGGCGCAGACTACCGCACGCGCACACTGTGCGCCAGCCGCGTGCGCCACTTGTGCGCCGGATTCTATGAATTACCCCCTTAATCTGCAGTTAGAGGTCAGGGCATCTGAAGCTAGTGACCATTCACTTAGATTTACGGTAGCTTTTATTTATGCAGTCTGACAGATTGCCATCTGGTGAGTGTAGGAAGTGGAAATTATAATTTCAGTCAATAATCTCACACCAATGGCAGGCTGGAGATAAACTCTGGTAGTAATCGACTTTGATGGTCAGCAGGTAGGATCAAAAGATTAAATGACCAGCTGATAGGTCAAGAAAGTCGTGGGATAAGGACCCAGTTTCAAGATAGGATTGGGGTGATGATTGAACAAATACTGGTGAAGAATAAGCTTGTTAAAAGGGTCACTTCACTGAGTGCCAATTGTAGACAGGATCGTCATTAAGACCCAGAGATTGCTAGCAGAAAGAGAGAGCTACATTCGGCCCTCCAAAGCATTGCTAAAAATACCCTCCATACTGGAGTAGAGAATAGAGACAATGTAGCAATTTTGAAGAACAGGTATAAGAACTGGATTAAATCCCACCGGTTTTCATTGAGGGATGAGGGCTGGGAATATATAAACAGATTGATCCAGACCAAAGATTCTAGGGAATTCTGGCACTGGCTAGGGAATGCCCAGACTAATGCTAATGCGGGCAGGAAATTATTGGTGGTATAAGAAGGTGATTGGGTGGATTATATAATGAGAACTTTTGATGGCCCTCGCAGTGTACAGGTGAACCCTAGACCTATGGTTAACACCAAGGTCATTGAATACCTAGAAACGGTAGATTTAGAGGCAAGAATCAGACAACTAAATGTATCCACTGAAGGTGGTCCGGATGGTCTCTCAAACTTGGTATTAAGAGATGACCCTGAACTGTGGGCCACCCTTCTAAAACAGATGTTTCTGCAAGTCTGCCGAACCGGCAGAATTCCCGAGTCCTGTGCAAGTTCAATACTAATCCTTGTTTTTAAGAAGGATAAAAGTGAGCACCCAGAAATGATAGGCTACTAGTCATGATGGACAACAGTGGAAAAATATTTGCAAGTATCCTGCTGGAGATTCTTCTAGCCTGGGTGGTGGACAAGGGATTCCTGAGCTGCCACCACATTGGTTTTAGGAAGGGATGCTCTACAATAGATGCAATTTGGACACTGGTCACTCTAATCTCAGACACCCAGTTCAACCCTGATATGGCACTATATGCCTGCTTTGTAGACTTCACTTCTGTGTTCGATAGTGTGCAGACCTGTTCTTGGGTGAATAACCCCTGGGAGAGACTCTACCAAGTCTTTAGCTCACTGTCCTTTTCACAGAGAAGAAATTTCCCCGCATATCAGCCTTTGTCCTGCCCAGGGGCAGTCCAGCGCCGAAATGCTAGGCAATTCTCCCCTGAACAAGAGTACCATCAGTAACCCCATACACGTGTTTCAGCCTTGTTGTGCATCATCAGTGAGGTGAAACTGTTGCTTCTCTAAGAACAGTGAAAGGGGGCCTTTCTCTTGGATGAACTAAAGAAATAAAGCCTCTCTATAAAGACAAGCATCAGCGTGAAGCGTGGTCATTTACATATTAACATTGGCGACGAGGATTGGGGGTCCACGTCTGGATTGCCCTGTTAACTTAGGATGAAACCCAAAGTTAATGTATGCAAACAAAGGGGGGGGGTCTGGGAATCCCAGAGGACAGTGAGCTAAAGACTTGGTAGAGTCTCTCCCAGGGGTTATTCACCCAAGAACAGGTCATTGGGCTGTGTTCCTGCTGGTAGAGAGATTCCCAGACCCCCCTTTGTTTGCATACATTAACTTTGGGTTTCACCCTAAGTTAACAGGGCAATCCAGACGTGGACCCCTTGCTCACTGTTCCTAGAGAGGCAACAGTTTCACCTCACTGATGATGCCCAACAAGGCTGAAACACGTGTATGGGGTTACTGATGGTACTCTTGTTCAGAGGAGAATTGCCTAGCATTTCGGCGCTGGACTGCCCCTGGGCAGGACAAAGGCTGATATGCGGGGACATTTCTTCTCTGTGAAAAGGACAGTGAGCTAAAGACTTGGTGGAGTCTCTCCCAGGGGTTATTCACCCAAGAACAGGTCATTGGGCTGTGTTTGTGCTGGTAGAGAGATTCCCAGACCCCCCTTTGTTTGCATACATTAACTTTGGGTTTCACCCTAAGTTAACAGGGCAATCCAGACGTGGACCCCTTGCTCACTGTTCCTAGAGAGGCAACAGTTTCACCTCACTGATGATGCCCAACAAGGCTGAAACACGTGTATGGGGTTACTGATGGTACTCTTGTTCAGAGGAGAATTGCCTAGCATTTCGGCGCTGGACTGCCCCTGGGCAGGACAAAGGCTGATATGTGGGGAAATTTCTTCTCTGTGAAAAGGACAGTGAGCTAAAGACTTGGTAGAGTCTCTCCCAGGGGTTATTCACCCAAGAACAGGTCATTCGGCTGTGTTCGTGCTGGTAGAGAGATTCCCAGACCCCCTTTGTTTGCATACATTAACTTTGGGTTTCACCCTAAGTTAACAGGGCAATCCAGACGTGGACCCCTTGCTCACTGTTCCTAGAGAGGCAACAGTTTCACCTCACTGATGATGCCCAACAAGGCTGAAACACGTGTATGGGGTTACTGATGGTACTCTTGTTCAGAGGAGAATTGCCTAGCATTTCGGCGCTGGACTGCCCCTGGGCAGGACAAAGGCTGATATGCGGGGAAATTTCTTCTCTGTGAAAAGGACAGTGAGCTAAAGACTTGGTAGAGTCTCTCCTAGGGGTTATTCACCCAAGAACAGGTCATTGGGCTGTGTTCGTGCTGGTAGAGAGATTCCCAGACCCCCTTTTGTTTGCATATATCCTCCTATGTCAATAAAGTGCGCATAAAATTCCCAAAAATTAATTTTACAAAACTATTCCATCGTAGAGTCCTTGCAAATCTCATATACACATCTAAAGAGCCAATTCTAACATATGAATTACCGAAGAAACTGGTCTTAGATAAAATTGTTGACAGCCCATTCAAACTAAAACGAAAACTATATATATATATATATATATATATATATATATATATATATATATGTATATATATATATATATATATTAGTTTAAAGCAAAATGAAATCATTAACTAAATTAATTAAAATATTACAAACACAACTTAGAAACATGTGCAGTGTCGATGTAGGTAATGTTTCCAATGTATGTGCCAGTGAATGGGGTCACACTACTAGCAAAGAACGATACTTTAATGAAAAATAGTCCAGCCAAGAACAAACAAATCCAATTGCCATGAATTCATATGGTAGAGATCATGACATATTAGATGAAACTGTTATAAAAAAAGAAACTATTTCAAAAATGTTCCCAAATATTTAACCAAATCGTTCTCATGTCAGACAGGTCAACCATTCTACAGATGGTCGGGCAACTCAATATTCAGGGTGTGCTCATAGTTGTTTAAATGTTTACAACAATTTCTAAAGCAATATGTTAAACTAAAAGACAAAAGTAGAAACAAAACTCTACAAAACATACTCCTGTCCAGTGCACATCCACACCAGAGAACAGGGAAATTCTTTAGGCTGCATTTCCGGAGCATCCTACGAAAGGCAACTTTCTTGACATAACAATTTTAGACACACACCATTCTACAATGTGCACGTGTATGCATAAATTGAACAGTGCTAACAGCCCAGTTATTTTATTACAAAAACACTCCACTAACTGGAACAGTACAAGGTGTTCTGCAACAAATAAGCAATATGTCAAATTAAAGATTTTGGTACTGAAGCAAAACTAGAATACACAATTAACTCACAAGTAGCAACCAACAATTCTTAGCCATTAGCATTCTTCCCAACACATAAAATAGAACAAAGCTTCAACATACCTCTGCTGAAATTCCAGACAAAGTGTGTGTCTGTTGTGGTAGAACTATCTACAAGCAAAGCATAAACACAGTAGATATGTGTCACAAAATGGAAGACAATGACGAATTACAATCTAGAAACAGAAAATAAATATAACAGAGCAGACTCGTTATTAGTATTCACATATTAAAATAAAAATCATGACAAAAAAATGCCAGATCAAGCTAATATTCTCACTTGCAAATGTTCTCCAAACAAAACCTCTATTTTAAAGTATTATAATTCAAAAAGTACACCAATTCCAAGCTATACTACCTTTACAACACAATACTGCCAAATTGCATGCATCAGAATTACTTACAGGTATTCGTGTCAAGGTAGTATATTTAACAGTTGCCCTCAAAGAAAACATTGAAACTCTAGAAGTAGCATGACAAGTTAATGAAACTTTAATTGTACTGGTGAATGGTGTACCAACAACATATATGAACAATTGGTAACATTTAGTTTACTTAAATAAAGTTAAAGAAGCCTAAGAGAATCTCAAAGACACAATGGGCCTCATTACACGGTAGGCGCAAGGGATTACCGGCACCGGTAAGGGCACCGGTGCCGGTAATCCCTTAGCGCCCTACTACGAGGTCCCTCAGCGGGTCCCGTCCTTAATGCCTGGTCTGACCAGGTGTTAAGGACGGGACCCGCTAAGGGACTTCAGAGCTAATAACGGTACCACAAATTGCGGTACCATCATTAGCTCCTTCCCCATTCCCATTGAGCCCTATGGGGGCTCGAATGGGAATGGGGAATAGTATTTGGCATGGGGATTTACCGGGTCCTCCAGGGTCAGAATGACCTGGTAAGTCCCCATACCGCCTACACGGACCCGGTATGCGGTAAGGTAGTAGCCATGCCGCTAATAGCGGCATGGTTACCTCCTACCGTGTAATGAGGCCCAGTGAATATTACAAAGATACAAACATAGAGAATATTATTAAAAAAAATACCCAAAATGTATGAAGATACACCACAAACTGACCAATGTTAAATTGTTGATCCTAATAATACAGACGACATGCCTGACCACTATAAAATTCACCCATTACATCCAAGAGAAAGCATGGAAGATGCAGTAGAAACATACCAAATGCATTAAGCAAAGAGTCTCCAATGAGCATGTTGAAAAAGAGTTTAGAAGCACACAGTTTTCCACTAATCTTCCATGCAGGAAAAGGAGGAAGACATGATGAAGGACCTATGAAAATCAGTTTATCAGAGTACGATTGTCTAAGAATGTATTCTGAAAATCCAATTTACAGTCAAAAAGTTGAATACATTACACAGGAGTTTACACAGGGCCTCATCTGTACACAGGCCCCCTACGGGGTAAAATAAAGTAGGTGATCCTCTTCCCCCAGGCTGTAGAGCCCTGACCCACACATACAATGATGGACTGTTACTGGTGGAGTTTGGGGGCTCACCTGCACAGGGGTCAACCTGATTGTTGCCGGTTGTGGTGGGAAGGCTTGGTTTGGAGAGGGTGGGCAAATCATACACCAGGTGCTGAAACACAAGAAGTGCCTTTTGTCTGGTTATTTAAGGCATTTTCCTCATATTTCTTAGAAGTGTTCATCCCTCCTGAGTCACCTTCCTTCCTCCTCTGCTGCTGGAGCAGCAAAATACCCTGTTTGGCAACCTGTGTGATTTTGTGCACCCGATTCCATCTACGCCTGTCCGGCGGCCAAGCCGTCTGGTGAGTTCTTTGTGCAATTTCTCTCTCTCTCTCTCTCTCTCTCTCTCTCTCTCTCTCTCTCTCTCTCTCTCGCTCTCTCGCTCTCTCTTTCTCCCCCCTTCCATCTCTCAGCCATCTCCCTCCATGGTGCTCTCGGTCTCCCCTATTTATTCCAACTGCTACTCTATCACCTATTCTACCTCTCTTTCAAATCCTGGAAGGAAAAAATTCAAGAAAGATCTACTCATCTCCCACCCAGACCTGCCCATCACTGACACCTACGTCAGCGCTTCTTTCAGGCAGACCGTCACTGATATCCTCTTTGTCACACCCTCCCCATAGGTTTTCCATCCTCTCACTTTTCTCTTATTCACCCATTAATGGTGGACCAGATGGGAAGTGCTCTTGCCACAATTCCCATCCTCTAGGTGCATCGTTAATTTCTACCAGAATGGCACTTTTATGGGCCAGGGCTCTCAGCCCAACCTCCTCCTCCTTGATAGGCATCTTTCGCCTCTCATCAACTTCCTCCCTTCTCTGGCTACTACCCCTTCTGCACCCCTGTGCCCCCTTTGATACCACCAACAGGTGTGCCACATCCCTGTACCCCTCTTCAGGAGACCTTCAAAGGTGGCAACCAGCTTCAATTAGCTACCCTCAACTCCTACTCTGCCGTTAAATACTCCTCTGACATCTGTCACCACCTGGAAGACTTTGACCTTGATGTCCTTGCTCTTACCAAGATGTGTTTCTCTTGGTTCACTCTTGCCCACTGCCAATCTCCTTCTCTTTCATTCAACCAATGAGGCAAGTGACAGTTGCTGCCTTTGCCACCTATTTCATTACCCCACCAACTCCAGCCACTGACACTCGCACTGATGGATCTCTTGCTAACCTTCCTCCTCCATCTCCAACACCCTGGACATCCTATTCCCTGTCATGAAGATCCACATGAAGCATGCCTCCAAGCACAACACTTCGTATGATTCCAAACTAGCCTCTCTGAAATGAAAGTGCAGAGTTGCTGAATGGAAGTAGATGACTTCAAGCACATCCACTGACAGACTGGCCTGCTGTCTATTTCAAAGGCAATGGAAGCTTGAAGAAGAGGGCCCATATCCAAAACCACATTTCTGGGTCCACCAACAACATGGCTGAACTATTCTAACTCTGCAAGGCACTTGCCAATACTACTGCGGTTTACACTTCTCCTCTGTCTTCCCAGACCCTCTGCACTGCTCTGGCCTCCCAATTCACAACCAAACACAGGACATCCTGTACTCAAGCTCCTTTACTACCCTCCCTCACCTGCTATCAGACCTCCTTTGGCCCCCCTACCCACTTCCCTTTACTCTCCTCCTTCTCGACCATTGCACCAGATGAGGTCTCTAAACAAGTCCTCTCTATGAAAGTCTCCTCCAAGCAAGTGCCTCCCTGTTCCTCCAGAACTATCAAGAACAACGTTGCCCCCATTGCTCCACCCTTGTCTGATTTCTGCAATCACACCTTTGCCACTTGATCCTTCCCATTACCCCTCAAGCACTCCCTTCTGCACCCCATCTCAAAAAGTCTTCTATCAACCCTTCCTGCCAGGCTAACTACTGACCTATCTCCTATATCCCCTTCCTGGACAAACTCTTGTAGAAGTTGATCACTTCCAAACTGATCCACCACACTGAATCTGCTGGTTGTCCCCACAACCACCAATTTGTCTTCAGAGACACGGAAACTCCTCTCCTGAACACTCGTGAAGACTTGCTCTCAAATCTCAATTCCAACTCGCCCTCCATTCTCATTCTTCTCGATCACATCTCTACCTTTGACACGGTCAATCATGTCACCCTGATAAATTGGCTCCATGATACCCTTGGCATCACAGAGCTGGCATTGGACTGGTTTACCTCCTTCCTAGCTGACCAACCTTCCCAGGTTCAACTGGGCCCTTTCCTCTTCTTCGCCTCAACCTTCTGCGGAATCTCTCAGGGCTCTATACTCTCGACATGGCGCCCCTCTGGCCCACCTGATCTCTTCCTTCTCTCCTCACTTGCAGTGTTATGTGGATGACATGCAGCTCTCCTTCAAGGTTGCCTATACCTCCTTCTCTTCTTCCGCTCTCATTCGTGACTGTCTGACTGCTATTCAGGCATTGTGCACTGTGAACGATCTCTGCCTCAATGCCAGTAAAACTGCAATACTTCTCATTGGGACCCCTGCTCCCTCCTTCCCTCATAACCTCTGTCTACTCTCCATGGACCCCCTGCCTTCACCCTATTGTAAGGCCAAAAACCTTGGCATCATCTTTGGCTCCTCTCTCTACTTCTCTCCTCACATTGCAGACATTGCGAAGAAGGTCCACTTTTAGATGCACCTCCTCGGAGGCATTCTGCCTTTCCTCACCTTCCCCCAGAAACTCGATACCTCCAGAGCTCTGGTCCACTCTAAGCTGGACTACTCCAATAGCCTATTTCTCAGTCTACCTTCATCCACGCTTTGCCCCTTCAACTAATCCAGAATAGGACTGCAAGGCTTCTCCTTGGCCTCAAGCCCAGGGACTGCATCTCTCCAGCCCTAAATTCTCTCCACCGGCTCTGTGTGGCTGCAAGGGTTCAAGTTCAAGACCCGCTGCATCATTCACAAGGCTTTCTGAGGCTGGGACCCCAGTACATCCAACTCTCTCTGCCTAAATACCTCCCTGCTAGAGCCCTTCAGTCTTCAAGCTCCAACTCTTTGCAGATCAGATGTTTTTCCAAGTAGAGTCATGGGTAGATCTCTCTCTTTGGCAGGAGCCTCCATCTGGAATGGCCTCCCTTCCCCTCTCACGCTTGAGCCGGATCTCCTTAAGTTCCAGAAGCTTCTCAAAACCCTCATTTTCTCTTCTTTCTGACCTCTCCCCCTCCCCTGCTAATGCCCCCCTCTGCTGCATTGACTAGCTGCCTGGTGCCTTCTGAGTTCTACCCCAGCACCCTGATCTCCATGATCCTCACCCAACCTGCATTTGTCCTTCCAGCCCCCTTCACCTGCTTAGCATGTCAGTGTGTGCATCCCTACTGGCATAGTCCACCCCCATCCTTACACTTAGCATGTGGTCCTCCCTCCCTGCTTCCCCTGGCACTTGCCCACCTGGCCTCCACTTAGCACTTGCCTTGCCCCAGGGGCCCACTTCTTCCCCTCCTCCTCCCCCAGCACTTGTATGCCACAACTCTCCCCCCTACTTCCCCTCCACCCTTGCATTTTTGCTCCACCCCAACCAGCACTTCACCCCCTCCCCTCTGCCCTCTCCCTGCACTTCTTGTTACTGCACTTGCACGATCTGAATGATGCCCTGAAACACAATTTGATGTACAGGCACTTTATAAATACCCAATGAATAAAGAAATAGATCAGTACATTTTCCATCTTTTGCTTGAAAGATAACTAGCAAGTCTATGCTACAGAGCTGCAACCCACTTTATGAATCTGTCAGCTAGTGAACTATTTCCATATCTTTGCACATATACATGGAACAAAAGAATACTGGTTCGGTTGTCATGCTAACGTTCGCTGCATACTAAGGAACCTACATCCCCCCATATGTTTGTCACACACATTTGTGCAGAATATGCATTGGATTATTTATATAATTTCTAATGCACTGCACATCAAAATAAAAGAAGGAATGGAGCTAAAATGCACAGGGGTTCTCTAGATCCTGCAAATGTTTCACAATACTTTCACCACTGTCCTATTGACATGTTAAACGACATCGGCAACCACAAATTGCCTTGACCTGGATAATTAAAACATTACTTTTGTAGAAAGGAATACCAATCTAGAGGAGCACCACATATTCACATGTTTTTGTGGATACAAATTGCTCCCAAAATTGGTCATGACAGTGATGAGACTTATTTACAATCTAATCATGAAACATACATTAACTGTAAGATCCCTACAGAACACATAAATAATGAGCTACAAACTCAAATCTTCCCTTTTTAAATATTGCAGACTTTACTATAGAAACAAAAGTAAGAAGTTTCATGTCTACTGTTGGATACAGCATGAACGGCAAGTCGCCAAAATCCACATATAACATTAAAAGAGATGAAACCTTCAAGTACATAAATGCATACAATGTTATCATTGCATCCATGTGGAATGCTAGCATACAATTAGACAATTCAAATGCATTTGCAAGATATGTCTCACCAAAGCTGACATAATCGAGCAAAAATCCGTAGGGATGACATTTGCTATGAAAAATCAATTCCTCAAAAATGTTACAGCTTCATTATCAAAATTCTATCTCAAAGAGAGGTGTAGTATTTGAACTTAGTATTTAGCAATGTTGGAATGTGGTGACTGCAGCCATGGGAAGTAGAGAATGCTATGGTGTGAGAGGGAGAGAGAATGGTGGAGGAAAAGGAGGTTAAGAGAAGGGGATATTAGAATGCCAGGGAGTATTTGCATTCAGCTGTTGTTGTTGAATACTTAAATAAATAAAAAATATGTCATAACTCACCAGTGAACATGTCTGCTTCAACATGTTGGTGACGTGATTAAGCAAAGATGAAGATTTAACAGGCACAGGCTTGTATGAAAAATGTTAAAATATTTTGTTTTTAAACCTTGGTCCCGCTTCATCGAAAGAAAAAGTGTTAAAATTATACCATATTCTACTGCTAATGATATTTTCTTTTCTTTGCAGACCGACAAAACATTCTTTGGTCTGTCCACATTTATCAGCCCAAAACAACTTACAGACAAAAACGCTCTGTGCAATCCCGGAGGGTGACCTTCATCCATTTTTTGCAAACTCCATTAACCATCTCAAAGTAGATATTACCCACTCAGCTGGCATTCCCAATTCCAACTTTAACCCCATATACAGACTATTGCAAACCCTACTAATCATATCAATTTACACATTTGCCCTTGCAACAGGTCTTGCCCACTGTCAACGTCAATCACATATATATCATACCTCATGACCATGGCCAGAGGCCAGATGGTTTGGGGCATACCCATCGGTCAGAGGCCATGCCCTTAACAAAAGAGCCACTGGTCATGGGCACAGTCCAACTGCCCATCGGATCCACAGAGTCACATCCTAATAAACCAGCTTTGCACCTCAATCCTATAACCCTAAATATCTGGCTACAAGCCATAACCAAAAGGCAACTTTGCAACCCTTAACAAAACTAGGGTCCACTCTCACTTTTCCCTCTCTGTGAAACAGGGACCATTTACTGCACCCATGGAGAGGCTCTACAATCCCTGTGGCAAGCTTGCAAACAATGGATACTGTCCGCAGTCCCTGAGGCATGGCCTTCAACCATTTTGCAAAACTCACAAAGCAATGCACCCTGCCATGCAGTAGGTCAGTTCCAGTGGAAAAATTAACCTCATAGATGTCTATATCGCACAACCCACCAATCATTGGAACATACACATTGGCCACTGCAACATGCCAGGCCCACTGCCAATTTCAATACCATATATCATCTATTATGGCCATTGCCAGTGGTCAGATTGTTCAGGTTATGGCCACCACACCCCAGCTTAATCTACCCACTAGCTGCCTCCACAGATCCACTTTGCAAACCCTTTATTACCCCAAACAATCTGCCTACTGGCCATGTACCCAACTTTATCTGGCCACTAGCCATATCCACAAACCAGCTTTTCACCCCATTCTCATACCCCAAACATTTTATCGACTGGCAATGTGACCGCATTAACCTGGCCACTATCCATGCGCACAGACCAACTCTGCACTCCCTCACATATCCCAAACGACTGCCTACTGGCCACAAGCCATACCGAGAGATCATTTCTGCACCCCCTTCAAATACCTCTGAAATCCGAACTACTGATGATGTCCATAAGGTAACTTTGCAGGCCAATAAAAAATCTAGGCTTACACGCACTCACTTTTCCCTATCTGTAACACAGGGATAATTTACCACTTAACACTAACACATCTTGCACTCGTGAACAGTGTCCACAATTCATGTGGCTAGTTACTCTCATGCATGTCAGGTAGAATTCCAAGAATGTGCTAATTTCCCTTACCTTTTGAGACCCCCAGCAACTTTGATGGATATCTAGGATTTCATTTTTTACCTGGGAAGAGTGTGAGCCTTTTTTTCCCACTCTTCCATGTATTTTGATGTGTGATTTACTTTTGTGTTCTTTGTTTATGGAGTTTTAAAACAGCCCCATATGCATAATCTTTTTCTTTGTGTCACATAGCACCTTCAGTACAGTGACACAGCAATATCTTTCAGACTTCCCAAGGTTTAAGTACCTTCCCTGGGAATGACTACTGTCTCCCAGAGCATGTAAAGTTAAATTGACTTTACTAGTCTTTTTTAAATGTACACACCAAGCACACACTATCTTCCTATAGAGTGCTGGAGGGGTTGCCTAGCTTCCCCTGGGTCAAAACACTCATGTAACAGTCAAATGTTACGCATTCCTACTTTAAATGGCTGGCGGCAGTGGTTTAGATCAAACTACCATGATTTTGTCCCACCGCTACCAACGGTATCTAAAAATCGGGTCAGCCATATTTTTCAATATGGCACCCCAGACCTATCTGTAAAAACCAACTCTGGTCATCTTTTTTCGCCATTTCTTTAAGGAAAGGTTCTTCTTGTGTTTGTTTCTGTGTGCCAAACCATGTTTGGTCCCTTTGTCCGTTGGCCTTTGGCGGGCTTCAGTGCTGAAGCCCTCCTCTGGCACCTGAGTGTCTGGGATGGATTGGATGTGAGGGATGTCCCCGAAACTCCCTGTGCTTATTCTCCCCGGAGATCTGAATGCACTCTGGTGTGATTGGCTGGCTTGCTGTCCGGCAAGGACAGCCACCCTGCTGTGTGAGTGACAGCCAGCCTGGAATGAATGGGGGAAAACTGTTTAAAGGCAGGTCTCTGGGACTTGGAAAGCAGAGTTGACCACTGGAACGAATGAATCGAAGACGAGCTGAAGGAAGACGACTGCTGCAAATCCTGGACGACCGGTGAATCCCTGCTGCAGGTCTGAATTGCCTGAAACTCCATCAACAGAGAAGCAAAGACTTAACCGGTTATTACCAGAACTGTGCATTCCATACAAAGACTCTGAACCATTGACTTTGGCCAAGGCCTATGAAATGAATTGCTGGTTGTAGTTTACTGAAACCTTTTTCCCTGCCTATGAAAGTATTTGTGCTACTGATTCTTAAACCTTGTCTTTTTACTCTTTTTTTAAACTATCTGAAGTGCCATTTTGCTCCCCTTCAGGGGAGCTGAACTTGTTCAGTAACATATTGATTTTGTATTTGTAGTTTATTAGTATATGATATTGAGCTGTTCTTACTAGTGTAATGTTTACCAAATGATTGTGTAAATAAATGTATATTCTTTTACCAAGAAAACTTGAGTAAGTGTTGTTTGAATCACTTTATTGGTGGGTCCTTTGTGTAACTTGTTCTACTGCTCACTTTACTCTTGAGATTAGTCTGGCTGCTCAGCCATCGCTACCATTTTGCTGTGTAGTACAGGGTTGTACCAAAGGTGAAATTGTACTTATACTTGTAGTTTTAATTGTGTGTAGTGTTCCCAAAGGGTACTGCATATGATTCTGCCTAACAATGCCTACTGTCAACAATCCCTGAGGCTTGGCCTTTATCCATTTTGCAAACTCCAAACTAAATATTGCCCATGTAGCTGGTCAGTTCCCATTCCAACATTAACCCCATACATGGCCTAAATTGCACACCCCACTAATCATCTCAAAGTACACATTGCACATTGCAAAAGGCCCAGGCCAACTGACAACTTCAATAACATATATGATCCCTCATAGACATGGCATGTGGCCAGATTGTTCAGGGCATGGTCAAACTTCACCTGGTCACTAGCCATATACACAGACTATCTTTGCACCCCATTGCCATACTCCAAACGATCTGGCTACTGGATAGGAACACAACTTAATCTGGCCCCTAGCCAAAGCCAAAAACCCACTTTGCACCCTCATCCCATACCCGAAACTATGAGGCTACTGACCATGCCCACAAAGCAACTATGCAACACAACAACACAACTAGGGGCCATGCTCACTTTACCCTAATTGTAGCATAATTAAACCCAGCCCAATATACATATAATCAATGGGGGTCATTATGAGGTGGATACCGGGCACCAGTAAGGAGACCAGTGCCGGTAATCCCTTACCGCCTATTCCGAGGTCCCTTAGTGGGCCCCACCTGGAACGGCTAGTCTGACCAGCCGTTCTATACGGAACCCGTTAAGGGACCAGGGCTCTAATAACGGGCTTGCAAGTCGCAAGCCTGTTATTAGCGCCCTCCCCATTCCATTGAGCCCTATGGGGGGAATGGTTTGTGCAATGGGGACTTACCGGTCCCGCCAGGGTCGGACTAGACCGGTAGGTCCCCATTGCACAACACTGGTGCCGGACCCGTTATTTGTTGCAGTCATTGCGCAAATGGCACCATGACTACCACCAATCTATTAATGAGGCTGAATGTCTGCTAAATAAATTACCATAAGTGTCCCATTAAACTCCCACCATAGATAGCTCAGCAGTGCATGCAGACAGCAAAATATTCCTTGGATATATTCCAATATTCACAACCACAAAACTGAGACTGAGAACACAGCACAAAACATAATGTTGTTTTTTCCGTAAACACATATTCTCCGATTCACTATCCACCACTCATCTCCCAAATGATGAGCAACACAAGTGTAAATGTGTATTTTTAGCCATTTTCCTCCCACGGTATCTGTTGACAAACAACATATACTGTGTACCCAACATGGTGTCGATACAAATATTTTGATGCACCTCATGTTTCTAAGTTGGCTAATCCGTACTCTCGTATGATGTCTGGGGATGTTTAGTTGCTTTCAGATGGGTCAAGATGTACCCGCGGATACCGAACCAGGAAGTGTGTTCATGGACAGGACCAATATATATATCAGAAATTCTTTTTTTACCTATTCTTTTCATATTTTATTTTTTAAACAGTGCGCTCAGAAACACCAAATTTGCTAAAAGCACGCTTTTTGGATCACACCCCTGCGACTTGCGCAAGTTTATTGCAAATTCATGCTCAGCAACAGGAAAAGCAGAGGAACCCCTCATCAGCGAACCTCAATATATCACCCAAAAGTGCACTGAGAACTGATTCCGTCCCTTGTGTGGAATGGCACGCAAGACTCCTTTAATCTTCAAAAAAAACCTACCATTTTTTTATCATAATCTTCTCCAGAACTATAGACAGCCTTGGACGGCCATTAATAGCTTGAACATTGTTCAGGACAGTAGAATCTAAGAAACGTTTCTGCTTCTCACTTGTCTTCATTGTTCTTGTCTTATTTCAGTCTTTGCAGAGATAGTATGAAATTGTTAATTTTGAGCAAGATGTGTACTTGGATGGTAATTAGGAGGGATATGGTAGGACAGAGATGTGGAAGGATTGGAGAATACTGGAGAATGATGCAGAGTGTGTGCAGGCGATGGTGCGGCAGTAGATCGAAGAGCAACAGGTGGAGGATTGGAAGTTGTTTTCCAAGCAGATTACTCCAGTGGAGATAGAAACTGAGGCCTCAGACCATTGCAGGTCCTTGAAGGAGCAAAGAAGGCACATTGATCCCTTCTCAAATTTCAGGCAGGAGGGGACAAGCTATCCCTAGACTGTACCCGGCTCAACATAGGTCTGCTAATACTTATGTTTGTCAGATGGGTAGACTGTAAAGGGAGAGGAATGAATTATGAAATTCAGCCTATTTACGTAGCTCCTTAAGTGGTTTTGGGAAAGTTCTACTTTGGGAAGCAAGGATATCAAAAACCACATGGGTTGGGGGTAGGTTTCTAACTGCAAGGTACACGCATCTACTTTCAGTGACCCCTCTTCCACAGCACCCTCCAGCACAGATGATGGTAGTGAGAGAGAGCCAGCAGGTTCCACATGGGAGATGTATCTGCTCACAATCAGGCACACTGGCATAAGTAGCCCCATTCCCTGTTCCCCCAGGTCCTGACCAAGCATTACCTCTCAGAATGCATACAGTAGTTCCATCCAACAGCAGGGTCATGTTGCAATCACACCAAAGATACTTTGTTTTGGTGATGGTTGTAGCCTTGTGGTGCAGTGCTATTTTGACAGTCAAGGAGGGACCGATGAATGTTGAAAGCAGGAAAATATATCCTGAGTTCCCACATGATCATAAATCAGGGGGCACCAAAGCAAAGGCAGTGTAGGATGGCATAAAGAGGCACATGCACCGTCCCACCATCTAATTGTGACTGGGAAAGAAAATAGAATTAGTGTAGACATGGAGAGTAACATAGTTGCAATGTGTACCCATAGCATGGTATGTTATGTGCATTTATACTGTGCACTGCTACCATTTGCAGGGTCTCCAGGTGCTCATGTGCCTCTGTAAGGGCAGGGTAGGTTAGTGAGGGAAGAGGGGTAGGAACGAGGTTGTGCTCTTCTGTTGATGCTTGCAGAAACAGGAGAAACTGGCATCTGTGCATGTCAGCTTTGTGAGTTTTCTTTGTTTGTGTGCACTTGATTATGTGGCCAGACAGGTAAGGCACAGTGGCCCTCATTTCGACCCTGGCGCAAAGCGAAAAACGATGGCGGTAAACGATTACCGCCATCGTCTTCCGCTAGGGCCGATTACGACGCGTGACCGTAAACTACGATGTCATTAGCGGCATCGTAGCTAACGCTGCCGCTGACTGCGCCAAGGGCGCGCGCACGCGAACATCCACACCGTACTTAGCGCCATGGCGGAAAGGTACGCGAATGCCGACCCAAGCGGACATGCTCCTAACGCCATCACCCAGCCCGTTAAGTACCTTACCGCCATGGTGCTAATTACGCCATCGCGAACCAACCATAAAGGGCCATATAAAGTGAATGCAGCTGCCACAGGTGCACAGAAACAGCACAGGTGAAGGCAATACAGACTCAGGAAGTACAAAAAGAGCACACCCCACCACTTCCCACACCCAGTCACACTCCACAATGATACCAATAGGACTAGCAATGTTGGGGCTGGAGGACCTGATAGCAATGCGAGTGCTACAACAGCAACTACAACAACAACAACAACAACAACAACAACAACAGGCTGCACAGAGGAGACGCAGGAGGAGAAGGAGGGCAAGGCAGGCCCAGCAAGCCCCACCAGCACAGCCAGTGCCACCACGCAGGCAGCCCCCAATCCCACGCATCAGAGCCAGCCCATTCAACCTCACCGCTGAGCAGATCCACACCCTGTACCGACTGGACCGGGACACCATCACCACCATTGTGGACATGATACACAACGACATCGTCAGCATGATTGAAACACCCACTGCCACCCCCCCCCTACTGAAGGTAGTGTCCGTGCTCCACTTCCTGGCCACAGGCAGCTACCAGCACACAGTGGGGCACTTGCATGGCATATCACAACCATTATTCTCACGTACACTGATGCAAGTGCTCAATGCCCTCCTCAAGCACACAGATGACCACATCTCATTAACACGGTCTGCCCAGGAGATTGCCAACACCAAAGTGGGTTTCCATGCACTGACCGGCATACCTGGTTGCATTGGTGCCATTGACTGCACCCATGTTGAATTGGTGGTCCCACATGCCATGGAGGTACCGTACCGCAACCGTAAACATTTCCACTCAATCAACGTGCAAATGGTCTGTGACTCCAACAGGATCATCACACATTGTTCTGCCAGATTCCCCGGATCAACCCATGATTCAATGGTCCTTCGGAACTCCACAATACCACGCTACATGGAGCGACATGCAGGCCCAAGATCCTACCTACTCGGTGAGTCTAATGTCATGAGCATGGAAATGCAAAGTGGGTGTTGAATGACGTACCAATGCATATTTCATCTGGCAGATACAGGGGGGTGATGCATACGTCACATGGGTGCAACTAGCAGTAGCCAGATCATTCCCTGTGGCAGCACTGACGTCAACAGAGTAGTGTACACATTATGCCTGACCTAATCATCCCAACATGTGAATGAAAGTGTATCCAAAAACGACACAACCATCTGCAAGTGCATTGTGCAAATTGTGACCGCATTGACCCTAAAGAAAACCACCAACATGCACGTCACCATGCACCAACTACTGAAAGGCCTGTCCCCCACAACTGCGCACAAAGGAGGCACATGACAGACAGGAACATCAATGCACCACTACAAGACCCACAAACTGTCCCCATTGACACCAGTAATGCTCACTGGGGTCATAATGAGCCAGACATCAATGTTGCTATCATGTGAGCTTCAAGCTCACAGGACACGTGCAAGGTCACATGAATGACGGCCTGAACGGACACATTGGATGGCCATTCACAAGGCAATCGTCCCCCCTCCATTGTGTTTTTGCATGCAAAATAGTACATGAGAGCCATGAACACATACTGGTTGCACAGTGTAAATCCATTAGCACAACTCTAATTGGTGCACAGTAACAGTCGGAATCAAGGCATGGTTGTGCGTCATGTTCACAAATCAATCTCGTTCCTGACACATTCATTTCTCACATTTTACAGGTGATGCGGGCTATCCCCTGAAGAGGTGGCTCCTCACACCAGTGCGGAACCCATCGAACCAGCATGAGGAGGACTACAACCGTGCCCATGCACGTACCCGTGTGGTGATAGAGCAGGCTTTTGGCCTACTGAAGGCACGTTTCCGCTGCCTCAGCAGGTCTGGCGGGGCACTCCTGTACCGCCATGAGAAGGTTGCAAAGATCGTCATGGCATGTGTCATGCTACACAATATGTGCATCAGACGAAACGTGCCTCTGCCCCCTGACGCAGAACCACAACCACCTGATGATGGGGATGATGATGATGGGGATGGGGCAGCACCTCAGGGAGGCAGCGATGCACAGGAGGGGCATATAATGCGTCAGAATGTCATTGACCGATACTTCTAGCACACACAGCGTGTGTGTAACATATGGATGGCACTTGGGGCACTGTGAGTGTCTGGTATGTCAACACTGTGGACTGTAAAACAATAAAGCACACATACGCAATGAGCAATGTCCACACATTTCGTATGTGAGAAATGAAAAAGTGTATTGTTCTTCTGAATAGGTATAACAGAACCCCCCCCCCTGAACACTCCAACACACCAAATTCCCCCCTCCCCCTCCCCCCTGAACACTCCAACACACCCAATTCCCCCCTCCCCCTCCCCCCTGAACACTCCAACACACCCAATTCCCCCCTCCC